>NC_134468.1:76107141-76237565 GCF_964194025.1 Convolutriloba macropyga | reverse complement strand
GTGATTTTGTTGCTGAACAAAATGAAGAGTGGTTTTTGAAAAGCGAAAAGGGAGTGGTTTTTTGTTCATATCGCTGTTTTCTAGAGAGCGAGAAGTTTAGATGCAAAAAAACTCTGTAAGCGAGCGAAATTTTTTATTCACGTGCAGCATTTTAAAGCAGTTTGTTTCAATTTTTAATTAGCTTTCTTTATCTGTTCACTTATTATTTTTGATGACTGTTTTCATTGGTTTCCTGATGGGTTATATGTGTACCCATATTATTGTTTCAATTACGTAAACTAATTAACGTCAAGTCTCTTTAACTCTATAAAAGACCAAATTTCTCGTTCTCGCTAGTGGTTTTGTTGTTCACATTCCGCATTTTGAAATTAATTTTCAGTTTTTTTTCAAAATTTGAGCGATCAGATTTTTTTTGGAAATAGTTTTCCCATTTCACTCATAGTCCGTTCTAGATCTAGTTTTTGTTTAGTCAATGAAAGTTCTTTGAATTGCACGTCAGGACTTGTCCTGCTGTTTTTTAATTCGTCGTCTCCGTCAATGATTCTTGCGACCTGACTTCTTGAAATTGACTTTGGCAATTGCAGTGACTTCTACCGCTTTGCATTTCAAATTTTTGTACGTGACGTCATTTGTTTCTGACTGACCTCACTCAAAATGACTTCTGAAATCGGGTAATGAACTTCAATTTTTATGAAAATTTACTAGTTAAAGATTTATAGTGTTCATCTAAGTAGTGCCAAACGTATATGCACTAATTCTTGTGTTATTAGATTCTTGATTTTTTGAATTCCAATATTATTTTGAAAAAGCTCTGTTTGAGTTTTTCCTTATAGAGCGTATGTGTCTCATAAAAATGACAGTACGAATCTAACCCAAAAAGTCTAGTGGTCTATTTATTGACTGGCGGTCAATCTGTGAATCTTATTTCTTTAGTTGTTTCATGTCCTGGAAGACCACAAGCGTCTATCGCGGCTTTTTTCCGGCAATCAGCTGGCTATGTTTTCAGTCTTGTGAAAAAAAGATTGCAGTGAGCTCAATTTATTTGTTGAAAAGCTAATTGAGAAAAATGTGTTTGAGCAAATTTTCGGTTTTCAATTTGAGGTGATGTACATGTTCTAATGCTGGATAGTTGCTGATATTAAATTAATGAAAGAGCAGCTAATGGTTTGTATGACTTAGGCAGTATTTTTTCATAAAACTTTTGTGATTTTAAGTACTGCACGATTCTCTAGTTGTCATTATTAACCTTTTTTTTCTTATTAATGGTTGTTCTTATTGGCCTCATAATGAGATATAGTGGAAGCGATTTTATAGTTTTAGTTTGCATCTTACGGTTTCGGCGACTTCAACTATGGGACTACTTGTTTCCAAAAAATACATTTATTTTTACTTTTGCCTCTTTTTGTGCTCCATTTGGTTGTCCTATCGACTTGGTCACGTTAATGACAGGTCGCCTTAGCTCTCGTCATCTGTTCACTTATTAGTTGCCGCCCTCATCTTCTCCCGGCTATTTTAGCGCTCCTATTTTTTTACAATTCAAAGAATTTGAATTGTATTGGTGCGCTGTGTTTTTTAAGATGTGTTCACACATTTTTCAATGACTTTGATATTTCGAAACGGGATAAACAGGTAAAGCCCAGCGGGCATTAAGTTTCATTAGAGGCCCAAAGTGGGCTTTAGTAGTCCTGCAAGTGCGTATAGTGGTGCAGCTGCTGGGATAGCCTTAATTAAAGGTTAAAAGGTCATTTTTAGGAGTTTTTCGGCTCAATATGGTGCAATTTGTCGTGTTTTTTTGTGATTTTTTTGAGATTTTTGTTTGATTAGTCTTAGGTTGAAGTTTTGAAAAGCTGATGAAGGCCTTTTGCGAGACAAAATTGCTTGTTATGACCATTTTATGAGCTATATATCGTGCTACTACAAACACAAAAAATGATACTAATTTTTGCAATTTTTTTCAGGTTTTTTGAAAATGCTTGTCTTTTTTTGAGTTTTTCAGCCCTAGGTGTCACGAAACCTCCTCTAGGTTTTGATAAAGGGTTGGATGATAGGTTACTGCACAGTTTCTAGTGGTAATGGAACGGTTTTCAACTTTTTGACATAATGAATTTTAGCATTTTTTGATAAAAGTTGCAAATTAATGTTTTTTGACATATTTATTGTCATCCTTCAAGGTGTTTGAGTCCCAGGGGCGAGAAACCCATATTAGGGGTTGGATAATAAGTTACTGAAAAATTTTTAGTTGCCATGGAATAGGTTTCAACTTTTGAATATCACAAATTTTAACAATGGAATGCTTTTTAACTTTTTAATGTCTCGATTTTTAGCATTTTTTTGATAAGATCTGCAATTTTTTTAATGTTTACTAAAGTTTTTGTCAGTTTTTGATAATCGTCCATTCTCAAGTGCAAGAAAACTTTTTCCACGTTTTGATAAAAAGTTACTGCATGGTTTTTAGTTTCATTGGATTTGTTTTCAACAATTTAACCTTTCGACTTTTAGAAATTGTTTGATAGATTTTGCAATTTTTTTCAAGTTTTTTTTAAAAATATTTGTATTTTATTTATTTTTTCTTGCCTCAGTTGCCAGGTAAACGCATCCATGGCTTGACAGTATTTCATTAAATAGTTGCTAGGGGGCAATTGAATGGCTTTCAACATTTTAATAGAAGGAATTTCTATTTTGAAGTTTGAAATTTCTAAAATTTATTGCCTATCGATCTATGAGCCAATGAATTTTTTATGGCTTGGAATTGGGTTACTGGATAGCCTCTAGAGACACAGAAATGATTCTGAAGATATTTTTATCACGATTTTCAGCAACATTTTCTTATAACTTGCAACTGATTTCTTTTTTTTTCTTCAATTTTTTGGTCATTTTCGAGTTAATCGATCTTCAAGGGAAATGAATATTTTTCAGGTCTTGCAGATATAATACTGGACCGATTTCAGAAACAAAAACTGGCTTTGAACATATTTTTGTAATAGGTGTTTTTAAAGGGAAAAAGTTTTAAAATTTTTGTTTTTGTTTTAGTTTTTGTTTAATTTTGATTCTTTTAGTTTCTCAATTCTTTGGTGATTTTTGTGTTCTGGCTGGCATTGTTCAATTGGTCTATTGGCTGCTGGTCAGGTAGAGTGAGTCTGAGTTTTTCATTCAGTTCTTTGAATTGTATTTCAGGACTTGTCCTGCTATGTTTTTTTACTTCGTCGAATAAAAAAATGTTTCGCTTTACCTCATTTTGCCCGCTTTTTCAACATTTTGCGCGAAATCTTTTTGACTTCTCTAGGCTAGTTTCTCTCTTCTCTCATTCTGCTAAAAGTGATTTTGAACATCAGTTGCTCAGCAAAGCAACTCAAAATGAACAGAGTCAGTATAAAAAATTGAAGTCAGAAATAGAAACGGGATAAACCCATAAAGCCCAATTTTAGATGCCCGCTATTTGAACGTCGTTCCTATAAGTCTTAGTTACAATCTCTAATGCTTATTGGTATTGATAGTAGCCCCTGTAGCCTCTCTCTAAGAAACAGAAGTACGTTATGTTCAACTACGAAATGCCATCAAAATAAATCGGACTTAAAAAATGTTTTTGTACAAAAATCTTTTTTTTTCAATATCTTCTATTCTTTCAATCCCAATCATGCTTATTGGAATCAACGGCGGCTATTTTCCGGCAATCTGCCGGGTATGTTTTCTTTTGATGACTGGTTTCCTTGGCTTTCTGATGAGTTATATGTGTACCGATATTATTGTTTCAATTACGTAGACTCAATCTCGTCAAGTCTCTTTAGCTCTATAATTGCATATGAATTATTCTTTTTGACAAGTTTAGCTCATACATAATGTTTTTATGGACTTAAAGCTATTTGTTCTCAAAACCAGCCGTGCTGCTTTTGCGTGCTTGTTGTTCTGATTGTTGGCTTGGTACTTAACCGCAGTAACGACGGGTGTCATAGAATTTCTGTTGAACTTAAGCTTTTTTCGGTGTTTTAGTTCGTAGCTGTTTATTCGTGTTTACTTTGAGTTCATTTTTTCTCGAAAATGTGTGTTTTGTTTTGAATTTTGAACCATTCTGGTTCATCTATGTGGATTCTAGTCTCAATCTATTAACAGTTCTGAGTGCTTTTCTAATGAGATCAGGGCGAATCCATTTCATGATTCTAGTTTTTAATAGCCGCTCAGCGATAGCTGGGTTTATTATTGGCCTTCTCTTGGTTTTTACGACTCGAAGAGGAGTATTGTTTTTTTAAGGTTTTTTTACCGGAAGTGCTATTCGTTCAGACGCTGTTTTGTCCTGGAAGCGAAAGTGAGTAAAATTGCCGTGTAAACTATTTTTTTCTGAGCGAGAGAAATTTTTTGATCAAGCGCTGCGTTTAGTGAATGACTTTACGACTTTGAAAAGTAGTTTTTGACTGAATGGCACATATAGATAACCGTTTTTAGCCGTTTTTTTTCTTCTAAGCGGCCCAGTATTTTCGCTTGTAATTTGGTTTTTTTGTTGAAATAATTTTTTTTCGATACCATTTTGAAGTGTAAAGCTCGAAAATTGATACCACAGTGTTTTGCAGAGCCTGAAAATGCGTTTCAAGTTAAAAATTGGCACATAATTCTTGATTTTTTAGTTAATTTTTGGCTTTTTTATATTAATTTCTTCATTTTTGGATCTTTTAACCGTCTTTTTGTCAAAAATCGGTTAATGTGGCAACTTTTATCTGATAATCTATATACTCAACGCCTCTTTCTACCTTTTCTACCTCGATGTACTTTCGTTTTATAAAATTGTACGTATGCTAATCCGATTTTGGTAGTTTTTTTTCAAATTTTGTTCTAGTTTTCTTAGTATTCTGGTTTCAATTACTAGAAATAGTCTTGTTGTGCAACTTTTGGGACTTTAATTTCGTTTCAATAAAAATTCAATCATTTTTTCACCTTAAGTTTTTGAAAAACAGTTAAAATTTTTTCATAAATGCAGTCTTAAACATTTTTCGACCTTTTTATGCAAAACGTTTCACTGTTTCGTAATTTTGAATTCTGCCTTCTCTTTTTTTGTCCTGTTCAGGAGGACGGATCTTTATCTCGGTTGTCTCGTTGTCTTTTCTATGTCTCGAATGCTGAACAATGAAATAAATGTGTTCGTTTTTTTTCTTTTTCAATTTGATTTCTAACTTTCAAAAATCAAGAATTAGTCTTCGTTACGGCGTTCCTTACTTTGTGTCCACATTCTTCACATTCTAGTTTGTATTATTCTAGATTTGTCTTGGCACCCACACTTGTACTGGCTATTTTGATTTTTTCAGTTGTTGAAAAATTGAATGATTTCTGCTTTTTCTTAGATTTTCGTCATTTCTTTGGTTTGCAATTGATTTCATTCAAAATAAGGCAGTACTGAGAGTTTGCTAGAAAGCCTTTTCGAAACTTTGCACTTTATACTACCTTTTGATTTTTCTTCCGGCCTTGGAATTGTTTTTAAACGATTTTTTGCCTTTGAATATTATTCTGTTGCTTGTGTCTTTTCTATGATTATTTTAATTTTTGAATTAGTATGAATCATGTTGTCTAGCATATATACAACAAGGAATAAATATTTGTTTTTTATCTTAATTGCAGTGATTAGAAATTCTAATTGTAGTGGTTTTCTGACTCTTAAATTGGAGCATTTTTTTGAAAAATTTTACTTAGTTTTTAAGTTATTATTATTATTATCTTCAGGTTGCTTTCGCGATCTTTTTGAGATTGGAATCACGAATTATTTGACGGCAATTGATAGCCGTGTCTGTTTTTTCAGCTTATCAGTATTCTGACCGTTCTAATTTTTTTGGATTTTCAATGTTAACAAACGTTTTCAATAATATAAAATTTCGCTGCATTTTGTTTCTCTTGGTGACTATGGTTCAAATTTCACCAATTTTTAGATCAGACCTGAGGAGGTAATGAGTTAAGGTAATGGCCTCAGATTCAATAAGGGGTTTTTGTGAAGTTTTGACGCTTCGAGTCGCTTCCGGAGTTCTTCCGGCTTTTTTTTGTTTTGTTCAAGATTTTTGTTACGACCATATGATGTCACAGCCACTGTTAGTTCATTGTTTCATGCAATTTCAACTGAATTGCGTGCGTGACGTCATTTTTCACTCTTATTGGAGCGCGTTTTTTGTTCATTTGCGTGATTAATTGTTTGGTCACGCGTGACCTACCTCACTCTCAAAAAACGCTCCTCACTCTGAAAGTTGCTCTAATTTAAGGTTATTTAAAAGCAGCTAATAGAATTAGCAGTAAGTTATACAGATTCATAATCAAAATATAACATTTCACCATTTAATGAAAAGTTTGTTTTTGTCTTTCTTTTACTATCTTTTTGAGATTGCAGATCTGCGAAGTTTTTGCGGCCATGTTCTGGCATTTTTTTTACTTCTTCCTGTAGTTTTCAAATCCCGTGATGAAGCAGCGCTTGCCTATCGTTTCAGCAGTTCGTCCGACTGTTTGGTGCTTTGTCGTCGTTTAACTTAATTTGAGTGGGGGCAGGTTTGATTGACTTTCTAAGTTGGCAGAAACTGAATAAGTTGTCAGCTAATGTTTCAACGCTTTTGACGCCATTCGTTTGCAAGAATTTGTGGGAAGTTGTTGGCTGCATTAGGGTTAATGTTACCTTTTGTTATCTTTGTTGTCCCTTGGTTCTATCTATAAAAATGGAATCTGTTTCTTCTGTTTTGATAAAGTTATCTTCAAAGGAATTCAAATTACAATTAGAAGGTTTAGTGACTGTTCTCTATTGATTTTTCGATAATTATGTAATTTTTTTCACGTTAAATTTTTTATTGGTGTAATGTTTTCTATATTGACTGTTCTATTTTGATGTAATTTTTTCACTTGATGTAATTTTGCTATATTGATGTAATTTTTTATTGGTTGTATTGGTATATATTAACCTCTAGTCATTTGAAGCCGCCCTTAGTGATTATAGTTACTCACCCCGCCCCCTCCGACGGAAGCAGGTTGAAACATATTTGAGCTCCCACTAGTTATTTAAGAGCAATTCTTCCGACGTTAGTGGGTTATGTTTTTTATTCAATTTTAATTCTTTTTTTTCAAATTTTCAAAATATATATTTTGCTTAAATTACGCAACTATCAACAACATTGAAATACTTTTTACTCAAGACTTTTTGAAATTTTCCACCTGTGGAATTGATTGGTCTCTTTTTCAACTGTTCAGATCTGCCCGATCAAAGCCAGTTTGTGCAATTTACACACCTTGAGCTATGAGTTTGGAATCAACTTCCAAATTGACAAGCTGCAACTTCGCCAATTTCTGGCTAACAGAAACCAGAGGTCAGGTGGTGACTGGGTCGAATCCGGTGGCATTAAATTGGGCCCAATCAGTGTGAACAGTTCAAGATCGCAACTTGGAAATCAATCTGACATTCAAAGAAAGATTTATTTTTTGAGACTGATAGATCAACGAAGTAAAAGGCTGTTTTTTCTTAATCGTTGTTCAGATGAATCGTTAACTCAGAAAGCACTGCCCGTTACCAGATGTGGATGCTTTGGAAACTGTGCCTTTTTCGGATCTACTGCACTTGACAGTGGTTACTATACTGCCAAGAGCACCTATGAAATGCAACAGAAATTGGGTGTTGCAACTTCAAATGCATCCAGTTCTCCACCAGGTCAGCAAAGCTCTCCTTGAGATCTTTTAAGTTGTTGTTAACCAAAGTTTGAAGTATTTAATTGCTCTCGAAGGAAGTTTGAAGCAGTTGTTGAAAACTTGTGTGAATTTTTATGCAAAATTTGCCTGACCGTTTTCTTGTTGAACATTCTTTCGATCACATTCAGTCACTTCTCGAGTGACTTTTTCACACTTGAGTTTTAATTTTTTTTGAGTGATTAATAGCCGCATCAGCAATTCCTGGCGGTTATTATTGCACTCCTATTTTTTTTATAGCTGCTTTTTTTATACCTCACTCTCAAAAAACGCTCCTCACTCTGAAAGTTGCTCTAATTTAAGGTTATTTAAAAGCAGCTAATAGAATTAGCAGTAAGTTATACAGATTCATAATCAAAATATAACATTTCACCATTTAATGAAAAGTTTGTTTTTGTCTTTCTTTTACTATCTTTTTGAGATTGCAGATCTGCGAAGTTTTTGCGGCCATGTTCTGGCATTTTTTTTACTTCTTCCTGTAGTTTTCAAATCCCGTGATGAAGCAGCGCTTGCCTATCGTTTCAGCAGTTCGTCCGACTGTTTGGTGCTTTGTCGTCGTTTAACTTAATTTGAGTGAGGGCAGGTTTCATTGACTTTCTAAGTTGGCAGAAACTGACTCAGTTGTCAGCTAATGTTTCGACGCTTTTGACGCCATTCGTTTGCAAGAATTTGTGAGAAGTTGTTGGCTGCATTAGGGTTATTGTTACCTTTTGTTATCTTTGTTGTACCTTGGTTCTATCTATAAAAATGGACTCTGTTTCTTCTGTTTTGATAAAGTTATCTTCTAAGGAATTCAAATTACAATTAGAAGGTTCAGATTGCACATATAGATAACCGTTTTTAGCCGTTTTTTTCGTCTAAGTGGCCCAGTTTTTTTGCTTGTAATTTGGTTTTTGTAGAATTTTTTTTCGATACCATATTGAAGTGTAAACCTCGGGATTTGATACCACAGTGTTTTGCAGAGCCTGAAAATGCGTTTCAAGTTTAAAAATGGCACATAATTCTTGATTGTTTAGTTAGTGCTTGGCTTTTTTATATTAATTTCATTTTTGGATCTTTTAACCGTCTTTTTGTCAAAAATCTGTTAATGTGGCAACTTCCATCTGATAATCTATATACTCAACGCCTCTTTCTACCTCGATGTACTTTCGTTTTATAAAATTGTACATATGCTAATCCGATTTTGGTAGTTTTTTTAGTATTCTGGTTTCAATTAAATGAAATTATCTTGTTGTGCAACTTGAGGGACTTAATTTCGTTTCATTAAAAATTCAATCATTTTTTGACGTTAAGTTTTTGAAAAACAGTTAAAATTTTTTCATAAATGCAGTCTTCTCTTTTTTTTGTCCTGTTCAGGAGGATGGATCTTTATCTCGGTTGTCTCGTTGTTTTTTCTATGTCTCGAATGCTGAACAATGAAATAAATGTGTTCGTTTTTTTATTTTTTCAATTTGATTTCTAACTTTCAAAAATCAAGAATTAGTCTTCGTTACGGCGTTCCTTACTTTGTGTCCATATTGTTCACATTCTTGTTTGTATTATGCTAGATTTGTCTTGGCACCTACACTTATACTGTTTATATTGGTTTTTTCAGTTGTTGAAAAATTGAATGATTTCAACTTTTTATTAGATTTTCGTCATTTCTTTGGTTTGCAATTGATTTCATTCAAGATAAGGTAGTACTGAGAGTTTGCTAGCAAGCCTTTTCCAAAATTTTTACTTTATGCTACCTTTTGTAATTTTCTTCCCGCCTGGTAATCTTTTTTAATCGATTTTTTGCCTTTGAATGTTATTCTGTTGCTTGTGTCTTTTCTATGGTTATTTTAATTTTTGAAATAGTATGAAATCATGTTGTCTAGCATATATACAACCTGGAATAAATATTTGTTGTTTTCGTCTTAATTGCAGTGATTAGAAATTCTAATTGTAGTGGTTTTCTGACTCTTAATTTGGAGCATTTTTTTTGAAAAATTTAACTTATCTTCTAAGTTATTCTTATTATCTTCAGTTTGCTTTCGCGATCTTTTTGAGATTGGAATCACGAATTATTTGAGAGCAATTGATAGCCATGTCAGCTTTTTCAGCTTATCAGTATTCTGATCATTTTAATTTTTTTGGATTTTCAATGTTACCAAACGTTTTCAATAATATAAAATTTTGCTGCATTTTGTTTCTCTTGAGGACAGTGGTTCAATTTTCACCAATTTTTAGAGCTGACCTGGGGAGAAAATGAGTTAAGGTAATGGCCTCAGATTAAATGAGGGTTTTTGTGAAGTTTTGACGCTTCGAGCCGCTTCCGGAGTTCTTCCGGCTGTTTTTTGTTTTTTCGTCAAGATTTTTGTTAGGACCATATGATGTCACAGCCACTTTTAGTTCATTGTTTCATGCAATTTCAACTGAATTGCCTGCGTGACGTCATTTTTCACTCTTATTGGAGCGCGTTTTTTGTTCATTTGCGTGATTAAATTTTTGGTCACGCGTGACCTACTCCACTCTCAAAAATGACTTCCTCACTCTGAAATTGACTCTAATTTAAGCTTTTTTAAAAGCAGCTAATAGAAACAGCAATAAGTTATACAGATTCATAATCAAAATATAACATTTCACCATTTAAGGAAAAGGCTGTTTTTGACTTTCTTTTACTATCTTTTTGAGATTGCAGATCTACGAAACTATTGCGGCTATTTTCTGGCAATCTGCCAGCTATGTTTTTTTTACTTCTTACAATTGATAGCCATGTCAGCTTTTTCAGCTTATCAGTATTCTGATCATCCTAATTTTTTTGGATTTTCAGTGTTACCAGACGTTTTTAATATAAAATTTTGGTGCATTTTGTTTCTCTTGGTGACAGTGGTTCAAATTTCACCAATTTTTAGATCTGACCTGGGGAGATAATGAGTTAAGGTAATGGCCTCAGATTAAATGAGGATTTTTGTGAAGTTTTGACGCTTCGAGCTGCTTCCGGAGTTCTTCCGGCTGTTTTTTTTTGTTTTTTCGTCAAGATTTTTGTTAGGACCATATGATGTCACAGCCACTTTTAGTTCATTGTTTCATGCAATTTCAACTGAATTGCGTGCGTGACGTCATTTTTCACTCTTGTTGGAGCGCGTTTTTTGTTCATTTGCGTGATTAAATTTTTGGTCACGCGTGACCTACTCCACTCTCAAAAATGACTTCCTCACTCTGAAATTGACTCTAAATTAAGCTTTTTTAAAAGCAGCTAATAGAAACAGCAGTAAGTTGAGTTTTACAGATTCATAATCAAAATATAACATTTCACCATTTAATGAAAAATTTGTTTTTGTCTTTCTTTTACTATCTTTTTGAGATTGCAGATCTACGAAGCTATTGCGGCTATTTTCTGGCAATCTGCCAGCTATGTTTTTTTTTACTTCTTACTGTAATTTCAAATCTCGTGATGAAGCAGCGCTTGCCTATCATTTCAGCAGTTCGTCCGACTGTTTGGTGCTTTGTCGTCGTTTAACTTAATTTGAGTGGGGGCAGGTTTGATTGACTTTCTAAGTTGGCAGAAACTGAATAAGTTGTCAGCTAATGTTTCGACGCTTTTGACGCCATTCGTTTGCAAGAATTTGTGGGAAGTTGTTGGCTGCATTAGGGTTAATGTTACCTTTTGTTATCTTTGTTGTCCCTTGGTTCTATCTATAAAAATGGAATCTGTTTCTTCTGTTTTGATAAAGTTATCTTCAAAGGAATTCAAATTACAATTAGAAGGTTTAGTGACTGTTCTCTATTGATTTTTCGATAATTATGTAATTTTTTTCACGTTAAATTTTTTATTGGTGTAATTTTTTCTATATTGACTGTTCTATTTTGATGTAATTTTTTCACTTGATGTAATTTTGCTATATTGATGTAATTTTTTATTAGTTGTATTGGTATATATTAACCTCTAGTCATTTGAAGCCGCCCTTAGTGATTATAGTTACTCACCCCGCCCCCTCCGACGGAAGCAGGTTGAAACATATTTGAGCTCCCACTAGTTATTTAAGAGCAATTCTTCCGACGTTAGTGGGTTATGTTTTTTATTCAATTTTAATTCTTTTTTTTTCAAATTTTCAAAATATATATTTTGCTTAAATTACGCAACTATCAACAACATTGAAATACTTTTTACTCAAGACTTTTTGAAATTTTCCACCTGTGGAATTGATTGGTCTCTTTTTCAACTGTTCAGATCTGCCCGATCAAAGCCAGTTGGTGCAATTTACACACCTTGAGCTATGAGTTTGGAATCAACTTCCAAATTGACAAGCTGCAACTTCGCCAATTTCTGGCTAACAGAAACCAGAGGTCAGGTGGTGACTGGGTCGAATCCGGTGGCATTAAATTGGGCCCAATCAGTGTGAACAGTTCAAGATCGCAACTTGGAAATCAATCTGACATTCAAAGAAAGATTTTTTTTTTGAGACTGATAGATCAACGAAGTAAAAGGCTGTTTTTTCTTAATCGTTGTTCAGATGAATCGTTAACTCAGAAAGCACTGCCCGTTACCAGATGTGGATGCTTTGGAAACTGTGCCTTTTTCGGATCTACTGCACTTGACAGTGGTTACTATACTGCCAAGAGCACCTATGAAATGCAACAGAAATTGGGTGTTGCAACTTCAAATGCGTCCAGTTCTCCACCAGGTCAGCAAAGCTCTCCTTGAGATCTTTTAAGTTGTTGTTAACCAAAGTTTGAAGTATTTAATTGCTCTCGAAGGAAGTTTGAAGCAGTTGTTGAAAACTTGTGTGAATTTTTATGCAAAATTTGCCTGACCGTTTTCTTGTTGAACATTCTTTCGATCACATTCAGTCACTTCTCGAGTGACTTTTTCACACTTGAGTTTTAATTTTTTTTGAGTGATTAATAGCCGCATCAGCAATTCCTGGCGGTTATTATTGCACTCCTATTTTTTTTATAGCTGCGAAGCTGTAAGCTGAGCGTAGCTATATTGCGGTGCTCTTGGTTTTTTTGTTTCGTCGTCTGACGCTCTTTTTTCGTTTTACATTTGTTCACACCGCAAAGCTGAAAAAGTCAAATTTTCTGGATGACTTCTTCTTCTCACTAACGGCATTTGCGCGCGTGACGTCATTTCTCACTCGCTTTTGCGAAAGATTTTAGGTTATTTGCGTGATGAGATTTTGATCATACATGACTTACCTCACTCAATAAAATGACTTTTGCACTTTAAAACTTAAGTTCAATTTGAATTTGTTTAAGGTCAAAAGAACTCCTATGTGCAGTAAAGGTCCCTAATAAGAGGCTTCTGTGGAATGAATTTTAACAAGCTGTATTAATTTATTGCTGAATGTTTTTAGCCTGGTTTTTTTGAGTGGCGTCAATTTTTTTTTTCAATTTAGATCTGTATCTGTTTCTCTCTCTATTATATGGCACGCAGGTCTATACTTTCGCAGCTATTCCGGGAATCTGCCGGCTATGTTTACAATTCAAAGAACTCGAATTGTATTGGGGCGCTGTCTTTTTTTAAAGATCTGTTCACACATTTTCATGATTTTTGAAGTTAAATTGGAGTAGTGATTTTGGTCACGCCGAAACAGGAAATGGAGCGAAAAAGCGAGTGGTTTTGCGGCGTGAATTTTCCTCGCTCTAATTTTAAAGTAGAGTGAGAAGACTGTGTTTGAACAAAAATTCGGTTTCTCGGTAGTGATTTTTTGTTCACATGCGGCAATTTCACTTTGATTTATACTGTTTTTTTTCGATTTTTCGGATCGGATATCTTCTAAATGGTTTTCCCAATGCATTCATAGTTAGTTCTAGGTTTAGTTTTTTGTTTGAACCAAATTTCGATTTCTCGCTAGTGGTTTTTTCACATGCGCCATTTTGACATTGATTTTCTGTTTTTTTTTTTATTTTTTTAATCTGATTTCTTTAGAAATGGTTTTCCCAATTCACTCTTAGTCCGTTCTAGGTCTAGTTGTTTGTTTAGTTAATGAAAGTTCTTTGAATTGTACGTCAGGGCTGTGCAGTTGAAGTTTGTGTTCGTGACGTCATTTCTTTTAGGACGATTAGGTCGATTGCGTGACTTGCCTCACTCAAAAAAGACTTCTGAACTCACTTACGGAACTTTTACGGAACTTATGGTATATTTTATGAACATTTACTAATTAAAGGTCAATAATGTGTATCTAAGTAGTGCCAAACTTATATGTTCCAATTCCTGAGTAATAGAGTGTTGAGTTTTAGTATGCAATTTTAATTTTGAAAAAGCTCCATTAGAGCTTTTTCCTTGTAGAGCAAATGTGTCTCATAAAAATGACAGTCCGAATCTAAACCAAAAAGTCTAGTGGTCTTTAAAAAGCTGGTTGTCGATATGTCAATCTTATTTCTTTAGTTGTTTCAATTCATGGTAGGCCACAAGCGTCTATCGCGGCTATTTTCCGGCAATCTGTCGGCTATGTTTTGAATTGCGCGCATTCAGAGATTAAGTATGTTGCTGAATTAAAACCAATTGTGAGAGGAATGTACATGGAACGTTTAACGTAGTGGATAATGCCAGCAACTTCTATCCGAGAGGTTGCGTTCTCGAACACTTTCCAGCCCTTTTCTCTAGCCTATGCCCCTTCGTAATTGTTTGCCTCGTCAGTCGTTCGAGTGGAATTCTTCCGACGTTAGTCGGTTTTTATTTTGGTTTTCTGAAAATTGGTTATAATTCGTCATCTACTTGATCACCTATTATTGCGGAAATGTATTTTTGCGCCTCGAAGCGTTGTAATGTTTGTTTCGCACTCGTGTTCAATTAGTAGAACAAACATTATGTGGCTGTTAAACTATTTGTAAAATTTGACGTGATGTGCAAATAGTTATTTTGCTCAAACCAATTGTCGGGAGATTGGTAGTTGAACAGTAATATTGGTAGCACACAAACTAAAATATTTTCTGTTTAATAGCCGGAAAGCGATACCTGAGGCAATTATTAGCCTTCTCTTGTTTTTTTTATAATCCAGGAATTGGATTGTATTCTGACTCTGTCTTTTTTTGTAAGATGTTCTCACAATTTTTTCAGTGACGGGATAGAATCAACAGGTAAGGCCCACTGGGCATTAAGTTTTATTGAGGCCCAAAGCTGGCATTAAATGTCCTTCAAGTGCTTAGAGTGGTGCAGCTGCTGGGAAAGCGGCCTCAAATCCAGGTCAAAAGGTCATTTTGTAGCTGAGTTTTTTTTTGCCAAGTTTTTTTAGCCGAAACTGGTGAAATTTTTCAATTTTTTTTGTTTTTTTTTCAAGTTTGTTTGATTGGCCTTGAATTGACTGTGAAAGTTTGTGAATGTTGCTAAAGGTTGTTTGCAAGATATATTTAATTTTTTGAACAATTTATGAGCTATATGTTTTGTTCCTACAGACTTGAACACGAAAAATGATACTATTTTTGCAATTCTTTTCAAGTTTTGATAATTTTTGTCGTTTTTTTGAGTTTTTCGAGCCTCAGGGGCAGAGCAATTTCGTCTGGGGTTTGATTAACGGTTACGTCATAGTTTGCAGTGGCAATGGAATGGTTTTCAATACTTTATTATCACGAATTTCAGCAATTTCTTGTTACATTTTGCAATTTTTTTTTCGAGTACTATAAATTTTTTTCTTCTTTTTTTTTAGATTTTTTCAGCCCCAGTTGCCAAGTGACCTCCTCCAGAGTTAAGTGATATCTGCTAGAGCAATCTATTGTTTTTAGCATTTTATCATTACAATTTCGATGAAAATTGAATTTTTTTCAAAATATCTGAGAATTATTGTCACTTTTTTCGAGTACTATAAATTTTTTTCTTTTTTTAGATTTTTTCAGCCCCAGTTGCCAAGTGACCTCCTCCAGAGTTAAATGATATCTGCTTGGGCAATCTATTGTTTTTAGCATTTTATCATTACAATTTCGATGAAAATTGAAATTTTTTCAAAATATCTGAAAATTATTGTCAATGTACCTAAATTATCAATCTGTATGTTTCAATTAATATTTTTAGGGCCTGATTTGGTTTACTGGTTAGCCTATGGAGACAATGGAATTGTTCTGAGGAAATTGGTGTCACAAACTTTAGCAACAATTCCTTAAATTTCCAATTCTTTTCAAATTTTTTTGAAGTTTTTTTGTCATTTTCTAAATTTGTTGATCTTTACGGCCAGTGAAACTTTTTCTGGGTCCTGCAAATTGTTTACTGGACAGATTTCATAGACAAGAAAAGTGGTTTGGAACTTTCCAATTTGACAAAATTAAGAAATTTTCTTTCAATTTTAGAATTTTCAGTTCTTTAAAGTTTTTGTCATATTTTCTCGATATCTTCTTTCTTTGTCATTACACCCCGTTCAAAGCTTGTGCCGCGGTAAATGTGTATACTTAGAAGGATCAAATTGGGCCTTTAGTATAGAAGCTTCAAGAGTGTCGGCAATGATTATATTTTTGTTTAGTTTGATTATTTTAGTTTCCCAAGTTTTCTGATCGTTTTTCTTTTTGGCTGGCATTGGTTAATTGATCTGCTGGTCAGGTGCAGTTGCTCTAAATGTTGCATTCAGTTCCTTGGCTTGTGTTTCAGCACTGGTCCTGCTATATTTTTTTATCTCGTCAACAAGATTTTTGTCACGACCATATGACGTCACAATCACTTCAAATCTGCTTTTTGTTCATTCGTTCGTGCAATTTCAGTTGAATTGCGTGTGTAATGTCATTTTCAAACTTAGTGGAGAGTGTTCTGTTTTCTGTTCATTCGCGTGGTTAAATTTTTAGTCGCGTGTGATTTAGCTCACTCTCAAAAATGAGTCCTTCACTCTGCAATTGAGATAAGGTCAAGTGAGTGTGTTTCATTCTAATTGAAGGGTATTTGAGGGCAACTAATAGAAGGAGGAATAAGTAAAATAGATTCTTAATCAAAATTTAACACATCTCACCATAAAAAAGTTTCTTTTTCGGTCTGTTTCTTTTGCTATCTTTTTGAAACTGCAGTTCTACAAAGCTATAGCGGCTTTTTTCTGGCAATCTGCCAGCTATGTTTTTTTATCTGCATAGTTGAATGCTGAGAGTTTTTGTTTTATGGTTCTTTTAGTTTTCTTTTTGTTTTGCCTTCTGACACTTTTTGTTTTACATTTGTGGACACGGAAAAACCGCAAATGGTAATTTTGTTCAATCACTTTTCAGTCATTAAAAGCATTTGCGCTTGCTTTGTCTTTTCTTACTCTCTTAGGTCAATTTCGCAATGAGGTGCTGATAATACATAACACACCGCACTCAACAAAATATTTTATGCTCTTAAAACTGTGAAATTGGTTTAAGGTCAAAGAAAAGTAGTTTTGTAACATCGTTAACTTCATCAGCTCATTTTTGTTTCTGTCTCTATCTATACTCTACGATACACAAGTCAATTTTGCAGCTATCATCGGCAGTCTGCCGGCTATGTTAACATTTAAATCAATTTTCGAATTGCTGCCGAATTGAGTGTCATGGTTTTTTTTCAAGTGTCGGAGCAGTTGTCAGAAACTCACACCGTGCTTAAGTGTGTAAACTCATTAGTGTTTCTGTTTGTGATAACAATAGTTGTAAGAATTGTTGATGATCTAAATTGTTGCCATCGTTGATTTTTTCGAAAACCTGAAGCTGTGAGGAATTTCCTATTTGTTATTGGACTACTTTTTTCTGCCACTCTTTCCTGGCCCTTGTTGCTAATGAATAGTTGCAAAAATGCAGTCTAATGATCTACACAGTGGAATAATATGCGTAGCTTTTTAATGGCAACGGTAATCAGCATTGTGATCCAGTTCTCATCTATTTTATTAGCCTTCGATGTTGGGTCATAGTTTATGCGGTACCTACACCCCCTCCTATCCCCCTTGCACACCCTTGGCTATATTTTGCTTTTAGATGAAACAACTTTGTTTGTGACTTGTACTTTTGTTTTCTTGTTTTCGATTATTGACATCTGGTTTTGAACGTTGGCTTTTTTCTTTTTTCGAACGTTGGACATCAACAACAGCTTGGTAGTGATTAGGTACTGCTGGTAATGTTCGAAGTCGAAAGGTCATCTTGAGAATTTTTCTTTCCAGAACAGTTTTCTATCCCAATTACAGATCCTGCCGTCTACCTACACCCCCGTCTGCACCCCGTCCATAACCTACATACCTCACCCAACCTACCTACCCCCCCCCCCCACCTACCTCGCCCCCTACCTACCACCGCCAACCCCCTACAACTACTTAACCCCCCCCCCACCCACCCATCTCCTTACTTACCTCCCATTTACATAGACCCTCACAAACCCAATCACATTCCTAATTAAACGTTGGTTGTTTCTAATTTAATATTTTATCTTTATTTCTTTTTTGATATTTTGAATTAGGTAGAGTTAATTAAGAGTTTTAGTCACTCCTCCCATCGCCTAACTGAAACAGGTTGCAATATATTTCAGGTCTCCATAGTCTTTTGAGAGCAATTCCTTCGACCTTAGTTGGTTATATTTTAGTTATAGTGGCCACAATTTTAGCAACACAGAATTTTTTAACTTTGGCAAAATTTTTGTGATTTCTGCTATTTTAAAAATTTTATTAAATATTTTTTCTTTTTTACCTCTTTCTGTCTCTTATATGCCCCGCCAGGTATCTGCTAGGCTTCAGGTTAGTTTAGTTTTGAGTATTAGACACACCAAAAATGTTTTGGAGATTTAGTTTCTAAAAATAAATTTTAAATTGCTCTCAAACGATTTTTGAGGCAATTATTGTGAAGCTGCGTATCTTTTTTATGCAAAATTTTTGCTTGAACGTTTTTGTGTTTTTGTTCTTGTTTTTTAAAATTTTTTATTGATCTCAAATGCTCTAGCAAGATTTTGTTAAAATTTGTGATTTTCAAAATTTTGGAATATTTTCGTCCTTTTTCTGAGTTTAACGATCATTACTGGCCAACGGAGCTTTTCAAGTCTTGCAGATGGGTTACTTGACTTAACTCCAGGGACAAAAAAACGTTTTGAACATTTTCTCGACAAAATCTGGAAGATTTTCTTTTAAATTTCGCAATATTTTGCAAATTTTTAAAATATCAGTTTTTTATTTGATTTATTTACTAACAAGGCTAGAAAACTAAAAGTTGCAGAGTCGAAATAAGCTAAAGCTAGCCTCACTAAACTGTGGTTAGCTGCTGACGAAGCCAACCGCTGGCCGGTCTTTTGAGAGCAATTCACCCGACGTTAGTCGGTTATGTTTGCCTCTTTTTATGTTTATTTTGGTTTTATAATTTAGTCCCATTATTTTTAAAATTAATCGGTTGCTATTGAGGCTTGAATGAGTTTTACTAATGATATGAGTTCATAGCAGTGGTCTTTATGACTTGAACTGTTTGTTTTCAAAAAAAGCAGGTCTAGTGGTCATGTCCGTTAGTCTCAAAAAATGTTTCTCGGCGTTCGGGTGCATGTAACCATCGTTATTTTATCGGCTTCAAAGTTGTTGCTAACGTTTTCACGGATTGTGGTACCATTTGTTTTGAAAAGTTCTATTTGGTGAATTTTTGATTTGGCGTTCTTTTTGTACCTTTTTCAGCTAATAGAACTGGTAATGGTCCATTTATGACATATAAATTATGTATTATGCTGTGATTAAGAATTTTAACATGTGATTAATTTTTTTCTTACTTTGGAGCTACGTTTCTTTCTTTGAAGCAAAGTTTGTTTGTATATGTTTTTAGTATGTAATTTTTTAGTTTTGCTCTTTTTGCGTAGTCTGCTATTGATTTCCTCAAGTTCGCTTCATTATGTACACATTCTAAGGCCGCGTAGTGTCAATGCTTATTTATTTAGTGTTGTTTTTTTAACTTTTATTACAAAACTAGTTTTTTAGATTGGGATTGTAATTCAGAATTTGTCCTGTCGTGATTTTAAATTCGTTTTACTGTTTGTTCGTTTGCACTTATCGGTTGCCTTCTGACTCTCCTCACTCTCTGATTCAACTGAATGGAATTGAAAACTGGTTCAGCAAATTTATGCGAAGACGTCCATTGTCAAAAGCGAAAGCAATAGAAACGGGATGAAGCAATAAAACCCGTAAACTAAGACCTAATGTTTGAAGACAGTAAAACGGCCAGGTTGAATTGGTTTTCCTGCTACATGCCCCGTCCCTATCCATCTCTTATCAGCTACACATTCCCTTCCTAATCATCGAACTCCAACTCCTTACGTACTACTCCCCCTCTGCACGCGTCTTCCCCCTACGTAGATTACCCTCTCTCCCTCTCTTCCCCCCAGACTGCATGCAGATACTATCTGACATGCCCCCTTTAGGCTCACTATCTGAAACTTGCTTGAGTACATTGTATCTAGTTTTCAAGATCCTCAGAAGGCTTAGTTGCTTATTTTTTTTCGGGTTTTATTTTCCAAAGTTTGTTAATAGCCGCCCTCATCTTCTCAGCCGGCTATTATAGCGCTCCTATTTTTTTTACAATTCAAAGAATTTGAATTGTATTGGGGCGCTGTCTTTTTTTTATTACGACTCGAAGAGGAGTACTGGAGAAGTCCTTTTTACAATTCAAAGAATTTGAATTGTATTGGGGCGCTGTCTTTTTTTAAGATCTGTTCACACATTTTCATGATTTTTGAAGTCAAATGCTCTAATTTTAAAGTAGAGTGAGAAAACGGTGTTTGAACAAAAATTCGGTTTCTCAGTAGTGGTTTTTTGTTCACATGCGGCAATTTCAATCTGATTTTTACTGTTTTTTCAATTTTTTGGATCGGATTTTTTTCTAAATAGTTTTCCCAATCCATTCACAGCTTATTTTGGAGCTAGTTTTTTGTTAGAATCAAAATTACATATCTCACTAGTGATTTTTTGTTCTCCCTAGCAGCATTTTGACATTGATTTTCTATTTTTTTTTTGGTTTTTTCATCTGATTTTTTTAGAAATGGTTTTTCCCAATTCACTCTTTGTCCGTTCTAGGTCTATTTGTTTGTTAAATCAATGAAATTTCTTTGAATTGTACGTCAGGACTTGTCCTGCTTTCTTTTTTGTTTCGTCGTCTGACGCTCTTTTTTCGTTTTACATTTGCTCACACAGCAAAGCTGAAAAAGTCAAATTTTCTGATTGACTTCTTCCTCTCACTAACGGCTTTTGCTTGCGTGACGTCAGTTCTCACTCGCTTTAGCGAAAGTTTTAAGTTTATTTGAGTGATTAGATTTTGATCATACGTGACTTACCTCACACAATAAAATGACTTCTGCACTTTAAAACATAAGTTGAATTTGAATTTGTTCAAGGTCAAAGGAACTCCTATGTGCAGTAAAGGTCCCTAATGAGAGCCTTCTATGGAATGAATTTTAACAAGCTTTATTAGTTTATAGCTGAATGTTTTTTAGCCTAGATTTTTGAGCGGCGTCGATTTTTTTTCAGTTTAGATCTATCTGTTTCTGTCTCTATTAGATGGCACGCAGGTCTATTCTTTCGCAGCTATTCCGGCAATCTGCCGGCTATGTTTTTAAGATCTGTTCACACATTTTCGTGACTTTTGAAGTCAAATTGGAGTAGTGACTTTGGTCACGCCGAAACAGGAAAAAGAGCGAATAAGCGGGTGGTTTTGCGCCGTGAAATTTTTTCGCTCTAATTTTAAGAAAAGTGAGAAAACCGTGTTTGAACAAAAATTGGCTTCCTCGCTAGTTGTTTTTTGTTCACATGGGGTAATGTCACTTCGATTTTTACTGTTTTTTAAAATTTTTTGGATTGGATTTTCTAAATGATTTTCCCAGTCTACTCATAGTTCATTGTAGGCCTAGTTTTTTTTGCTTTGAACTAAGTTTCTCTTTGACATGCGGCATTTTGACATTGATTTTCTTTTTTTAAAATTTGTTTGATCTGATTTTTTGGGAAATGGTTTTGCCAATTCACACATAGTCCGTTCTGGATCTAGTTTTTTGTTTAGTCCATGAAAATTCTCTAAATTTTACGCCAGGACTTGTACCGCTATGTTTCCAACATCTGTTCACGCTTTTATCGGCTTTTTCACGTCAGTGAAAAGTCAATTTAGAGTGGTGATTTTGGTCACACTGAAATATTAAAGGAAGCAAAAAATCGAGTAGCTGTGAGGTGTGACTTTTTCAAAAAACCGTTGAAGTGGAGTGAGAAATTGGTGTTTGAACAAATTGGCGGTTTTTGAGATGGATTTTTTTCAAGTGCATCAATTTGACTTCTGTTTTCAGAGTTTCCTATACTTCTGTGCTTTTTAGACGGTAAATATGTGTTCTTATTGTGCCTATTTGCCTTTGCTTTAATTCATTCAGAGGCAGCTAACATTTTTTATGACTTTGCCACTATTTGCCATAAAACAAGATTGAATTTTAGATTTTGCCCCATTTTTTGAAAATTATCTTTTGTCTTATCGCTTAGTATCTTTAATGACAGATCTGATTGGTTGCCGATGTGGCATAAAAAATCCTAATTAATCGCTCAAATTAATGGCCTAATTAATGGCCCAATGGCTAGTGGGTTTCGCCACTACTTTTTCTCAAAAAATTTGAGTGAATTTTTGAGTTCTGCAAGTATTTATTATACTTTTTGATTTTTTATCATTTAGTCTCATTGGGGTCAGTTATCTGATGCTGTTAACAGAAGTCAAGTTTATCGAATTAATCGTTTTTTTCCAAAGCTAGTGCTTTCTATGACACTAATTGTTTCCAATAATAATTATCGAATTATTTGAGTTTTTCTTTTCAATTTTGTCGTCTTAACTATTAGTCTCATTGTTGACAAGTGTGATTGATTCGCTAAAAACGCTTTAACTAATGCAAGTCATTTCAGTTCATAGCGATGCTTTTTTGATCTATACGCTTGTTCGTTTTCAAAAGGGTCTTAGTGGTTTTTTTATTTTTGCTGGGATTTGTTGTACTTATTGCTGTCTTTTTTCTTAATCTCACTGATGACAAGTCTCAATGGTAGTCCTTGAGGACTCAATTATTTTATGTAATTCTATCCTTCAGTTGCTGTTGCGTTCTGTGGCTTATACTCAGTGTTTTCAAACATTTTCAGCGAGTTTTTTTTTTAGATTTTTGTTTTTTTTTTAATTTTTGTTTTTTTTTTCTATTTAATATCTTAGTGAGTGGACTCATCGACCTTTAATTGCATATTGATAGTGAGATATAGTGGAATACAATTGACACTTTGAGATCATGTCAGTTGTTTTTTAATGTTAATCCTGTCTTTTCAAAAAAATAACAGTTGAATTTTCAGTCTAAGTCACGCAATTGCCTACAAGCAGATATGAAATCATGGACACAAATTTTAACTGTAATTCAGTAGAGGTCACTGAATTCATTGAAAAAGTCAATTCCAAGACGTCAAGTCGAAGGTATCATTGATGGAGACGACGAATTAAAAAATTAAAAAAGCGGGACAAGTCTTGAAATACAATTCAAAGAATTTTATTAAATTATGACCTGACAATCATTTACTCCTCTTTAAAATGCAAATAAGAGTTGTTAGTAATGAGGCTGACCAAAAAAAACTACACAAGAACAACAAAAACAAGCAACCTTATTCAAAAAAATGACTTCTGAATTCTTTTATTGAACTTTAAATTTTTTGAACTTATACTAGTTAAAGATCAAAGTGTGCATCTAAGTAGTGCTAAACTTATATGCTTAGTTCTCGAGTATTAGTCTTTTTTTTATTTTTTATTTCAAATATCAATTTTGAAAAAGCTCTTTTAAGGTTTTTTTTCTTATAGACCGTATGTGTCATTAAATTGACAGTCCGAATCTAACCCAAAAAGTCTAGTGGTCTAATAAAGGACTGGTGGTCGATTTGTCAATCCTATTTTTGTTAGTTGTGTCATTTCAATGAATGTCACAAGCTTCTATTGCGGCTATATTTCCTGAATCTGCATGCTATGTTTGTAAACGTGCTGGTCTTTTTTGCAAATTTGTTGCTCGACCATTTTGCGCTTTTCTTCTAGAAAATTCTTTCACCCCTCAAGAGACTCTTTCACGCTTTCATTCTTCATATTGAGTGATCTATATCTCTTACCTCTTACTGCCGAGTAAAGCTTGTTGCTAAAATAAAATTGATTGCGGCAAAGAAGTAAGAGGGGACCGATAGTCGAGTGGGCAGTGCTTCTGCTGCGGGAGCGGGAGGTCAATGGTTCGAATCACGGTGTGGTAAACTCTGTTTGCACCCATAAAGAAAAATTTTCTCGGTTACAGCCCCATAATTGAATTGCATCGCTTGTCGTTCAAGAGCAATTCTTCCGATATTAGTGGGTTCATGTTTTGATGGCCGCCGTCAGGCTATTATTTAAGTGCTCTCCTTTTTTACATTGCAAAAAATTGGATTCGTATTGGGGCGCTGTCTTTTGTCCGACTCGCTGAGGCGTTATGATTTTCTACTTCTTTTTTACGAGTGAACAAACAAAAAAACTGGAAGTTCAGGGAGTAATGTAAAATTGAAAAGTTGTTTTGGTGAACATATTTGAAGAGCGGAAAAAGGAGAATGTTTTTTTTGTTCATACTGTCTTTTGAAACAGAGCGTTAAATTAGGTGTAAAATTTCGGCTCAGCGACCGAGTTTTTTGTTAACGCTTTGCTTTTGTCAAGCTGTTTTTTGAAGTTTCTATGACTAAAAGAATACTGTAGGCTAAATTAACAATATACAGAATCTTGTGATAGCGTGTTGAATCTTTTTACCAATTAAAGGAAATTTAACACTAATTGGAAGATTTTTCCACTGTTTCCCTGATTTTGAGCCTGTTTTAGGGATGTTTTACGGATTCTTTGTTTTTTTCAATTTTTGTTAAATGAATTAAGAGCAATGTTTTTTTGGCAGCTCTTGTCACGATCTGAATAAAATTATTTAGGTAGAAATCAACTTTTTACGAAATTTGAGAAGACAGTGATAAATTTTTTTACGCTTTTTCTCCATTTTTTAGTTTTCAATAGCCTCCTCTCAATGGCTATGATTTAGGCGTTCTCCTTTTTTTTATTTACCTTCTGATGAAGTTTTTCGCTTTACATAGGTCACAACTGTCGCGTTGGATTTCTGACTTATCTCACTCACTTTTTCATCTGAAAGGGTTTTAAATCCATTCATTCAATGAATTACGCAGTATTTTGAATGCAGTCAAGGTCTAAGGCGAAAAATCAAAAGAAACGGTTTGAAACAATAAATCCCGGTCTTTAAATCATAGTGCATTTGGTTATCAAAGTCCACTTGAGAAAGTGGACTTGGTTGTCAAATTTCACACTTTTTGACACTTGGAAAGTTTTCTTGTCAATTTCTATCTCTTCTTTTTAACGACAATTTGCCGGCTGTGCTTCTCCTTTTCCTCTCAAAACCTTCATAGCGTATTGATGCTTCAATGTTTTGTGCAATCTATTTAATGGTTTGGATTGCATGGAATAAAGGTTATCTTTTGTATGCTTATTTTTACTATGCGAATAACATTTGAATTTTTCCAATCCTTTTGGCAAGCAGGTTTGAAGAATATTTTTTCAAGTTAAATTTGAAGTGGACTGACGTATTGCTGTTTAAACAAATATTTGCACTTTGATTTCTTTCCCGCCCTGTTTTCTTCCCGAGGTTCTATGCTAATGTGTTGAAAAAGTTGTAAATGTTTTCTATTAATGCTTAGTTTTTTTACTGCAATTGTTAAAGGCAGTTATTGTTTTGCTCAATTAGTCTCCCTAATGACAAATTTTATCGTTTGCGAATAAGGCATATATAATTTTAATTAAGTGTTTGAGTCCATGGTCAGTGTTTTTTTTTTACTTGGACACTGTTTTTTTCGAGCATTATTAACGAGTTTTAGATTTTTTGCTGCACTTTTTGTTGCCTGATCGATAGTTTCATGAGTTATAAGTTTCATCAGTTGTCAATGAGGCTGAAATTGAACAAAATAATTGTTTCAATTCAGTGCGTAAGCTTTCTATTACTTTGACACAGCCTTTTTTTAAAGATACAAGTGAATGTTCTTTGTTTTTAACCTATTTTGTTGTTGATTTATTAGTCGAATAACAGTCTCTTTTTTGTCTAATTTCATCGTTTGCAAATGAGGCATAGATGAACCTTTTAATTACTTGTGTTCTCAACAGTTTTTTAAACTTAGTCTCAAAATTTTATGTTCTCATTGGAGTTGTAGTGCGATGTAATTGTCGTCAATGTATCGGACTCAGGTTTTAGCTACGTTCATTAACTTAGATACAACTTGTTTTAGTGATCTTTTCTGCAAGTATTTATTGTACTTTTTGATGACTTTTCATTTAATCTCATTGGGGACAGGTCTCTGATGCTGTTAATAGGGGTTAAGTTTATCGATATAATCGTTTTTGTTTAAAATTAGTGCTTTCTATAACTTTAACACTAGTTGATTTCAATAATAGTTATCGAATTTTTTGAGTTTTGCGAGTCTTTCTTTTAAACTTTGTCGTGTTAACTACTAGTCTTATTATTGACAGGTCTCATTGTTTGCCAAAAAGGCTTATATTAAAGCAAGTCATTTCAGTTCATAGTTCTCGCTTTTTCTGACTCATACGCTTGTTCGTTTTTTAAAGCTTTTTGTAGTTTTGCTAGTATTTGCTGTACTTATTGCTGTCTTATCACTTAATCTCTTTGATGACAGGTCTCAACGGTGGCCACTGAAGACTCAATTGTGTGATGTAATTGTATCCTTTATCGACATTTAATGACACGTTCCTAATGAAAAACAGAAGAATATAGTTGGCAGTTTGAGTTCATAGCAGTTGTTTTTTTTATGTTGATCCTGTCCTAAAATTAAAAGTTGAATTATTAGCCTTGCTTGTTTGTGTTGTTCTGCTATTGTCTTATTGCTGAGTCTCATTATTAACAGCTCTCATTTGCCTTTCAAAGCAGAGTAAATGATTGTCAGGACATAAATTAATACAATTCTTTGAATTGTATTTCAGGATTTGTCCTGCTATGTTTTTTTCTAATCAATTTTATTGGAGTGATTTTTGAAGCGGGAAATGAAACGCGTGAAAGAATTTGAGTGATTTTGGCGCTGAACAAAAGTGAAGAGCGGAGCGAAAAGAGAGTGGTTTTTGTTCATAACGCTGTTTTTGAGAGAGCGAGAAATTGATGTGTGAAAAAATTTTCTCTAAGCGAGCGAAATTTTTTTGTTCACCTGCGGCATTTTAAAGCAGTTTTTTTCTTTTTTTTGGGTAAGAGGTTTGGTTATGATTTTGTTATAGTTTTAGGCTGGTTTCGGTAGTGGTTTGAAGGTTTCTGGAAATTCATATGACTTTTATGATAATTCGGAGGTTTTTAATGTATTTTACTGATTTTCGGGCTAATTTTTGCGTTTTTTGACGATTATTTTGTTTTACTGGCTCAAATGGGAATTGAAGAAACCCCTTCTACTTGAGCAATTTTATGATAACAATTGTTTACAATTTTGTGGGTAAGAATCATTTTTTTTGTTGAGAACTATGACAAATTGGAGAGAATTGGAACTATTTTTCTTAATTTTTTGCAATTTTCGTTTTTCTCTTTTTAGCTAAGTTTCTTTGCCTATTATGACTTTCCTATTGTTCTGCGAGCATCTGGATACCCTATTGGCTGAAGGGAATTTTTCTTTGGATTTATATGTTTTTGGAATATTAAAGAATGTAGTAACTTTTTCCAGTTTTTTATTGAAAGTTGTTTTTAAGAGCTTTTTTTTTCATAATTTTAGCCGAAAGTATTTTTTCAAAATTTACATAAGTGGTTTTTGTAAGTACTTTTTTTTGATGAAGTTAATTTGGCTGAGATAGTTTTTTCGGGATCTCAATTTATAACAAAATATGATCAGATTTTTCATCATATTTTAACAGATTTGATGTTATTGTTTTTACTTTTTTGTTTCATTACTTTGTTTCAAGATAATCATAAATTATTGAAGGCACGTTTTGTTTGATGAGTAGTTGGATAGAGTTTAAATGGATTTTCACTTCTTTTTTTGTTCACACGTGGCATTTTGATATTGGTTTTCTGTTTTTTCTTATTTTTTTGTTCTGATTTTTTTAAAATGGTTTTTTGAATTCAGTCATAGTCCATTCTAGGTCTAGTTTTTCTGTTAAGTCAATGAAAATTCTTTGAATTGTACGTCCTGCTGTTTTTTTACTTCGTCGAACTTTTTTTCGCTTTACCATTTTGCCGCTTTTTCGACATTTTGCGTGAAATCTTTTTGACTTATCTAGGCTGGTTTCTCTCTTCTCTCATTCTGCTAAAGGTGAATTTGAACATCAGTTGCTCAGCAAAGCAAATCAAAATGAACAGAGTCAGAATAAAAAATTGAAGTCGGAAATAGAAACGGGACAAACCCATAAAGCCCAATTTTAGGTGCCCGCTATTTGAACGTCGTTCCTGTAAGTCTTAGTTACCATCTCTTATGCTTATTGGTATTGATAGTAGCGCCTGTGGCCTCTCTCTAAAAAACAGAAGTATGTTCAACTACGAAATGCCATCAAAATAAATCGGACTTTTTTTTGTACAAAAATCTTTTTTTTTCAATATCTTCTATTCTTCCAATCCCAATCATGCTTATTGGAATCAACGGCGGCTGTTTTCCGGCAATCTGCCGGGTATGTTTTTTAATTGCTCTCAAACGAAGTTGGTAGCAATTATATTAGTCCTGTCGGTCTTTTTTTACGCGATTTTTCGCTTGACCGATTTTTTGTCTGACGGTTTTGACTTTTCGTCCTCAAAAACGGGATAAACAGGTAGCGCCCAGTGGGCATTAAGTGCTCTTAGAGCCTTTCAGCTCTGTTTCAGCTCAAACTGTTTTGGAGACTTATACTTATGGTGTGAAGGGCGGTTCTTAGAGGTTGAGGACACCCCACTGTTGCCCCCCAATGCGCTGTTGCGCCCCAACCCCAGTGTGTTGCCACGCCCAATCTGCCCCCGGTGCACCCCCCAACCCCCCACCCCCCTACGTGGCTTGCTACTGACGACCAACCGCTAGCTAAAAACGCAAATTTATACTTTTTTAAAATTTTTTTCAAGCTTTTTGAAAATTTTGACATTTTTTCTCTTTTATCAGCTCTAGGTGTCAAAGAACCTCCTCTAGGGTTTGATAATAGGTTACTGCAATTTTTCTAGTGGTAATGGAATGGTGTCAACATTTTAACATCACGAATTTGACAAAACGTGCAATTTTTTCAAATTTTTTGTTATTTTTTTTCTTAATCAGGTCTTTCAAGACCCAGAGGCCAGAAAACATCCTAAGGGGGTTGATAATAATTTACTGACAAATTTTTAACGGCCATGGAATAGTTTTTCAACTTTTTAATGTCACAAATTTTAGCAATTTTTTGATAAAACTTGCTTTTTTTCAAAATTTTTTGAAAATTTTTGTAGTTTTTTAAATTTTTTGAGCCTCAAGAGCCAAGGACCTTCCTCTAAGGTTTAAAAATATGTTACTGAATAATTTTTAGATGCAAGATTTTAACATCATGAATTTTTGCATATTTTTGATATTTTTACCATTTTTTTCTTATTTTTTGACATTTTCACTGATTTTTCAGATTTTTTGAATCTCAAAGGTCAGAAAGCGTCCGTTAGGGTTTGATAATAAAATACTGAAAAATTTTTGTTGGTCATGAATTATGTTTCATCTTTTTAATATCACAATTTATAGCAATTTTTCTTAATAAAACTTGCAATTTTTTTAAGTTTTTAAATTTTTTTTTGTCATTTCTTAGGTTTCTCTAGCCTCAAGGGCCACGTAACTTCCTCTAGGGTTTGATAATATATTACTGCATAGTTTAGAGATGTAATGGAATGTTCTTCAGGATTTTAAGATCACGAATTTAAGCAATTTTTAAAAATATTTGCAATTTTTTTACGTTTTTGATTTTTTCCGGCAACAGAGGCCCACGAACCCCCTCCAAGGTTTGATATTAAGCCGCTGCATAGTTTTTGAAGTTAATGGAATGGTGATCAACATTTTTTATGACTCCAGTTTTAGTATTTTTTGGATAAAATTTGAACTTCAAGTTTTTGGAAAATTTGTATGTTCCAAATGTATGGATCTTTATGAGCCTGTGAAACTATTTCTGGCTTGAAACATGGATACCAGATAGTCTCTTGGGACAATGAATTGGTTCTTAATTGTGTCTTGCGTAATGCCATCATGTTCTTTGCGTAATGTCATCATGTCTGATCCTCATTATCAATGAGTTATAGTTAAAATGTTTTTTATCATAACTGATCTAACAGGCACTTTTTAGGAAACCATTGTTAATTGGTCTCAAAAGCAATTTGTAGCAAATTTATTAACCCTGTTTGTCTTTTATGCAATTTTTCGCTTGGCCGATTTTTCGTCTGGCCCATCTGACTTTCGTGTTCCGAAGCGGGATAAAGATGCAGTGCTCTGAGGTCACTAAACCGTGGCCAGCTGTTGCCGAAGCCAACTGTTCGCTGGTCGTTTGAGAGCAATTCGTTCGAAGTTAGTCGGTAATGTTTTCCTATTTGTTCAATATTTTCTTCCATGTGTTTCAATTTTATCGTGAGAGATGAAAATAGGTTGTTTTTCAAAAATTGTTCGGTTTTTTGTTTACATTAGAACGAAGCTTCAGGTTTTTGGGGCCTTCTAATTATATTTTTTTTTATTGTTCAAGTGTTTCAGCTGCGCTCCGTCAGCTGTTAATGTATCATCTCCGTCAGCTATTAGTATGAAATCATCCCCGTCAGCTATTAGTGTATCTGCTCTCAAAAGCAATTTGTAGCAATTAGATCAGGCCGGCGGTATGCGATTTTTTGCTGTGCAGATTTTGTGTATGGCTTTTGTGACTTTTCGTCCTCAAAAACAGGACAAGCTGGTCACGCCTGAGGGCATTCAGATCTCGTAGAGCCTTTCATTTCACTAGACTCTAATTATGCGATCCACAGAAACTGTTTTTCAGACTTATATTCATGGTGCCAAGAGCGTTCTTAGAGCTTGACCCCCCAATCTTCAACCCCCCTCCCACTCACAGACACACACACCTTTTTTGTGTTTGGGAGGACGCCCCTACATCCATTTCACGGCCTCCCCTCCCATATCAGCCCCATCTCCCCGTTTACCTCCCCATCAATCACCAACCCCTGCACATCGCTCCATCCATATCCCAGCGCGCTCGATCCCTCCCTTAAACCGCTTGGTGCGCTCCCCTCACTGCGCTCACCCCACGCCCCCTCATTTAAGCCAAAGCTAACCTCCCTAAACGATATTTAGGTACTGACGAAGTCAACCACTCGCCAGTCGTTTGAGAGCAAATTGACTGACGTTAGTTTAAATAGCTGCGATAGCTGAGTGCAGTTGTTATCGGTCTCCCCTGTTTATTACAATTCAACGAACTTGAAGTTTTTTGGGGTGCTGCAGTTTTGTAAGAACTGTTCACACTTTTTGAATGTTGTTTGATGTCAATGAAAAGTCAAATTAGAATTGTGTTTTTGTCGTTCTGCAGTAGTAAATTCAACGAGAAAGCAAGTGAATTTGTAACGTATTTTTTTTTCAAAATGTAAGTAATGTGAAGTTACAAGTGATTAAAGATTGATCCTTTTTTAGAGATTTTTTGGAGGAATTTTTTCCATGTGGGTAAATGTGATTTTGGTTTGCAGTATTTCTTCTCTTAATGCAATTAATTTTATACAAATGCAAATTACCCTATTTTATTTCCAACTACTTAAATTCTTCAACGGTCAGCTAACGATTTTTTTTACTTTGGCAGTATTTTTCTTGTCATGAAATATTAGTAATTTTTTTTGCTCGAATTTTTTTTAGGTTGTCTATCACGTAGTGTCGTTGTTGACAAAATCTTATCGTTTGCTAATGAGGCATAAATAAATTTAATTAATAGTTGGAATATAGCTTATATGTAGTAGTTTACATGACTTTGACAGGATTTGTTTTCAAAATTTATTAGTGAAATTTGGAGTTTTACTAGTATTTGTTTTACTTTTTTTTTAAGTTGATCTCTTTAATGATTAATTACAGTTCTCTTTAGCCTTGTAAGGTGGCCGAATTTTGAATAATTATGTGGCTGTTTCTTAGCTAATAATTAACTGGATTTGGAGAGTTTTAATATTATTATTGACTGGAGAGGTTTTTGTGACTTTATGGGTCATGTCTTCACTTGTTCTTTTTGTCCCTCACGCCTAATGGAACTAAGAATGAAATTATATGACCTCTAATGTTATATTTGTTAGGTTTCAATGTCAAGTTATGTGTGAGCATCCTAAGCGCGTCGAGAGTTAACAGTTAAATAAGGAGTTGTTTATATTGTATAAATTAGTTTTTTTAATAGCCGCTCTCATCTTCTCAGCCGGCTATTATTGCGCTCGTATTTTTTTTTACAATTCAAAGAATTTGAATTGTATTGGGGCGCTGTCTTTTTTTTATTACGACTCGAAGAGGAGTACTGGAGAAGTCCTTTTTACAATTCAATGAAAATTCTTTAAATTGTACGTCAGGAGTTCTCCTACTTGTTTAATAGCCGCCCTCATCTTCTCAGCCGGCTATTATTGCGGTCGTAATTTTTTTTTACTTCGTCAAACTTTTTTTCGCTTTACCATTTTGCCGCTTTTTCGACGTTTTGCGTGAAATCTTTTTGACTTCTGTAGGCTAGTTTCTCTCTTCTCTCATTCTGCTAAAAGTGAATTTGAACATCAGTTGCTAAGCAAAGCAATTCAAAATGAACAGAGTCGGTTTAAAAAATTGAAGTCAGAAATAGAAACGGGATAAACCCATAAAGCCCAAATTTAGTTGCCCGCTATTTGAACGTCGTTCCTATAAGTCTTAGTTACCACATCTAATACTTATTGGTGTTGATAGTAGCCCCTGTAGCCTCTCTCTAAGAAACAGAAGTATGTTCAAGTACGAAATGCCATCAAAATAAATCGGAATTAAAAAATATTTTTGTACAAAAATCTTTTTTTTTCAATATATTCTATTCGTTCAATCCCAATCATGCTTATTGGAATCAGCGGCGGCTATTTTCCGGCAATCTGCCGGGTATGTTTCGTTTTTGCATTTAAGATTGTGTGCTTTTTTTTTGTCATTTCTTTGTTGCTGGAAAAGTATTCAAGTCATTAGTTTTTTTACATTTTTTAATCGCGATTAAAAACTTTCCTGGTATGTTTTTATTTCGTATTAATTTTGTATTCAAATGACATCACGCTCACTTCAAATCAGCTTTTTGGTGATTTATTTTTCGACTGCGTTGCGTGCTTGACGTGTTTTTCTTAGTCTCAGGGGAACTAGACTGTTTCTTACTCAAGTAAGTGGATGAATTTTTGGTCACTCATGACTTACCTCATATCAATAAAATGACTCTTCTCACTCTCCAATTGAGTTTAATGATACTAATTCCAAGATTTTGATATCAAATGAGGAAGCATCAATCTAATTGAAGGTTATCTGAGGGCTGCTTCTGAAAACAAGACATAAGTTGTTATCAAGTTGAGACATCGTGGTTTGTTTGGTTTTGGTCTAATGTTTTGCGTTAGTGTTTTAAGACTAGTGGTCGACAAAACTATCGCAGCTTTTTTCGGGCAATCTGCAACCTATGTTTCTTACTTCTCCAATCAAAACTTTTTTTCTCTTTACCTGATTTATCCACTATTGCGAAATTTTTCGTGAATTGTTTTTGGCCATTCGGGTCTGGCGTAATTCTTCGCATATTCTGCTCATGCGCTTTTAGGCGACAATTGCTTAGCAAAGCCGCGTAAATGAACATAGTCAGTATTGTAAAATTAAATGAAAAGTGGAAGCGGGATCAACCCATAAATGACCAATTAGATCCCCGGCGTTTGAACCTTGTTTTGATTGATACTAGAAACCAGGTCTAATGCATATTGTTTATTGTATTAATTCCTGTATCCTTGTATTAAGAATCACGAGTGTGCATATCTACGAAATCCAACCAAAATAGCACTTTCAACATTTTTTGTCAAAGAATCACCTTTTTTCTTTTCTTGTCAAGATTCCGATTGGGTCATAGGAATCCATGGAGGTCATTTTCTGGCTAGAATTTTTTGTGCAGAACATTGCATGTTTTTAAAAAAAAATGCAATGTATCGATTTCAAAAACTGAATGATTTTTGCATTTTAATTTTTTTGCTCTTTGGCTTCTTTAATTTCACTCCGTTGCTGTTAATTTAAAGTTCTCTTATTCATACGCTGTTGTTAGAAGCTCTCGATTTTGTAGCTGTAGTAAATCTTCAAATAAATTTTGTAGATGTAGTGAACCTTGAAATTTTTTTTGCAAACGCGATATTTTTTAGATCTCAGCGGTACAATTGGCATTCCTTTTATTGCACAGCTACAATAGAGATCGTTTGCTCTTCCCTCGTATCAAAAACTCTGAGCAGCGCTTTGCGTGCTGTAGGGGTACAATTTTAGAGGATGAAACAGCAAATTTGTGTCTTCTAGATGCTTATCCTCGTATTGGTGTTACTCGTTGTGATCATGATTCTCAAGATTCAAAAGAAAGTTCGTACATTTTTGCGACTTCTTGATATCAATGTAAAAATTAGATTAGACATGGTGTTTTAGTCGCGCTGAAGTAGTAAAAGCAGCGAATAGACTACTAGGTTTGAGGCTTCTTTTTTTCTCAAACTGTACTATACTGAACGTCAAAAATAAATTAGCACCCCTATTTTCATGCAGTGGAAATTCAGTATTTGAGGCAATTTTACTACAACTTAAAATAACATTTTGAAAACAATTTTTTTACCATTGATACCCTGCACTAGTCCTCCCGCCTACCTATGAAACTTAGATAGAAAACAGTTAACTTACCAGAAATCCCATTGTGAAATTGCAGAACTTCATCCAAGTTTCACGGTAAAATGAAAAATGTCACAAGATCACAATTTATTCACATCGTTTTGCTATAATGTTTAACCCAAGCGCAAACTTAGCAGTTGTTGAACAAACCTGAAAACATATCACATCTTGTGACAACTTCGTTTTTACGGTGAAACTTGGATGAAGTTTAAATTTACATTGGGATTTCTGTTAAGTGAACATTGCCTTTTATGTGATTTTCATTGGTAGGTGAAAGGACTAGTGTAGGGGATCAATGGTGTAAATTTTTCGCATTTTTAGTTGGAGTAATATTGCCTCAAATTTCAATTTTTACTTTGTAAAGCTATGGAGTGCTAACGTTCTTTTGCCGTTCAGTATACATTTAAAGTTGTGTGCTAAATTGATGTCTGAAGGATTTTTTGGTTTTTGATGGGGACTTTTTTACGTGTTCAAATTTGACTTCTTTTTTCAGTTTCTAATTTTTTGACTGCAATTATATAGTAAAACTTGTGTTCTAGCTGTGCCTAGATACCATTGTCTGAGCTCCCTCTATGGGCAGCTAATGCTTTTTATGACTTTGAGCCTTTTGGGGTCAGAAATTGCGAATTGTTCTTGCTAATAGCTCTTGAACGACGTTCATAGCACTTGTTGTAAACGTGTTGGTTTTTTTATGCAAATTTTTTGCTTGACCGTTTTTGCGCTTTTCTTCTAGAACATTCTTTGACTTCTCAAGTGACTTTTTCACGCTTTCGTTCTTCATTTTTGAGTGATCGCTATTGTTCTCACTCCGAAGTAAATCTTGTTGCTAATATAAAATCGGTTGCGGCATCGCTAAAATAAGGGCCCGATAGCCGAGTGGGAAGTGCATATGGTCCTGAGTCGGGAGGTCAACGTTTCGAATCCCGGTGGGGTTAAATGTTTTTCCACCCGCCTGTCGTTCGAGGGCTTTTCTTCTGACATTAGTTGTTTTATGTTTCTGTTTGTTGTTTTCGGTGTATTACCTCTTAATTACCTTGAATGATGGCAAGGGGTCATTGGTTGCTGCAGAAGCATATGATAAAAAAAATATTGGTTTAGTTTATGGCTGATGGTTTTATGACATTGACTGTTTTGCAGTCACGAATTATTGCTGAGTATTTGATAGCCGCCGTCACTCTCTCAAAGTGCTATTATTTAGGCGCTCTCCTTTCTTTAAATCTGCTTTATCTTTTGGGCACGTTTTTCGTTTTTACGCAAGTAACAATTTTCACGTTTGACTTCTGAATTAACTCACTCACTGTTTCTACTTAATGGATTTTAAATTCTTTCACGCATTGAATTACGCAATATAGTGAATTCCGTCAAAGTCAAAAAAGCAAAATCAGAAGAAGCGGGACTACTGGTCGACAAAACTATCGCAGCTATTTTCGGGTAATCTGCAAGCTATGTTTCTTACTTCTGCAATCAAAACTTTGTTTCTCTTTACCTGATTTTATTCACTATTGCGACATTTTTCGTGAATTGTTTTTGATCATTCGGGTCTGGCTTAATTCTTCGCATATTCTGCTCATGCGCTTTTAATTGACAATTGCTTAGCAAAGCCACGTAAATGAACATAGTCAGCATTGTAAAATTAAATGAAAAGTGGAAGCGGGATCAACCCATAAATGCCAATTAGATACCCGGCGTTTGAATTTTGCTTTGATTGATACTAGAAACCAGGTCTGATGCATATTGTTATTTTTTATTAATCCCTGTATCCTTGTATTAAGAATCACGAGTGTGCATAACTACGAAATCCAACCAAAATAGCATGCACTTTCAATATTTTTTGTCAAAAAATCAACTTTTTTTTCTTGTCAAGATTCCGATCGGGTCATAAGAATCCATGGAGGTCATTTTCTGGCTAGATTTTTTTGCGGAGAACATCGCATGTTATTCAAAAAAATGCAATGTCTCGATTTCAAAAACGTTGAATGAATTTTGCATTTTAATTTTTTTGCTCTTTGGCTTCTTTAAATTCACTTCGTTGCTGTTAATTAAAAATTTGTTTTTCTGGCTGTTGTTAGAAGCTCTAGATTTTGTAGCTGTAGGGAATCTTGAAATCAATTTTGTGGCTGTGGTGAATCTTGAAATACTTTTTTTGCAAACGCGATATTTTTTTAGATCTCAGCGGTACAATTGGCATTCCTTTGCACAGCTACAACAGAGATCGTTTCCTCTTCCCAGTGTTCAGAAACTCTGAGCAGCGCTTTGCGTGCTGTAGGGGTACAATTATAGAGGATGAAACAGCAAATTTGTGTCTTCTAGATTCTTATCCTGGTATTAGTGTTACTCGTTGTGATCATGATTCTCAAGATTCAGTAGAAAGTTCGTACATTTTTGCGACTTCTTGATATCAATTTCAAGTTTAGATTATACATGGTGTTTTTAGTCGCGCCGAAGTAGTAAAGGCAGCGAAAGGACTATTAAGTTTGAAGCTTGATTTTTTTTTCAAACTGTACTATACTGAACGTCAAAAGTAAGTTAGCACACCCTATTTTCACGCAGTGAATATTCAGTTTTTGAGGCAATATCACTACAACTTAAATTAACATTTTGAAAACAATTTTCATACCATTGGTCCCCAAAACTAGTCCTCTCGCGTACCTATGAAATTTAGACAGAAAATAGTTAACTTACCAGAAATCCCTTTGTGAAAGTGATGAACTTCATCTAAGTTTCACGGTAAAATGAGAGTTGTCACAAGACCACAATTTATTCACATCGTTTCGCTATAATGTTTAACCCAAGTGCAAACTTAGCGGTTGTTGAACAAACCTGAAAACATATCACATCTTGTGACAACTTCGTTTTTACTGTGAAACTTGGATGAAGTTTAAATTTACATTGGGATTTCTGTTAAGTTAACATTGCCTTTTAGGTGAAAAGACTAGTGTAGGGGATCAATGGTGTAAATTTTTCGAAATTTGAGTTGGAGTGATATTGCCTCAAAACTTTTATTTTGTAAAGCTAGGGAGTGATAACTTTCTTTTGCCGTTCAGTATACTTTTAAAGTGGTATGATAAATTAATATCTGAAGGAATTTTCGGATTTTGATGGGAAATTTTTTAATTGTTCAAATTTGACTTCTTGTTTCAGTGTCTATGCTTTTGACTGCCATTGTATAGTAAAAAGTGTGTTCTAATTGTGCCGAGATGCCATTGTCTGATCTCCCTCTATGGGCATCTGATGGTTTTTATGACTCTTTGAGCCTTTTGGGGTCAGAAATTGCAATTTGGTCTGGTTAATTGCTCTAAAATAAGGGCCCGATAGCCGAGTAGGAAGTGCATATGGTCCTGAATCGGGACGTCAAAGTTTCGAATCCCGGCAGGGTTTAATGTTTTTCCACCCGCCTGTCGTTCGAGGGCTTTTCTTCCGACATTAGTCGGTTTATGTTTCTGTTTGTTGTTTTCGATGTGTTACCTCTTAATTGCCTTGAATGTTGTCAAGGGGTTCATTGGTTGCTGCAGAAGCATATGATAATCTAAATATTGGTTTAGTTTATGGCTGATGGTTTTATGACATTGACTGTTTTGCAGTCACGAATTATTGCTGAGTATTTGATAGCCGCTGTCGCTCTCTCAAAAGGTTATTATTTAGGCGCTCTCCTTTCTTTAAATTTGACTTATCTTTTGGTCACGTTTTTCTTTTTTACGTAAGTCACAATTTTCACGTTTTACTTCTGACTTAACTCACTGTTTCTACTTAATGGATTTTAAATTCTTTCACGCATTGAATTACGCAATATAATGAATTCCGTCAAAGTCAAAAAAGCAAAATCAGAAGAAGCGGGACTGCTGGTTGACAAAACTATCGCAGCTATTTTCGGGCAATCTGCAAGCTATGTTTCTTACTTCTGCAATCAAAACTTTTTTTCTCTTTACTTGATTTTATCCACTATTGCGACATTTTTCGTGAATTGTTTTTGATCATTCGGGTCTGGCTTAATACTTCGCATGTTCTGCTCATGAGCTTTTAATCGACATTTGCTTAGCAAAGCCACGTAAATGAACATAGTCGGCTTTGTAAAATTAAATGAAAAGTGGAAGCGGGATCAACCCATAAATGCCAATTAGATCCCCGGCGTTTGAACTTTGCTTTGATTGATACTAGAAACCAGGTCTAATGCATATTGTTATTTATATTAATCCCTGTGTCCTTGTAATAGGAATCACGAGTGTGCATAACTACGAAATCCAACCGATATAGCATGCACTTTCAATATTTTTTGTCAAAGAATCACCTTTTTTTCTTTTCTTGTCAAGATTCCGATCGGGTCATAAGAATCCATGGAGGTCATTTTCTGGCTAGAATTTTTCGCGGAGAACATTGCATGTTATCCAAAAAAAACGCAATGTCTCGATTTCAAAAACGTTGAATGAATTTTGCATTTTAATTTTTTTGCTCTTTGGCTTCTTTAAATTCACTTCGTTGCTGTTAATTAAAAATTTGTTTTTCTGGCTGTTGTTAGAAGCTCTCGATTTTGTAGCTGTAGTGAATCTTGAAATCAATTTTGTAGCTGTAGTGAATCTTGAAATACTTTTTTGCAATTGCGATATTTTTTTAGATCTCAGCGGTACAATTGGCATTCCTTTGCACAGCTACAACAGAGATCGTTTCCTCTTCCCAGTGTTCAGAAACTCTGAGCAGCGCTTTGCGTGCTGTAGGGGTACAATTATAGAGGATGAAACAGCAAATTTGTGTCTTCTAGATTCTTATCCTGGTATTGGTGTTACTCGATATGATCATGATTCTCAAGATTCAAAAGAAAGTCACAATTTTGTCTCTGATGTGCCAGAGGAATCGTCGCCTACATTAGTCCAGCGACCGTCAGTTAGTTCTCTGATTTCAATTGAACAGCAACAGCGGACGCTCACAGTAGTCGACCAATCGGTGATTGATAGCAACCCAGCACAAGTTTTTCCCAATGTTCAGCAGTATGACACAGAAAGTTTGAAATCCGAAGTCTCCAAAGTGGACTCAAATATGGCTTTTTATAGTGCACCTGATAACAAGGCCAAAATGGCGAATGCTATGGAGGAGTCAACCTACAGATCAGGATCGACAGATGTTAGTATTTAGGGATGCTTAATAGCCGCCGTCAGCCTCTCAAAGTATATTATCTAGGCACTTTCTTTTTTTACGATACAAAGGAATTGGATTGCATTAGGACGCTGTCTTCTTTAAGGATCTGTTCATACATTTTTGCGACTTCTTGATATCAATGTAAAGTTAAATTGGACATGATTGTTTTAGTCACCTGACGTAGTGAAAGCAGCGAATAGACTAGGAGGTTTTAAGCTTGATTTTTTGTCAAACTGTGTTATACTGAACGTCAAAAGTAAATTAGCACCCCCTATTTTCACGCAGTGAAAATTCAGTTTTTGAGGCAATATTACTGCAACTTAAAATAACTTTTTGAAATTTTTTTTTTTTTTTTTTTTTTAAATTTTCTTCTTTAATTACTAATCTTTGTTATCAAACTTTGATTCGGAATCAAGTTTTTGCTCATTAAAAGTTCAAATAAGGAAGTGTTTGTTTTGTTGAAGATTTCTTCATTCTTCCCAATCGCTCTTTTTTTCTTTCGGTCTTTTTCCTTAAATTTCAGAATTCTTCTCTTTTCAATGTTTTTGAAAACAATGTTTATACTATTGATCCCCTACACTAGTCCTCTCACCTACCTATGAAATTTAGACAGAAAACACTGTTAACTTACCAGAAATCCCATTGTGAAATTGATGAACTTCATCCAAGTTTCACGGTAAACTGAAAGTTGTCACAAGACCACAATTTATTCACATCGTTTCGCTATAATGTTTAACCCAAGTGCAAACTTAGCAGTTGTTGAACAAACCTGAAAACATATCACACCTTGTGACGACTTCGTTTTTACTGTGAAACTTGGATGAAGTTTAAATTTACATCGGGATTTCTGTTAAGTGAACATTGCCTTTTAGGTGAAAAGACTAGTGTAGGGGATCAATGGTGTAAATTTTTCGAAATTTGAGTTGGAGTGATATTGCCTCAAAAACTTTTATTTTGTAAAGCTAGGGAGTGCTAACGTTCTTTTGCCGTTCAGTATACATTTAAAGTTGTGTGCTAAATTGATGTCTGAAGGATTTTTTGGTTTTTGATGGGGACTTTTTTACGTGTTCAAATTTGACTTCTTTTTTCAGTTTCTAATTTTTTGACTGCAATTATATAGTAAAACTTGTGTTCTAGCTGTGCCTAGATACCATTGTCTGAGCTCCCTCTATGGGCAGCTAATGCTTTTTATGACTTTGAGCCTTTTGGGGTCAGAAATTGCGAATTGTTCTTGCTAATAGCTCTTGAACGACGTTCATAGCACTTGTTGTAAACGTGTTGGTTTTTTTATGCAAATTTTTTGCTTGACCGTTTTTGCGCTTTTCTTCTAGAACATTCTTTGACTTCTCAAGTGACTTTTTCACGCTTTCGTTCTTCATTTTTGAGTGATCGCTATTGTTCTCACTCCGAAGTAAATCTTGTTGCTAATATAAAATCGGTTGCGGCATCGCTAAAATAAGGGCCCGATAGCCGAGTGGGAAGTGCATATGGTCCTGAGTCGGGAGGTCAACGTTTCGAATCCCGGTGGGGTTAAATGTTTTTCCACCCGCCTGTCGTTCGAGGGTTTTTCTTCCTACATTAGTCGGTTTGTTTTTGTTCTTTGTTTTTGATGTATTACCACCTGATTGCCTTGAATGGTGTCAAGGGGTCATCTGTTGCTGCAGAAGCATATGATAATCTAAATAATGGTTTAGTTTATGGCTGATGATTTTATGACATTGACTGTTTTGCAGTAATGAATTATTGCTGAGTATTTGTTAGCCGCCGTCACTCTCTCAAAAGGCTATTATTTAGGCGCTCTCCTTTCTTTAAATCTGCTTTATCTTTTGATCACGTTTTTTTGTTTTTACATAATGGTTTTCGCAATTCATAGTCCGTTCTAGTCCTAGTTTTTTGTTTAGTCAATGAAAATATTTTAAAATTTACGTCAGGACTTGTCGTGTTATGTTTGTTTATTCACTTACCTTTTGTTTTACATAAGTCACGATTTTCACGTTTGACTTCTGATATAACTCACTCACTGTTTCTATTGAATGGATTTTAAGTTCTTTCACGCATTGAATTACGCAATATAGTGAATACCGTCAAAGTCAAAAGAGCAAAATTGAAGGAGGCGGGATAAACTGATAAATCCCGGTCATTAAGCCATTGAGAATTGGATTATCAAAGTTCATTAGAATGTTTGCTAGCTGATATCGGTATTAATCTTATTAGCTTTCGGTTTAGAAGCTGAGTTAAGCATAGTTTTAGAATCTAACTGAAACACTACGCCAAATTAGAGTTTTTTGTCACTGAAAAAAAACAGAAGTCAGTCAATTTGTTTGTTCTTTTTTTCTTTTTCTGTGTCAAATCCGACGTGCATCAAGCGCGTCAAGGGCGGGTATTTTCCGGCAACCTGCCGGCTATGTTTCAGTTTTGCCCATATTTGTTGATAGCCACCCTCAGCTCAAAGACTATTTTTAAGGCGCTTTCATTTTTCAGCTCGCTAAACCTTTTATCGTTTTATATAAGTCACCACTTTCACGTTCGACTTTGGCTAATCTCGCTAACTCTTTCAACTGAATGTACTTTGGAATTCATTAAGCACATTTACGCAAATATGGTCAAGGTCTGCAAGCGAAATCAAAAGAAACTGGATAAACCAATCTTTCCCGTACTTTACGACTAAATGGCTCAAAAGCAATGAATTAATTAATTACTGTTCCTCAGAGTATACTGCTAATATCTCCAGTTTATTGTTCTCCAATTTACAATGTTCACTTTTTGTCCTTCAATTTAAAGTCTGCATTCAGTACTTTATGGGATCTAATGAAACAGTATCGAATATATTCTCTTTCTACGCTTTGAAAATTTAGGTTTTCTTCTTTGCTCTTCATTTTTCTTCTAAGTGTTCTTCCGTTCCTAACGTCGGTCGCTGGGGCTAGCGATGAATTTTTTCCAGCAATCTTCTATTTTTATAATTTTGCTGTTTCAAAAGCCAACCTCGTTTATGGAAGGTCCCATGGGTTTTGTAATGGGGCATCATGCAGCTTATTTATTGTATCCAGTTGATAGTTGTAGCTTCCTATGACTTTGAAACCATGTGTTTTCACAAAGTTAGTATTTATGTTTTACCCATTTTTGTTGTTATCAATAGCTGATATAGCGAGCTATCATTGACCTTCTTTTCGTTATTTCGTCAAATTTTTGAGAGCAGCAATTAATAGCTGTAATATGTTATACAGATTTCTAATCGAAATATAACATTTCATTTTTTAATCATTAAAAATAAAAAACTTCCAGTTTGCACTCCATTTATTATTCTGTTTTTGAGTCTGCAGATCTTTGAAGCTATTGTAGCTCTTAGTCTCATGAATGACAGGTCTCTTGAGTGCGAACGAGGCATAATTTAAGTCAATAATTGTTACGAGTTCACAGCAATTGCTTTTTACGAATTCGTGACATAATTTCAGAAAATGTTACCCTTTACTTTAGAATTCTGCGGGCTGTAGTTTTTGTTGGCATGTCACTTATCCTCTTTAATGAGAGTTTTTGTTTTTGTTGCTAAAGAGTCTATAGGCATAAATTATACCTCATTGATTTTCCCAATTGATTGCAATTGTTTTTGCGACTTTGGTGAAATTTGTTTTGAAAAGTTGTTCTTTTTTAGTTTTGACAGACGTTGCTTTTGTTGTAGTCTTTTCAATTAGTTTCGAGGAGAAAACCATCTGCCAACAGATGAGGCGTAAGTTATTAGTTTGGGCGTCTTCCTTTTTAAGCTATTTGTACAATCAAGAATTGGTTTGTATTGGTGCTCTGTTCTTTGTAATATGTTTTCATGACAAAGAAAACATATGTTTTCACTATGTTTTCTTTGTAATATGTTTTCATGACCATTTTTCAGGCCCTTAGCCGTTTTCAGTAGTCCCTCAAGTGCTTAAAGTTGTGAAGCTACTGCGGGGCCGTAATTCAAAGTTAAGAACTCATTTATAGGTGTTTCTAGCCAAAAATTTTGCAATTTTTTGCGTTTTGTTTTGTCATTTTGCATTTTTTTGAACCAGCCTTAAATTGATGTTTGTAAAAGCTGGCAAATGTCTTTTGCAAGATATAATTACTTTTTATGGCCATTTTAACAGCTATATGTTTTGGTACTTTTAATATTTTTTGAGTTTTTGTAGCCCTATTTTTCAAGAATCCTCCTCCAGGAATTGATAATGGGTTACCTAATAGTTTCAAGTGGCAATGGAATGGTTTTAAATATTTTAACATCACGAATTTTAGCAATTTTCTGATAAAACTTTCATTTTTTCAAATTTAACAATTTTTGTCATTATGTAAACTTTTTCAGCCCCAGGTGCCAGGAAACTTCCTTTAGGGTTTGATAGTAGGTTACTGCAAAATTTCGATTGGCCGTGGAATCGTTTTCCACTTCATTTTCTCAAATTTTAGCACTTTTCAACTTTTTTGAAATTTTTTGTATATTTTTTAGGTTTTTCCAGCCTTAATGGCCAAAGGACCTCCTCTAGGGTTTGATAATAGATTACTGCAAAATTTTTAATGGCCATGGAATCGTTTTCAACTTTTTAATATCACAAAATTTAGCAGTTTTCACTTTTTGTAATTTTTTAGGTTTCTCCAGCGTCAATGGCCAAGGAACCTCCTCTAGGGTTCGATAATAGGTTACTGCATAGCTCTTAATGGCAATGAAATTGTTTTCAACTTTTAATATCAGTTCGAATTTTAGCAGTTTTCTAATAGAACTCGTATTTTTTTCAATACTTTTTCGGTTATCATGGGCCCAGGAACCTCCTCTGGTGTTTGATAATAAGTTACTGCATAGTCGCTAGAGGTAATGGATTGGTTATTAATATTTTATCAATTATAGCGAGTTTTAGCAGTTTTTTTAAATTTTTCTGAAAATTTTTATCGTGTTCCAAATTTATCGATCCTCTTGAGCCAGTAAAACTATTTAAGGTTTGAAATAGAGTTACTGGATAGTCTCTCAATGAAATGTTTCTGAAGATGGTAATATCCCGAATTTTAGCAAGATTTCGTTACAATTCGTAATTGGTTTTAAATTTTTTGAAATTTTTGCCATTTTCTGAGTTTAACGATCTTCACTGGTCGAAGTTTTTTTAAGTCTTGCAGATGGTTTACATGATAGAATCCATAGACAAAAATGGTCTTAATTATAGCTGCGAAGCTGTAAGCTGAGCGTAGCTCTTGCGGTGCTCTTGGTTTTTTTGTTTCGTCGTCTGACGCTCTTTTTTCGTTTTACGTTTGTTCACACAGCACTTTAAAATGACTTCTGCACTTTAAAAACTTAAGCTTAGTTTGAATTTGTTTAAGGTCAAATGGACTCATATGTGCAGTAAAGATCCCTAATAGGAGGCTTCTGCGGAATGAATTTTAACAAGCTTTATTAATTTTTCGCTGAATGTTTTGTACAAAGTTTTTTGAGCGGCGTCGATTTTTTTCAATTTAGATCTGTGTCTGTTCCTATCTCTATTATATGGCAGGCAGGTCTATTCTTTCGCAGCTATTCCGGCAATCTGCCGGCTATGTTATTTGTTTCACTGCATAATTTGGAAACTATTTTTAAATTTTGCAGTTTTCAATTTTTTTTGAAGCTCTTGTCATATTTCTCGAGTTTGTCTACCTCTACCTTTTGTGGATAATAAATTTTTTTCTTTCAAGGTTTCAAAAAATTTGTGTAAAATTTCATAAAATTTCTGCAGTTGCTATTTTTTTCTAACTTTGTGTTCAGTGCTACGAATAAGAGGTTTTTTTTACTTAATTGTTTTTACTTTAAAGACACTTAGTTTGCATTTTAGTTCCTTTTTTGATATTTTTGCAAGTTTGGTGCATGCATTCTCATGACGCGTAGTGTCAATATTTATCTGAAATTTTTTTTGATTTTTTTGACATTGCTAGCTTTCGGAAATTTTAATTTGTTTTTAGATTGACTTTTTTGAGCTTATTTCTTCGTATATGGGATCGTATGCTTTGTAGGCTGTCAAAGCTTGATGTTGCTGGAAATACTGATGTTTCTTATTTTTTAATTCAAATTTTTTCCGGCGATCTGCCCTCTGTTTTTAGATTTTACTATCTCTTATTTTTCCACACTCACCCTAGCAGAGAAACTTTGTTTCCCATGTTGTCAGTCTTATGTTTTCATATCAACCTCCAATTGTCATGACTGTGATAGATCTTCAATTCAGCGGGATAATGAGATTTCGCGTAAATTAGTGACGCACGCGATCGGAGTGTTGAAACTTTGGAGGGTTTCCTTTTGTCGTGTAAAACTTTATCATAACCAGGATCAACTAAACTAAATAAAAGCAGTGATTTAAAATTGGCAACTGAAATTCTTATATTTGTTTGCAGAACCCCATAGGCGTTGGCCTTGCGCTTGGGGCGTCTCCAGTCCTAGAGGCCAGTGATGGCGAGAAGTCGTCCATAACGGACGAGTCGTACAAATCAGCTATGAGTGACATTTCAAGCATCGAAGGACGCTCAGAGTTCTCAAGAACGTCGCCCAAAAGCACCAATGAGAGATCAGCAATTTCTCCACAGTTCTCTGATACCGATGACCCTGATAATACCATACAAAATGAGCCCAATGTTAAATCCAGTGTTGATATCATGAGTCCGATTAAAATGGCTACCGGTCTAGGCAAACTTAGCATATCTAAATTGCGGAAGGAGCGAATGCGAAAGCGGACGAACTCTTCTCCAGCAACAATGGTTGAAGTAGCCTCTGAAAATTCAAATTTCTTCAATGACAATGAAAAGTGAGTTCTAAATTAACATTTGATACTCTATTGGCTGTTATAAATGCGCTTTTACGAATCAAAAAGGTGTTAATGTTGTTTTTGTGTATGGGCCAAAGGCTGTCTTACGGCCTCGATTCAATGAGAATATAAGTGATCTCATGTTTTTTTCATTTTGTGTGTCTTTTTTATTAACAGCCGCGTCATTAATTCCAGGCGGCTATTATTGCCCTCCTAATTTTTTTTTATCGTCTAACAGATTTTTGTTTTGTCTTACCCTGACTTCTTGGAATTGACTTTTTCAATGACTCCAGTGACTTCTACTGCTTTGCAGTTAAAATTCGTGTTCGTGACGTCAATTCTGCTTTTAGGTCAATTGCGTGACTTACCTCACTCAAAAAAATGACTAGTGGTCTATTAAAAAGCTGGTGGTCGATCTGTCAATCTTATTTCTTTAGTTGTTAATAGCCTCCCTCATCTTCTCAGCCGGCTATTATAGCGCTCCTATTTTTTTTACTTCGTCGAACAAAAAAAAAAACGTTTCGCTTTACCTCATTTTGCCGCTTTTTCAACATTTTGCGTGAAACCTTTTTGACTTCATGTGATGCCACAAGATTTATGTATTGTTGCAGGTTGGTAATGCTTCCTTCTAGTTGTTTTGTGGTCTTTCTTGCATGCGGTTACTGCACGAAAATGTTGAGTTTAGGATGTTCTCCAGAAGCGTGGATCGACAACCTTCAATCTTCAAGCTAGCTGATAAATTAATATAAAGTGAGTATCTGTTCTTATATCTTTTATTCAATTCTTTCAAGTTTACAGTTACGATATAATAGCAACTTAACTTTAGCTGATAAATCTGTTCTCTAATTTAGTTTTTTACAATTGGTGAGGTTCAGTGTTTACTTTAAATAAATAGTACGTAGTGTGTCTTTAACGATAGTTTCTCGGAATACTATTCGAAATGTTCAATTGTTGCTTTACACAAAGTCGCACTCCCCTCCTTTAGAGAAGCTTCCGGACACATAAAAATTTTATTGTCCATAATTTTTGAGTGACATCTCAAGCATCGAAGGACGCTCAGAGTTCTCAAGAACGTCGCCCAAAAGCACCAATGAGAGATCAGCAATTTCTCCACAGTTCTCTGATACCGATGACCCTGATAATACCATACAAAATGAGCCCAATGTTAAATCCAGTGTTGATATCATGAGTCCGATTAAAATGGCTACCGGTCTAGGCAAACTTAGCATATCTAAATTGCGGAAGGAGCGAATGCGAAAGCGGACGAACTCTTCTCCAGCAACAATGGTTGAAGTAGCCTCTGAAAATTCAAATTTCTTCAATGACAATGAAAAGTGAGTTCTAAATTAACATTTAATACTCTATTGGCTGTTATAAATGCGCTTTTACGAATCAAAAAGGTGTTAATGTTGTTTTTGTGTATGGGCCAAAGGCTGTCTTACGGCCTCGATTCAATGAGAATATAAGTGATCTCATGTTTTTTTCATTTTGTGTGTCTTTTTTATTAACAGCCGCGTCATTAATTCCAGGCGGCTATTATTGCCCTCCTAATTTTTTTTTATCGTCTAACAGATTTTTGTTTTGTCTTACCCTGACTTCTTGGAATTGACTTTTTCAATGACTCCAGTGACTTCTACTGCTTTGCAGTTAAAATTCGTGTTCGTGACGTCAATTCTGCTTTTAGGTCAATTGCGTGACTTACCTCACTCAAAAAAATGACTAGTGGTCTATTAAAAAGCTGGTGGTCGATCTGTCAATCTTATTTCTTTAGTTGTTAATAGCCTCCCTCATCTTCTCAGCCGGCTATTATAGCGCTCCTATTTTTTTTACTTCGTCGAACAAAAAAAAAACGTTTCGCTTTACCTCATTTTGCCGCTTTTTCAACATTTTGCGTGAAACCTTTTTGACTTCATGTGATGCCACAAGATTTATGTATTGTTGCAGGTTGGTAATGCTTCCTTCTAGTTGTTTTGTGGTCTTTCTTGCATGCGGTTACTGCACGAAAATGTTGAGTTTAGGATGTTCTCCAGAAGCGTGGATCGACAACCTTCAATCTTCAAGCTAGCTGATAAATTAATATAAAGTGAGTATCTGTTCTTATATCTTTTATTCAATTCTTTCAAGTTTACAGTTACGATATAATAGCAACTTAACTTTAGCTGATAAATCTGTTCTCTAATTTAGTTTTTTACAATTGGTGAGGTTCAGTGTTTACTTTAAATAAATAGTACGTAGTGTGTCTTTAACGATAGTTTCTCGGAATACTATTCGAAATGTTCAATTGTTGCTTTACACAAAGTCGCACTCCCCTCCTTTAGAGAAGCTTCCGGACACATAAAAATTTTATTGTCCATAATTTTTGTGCCAAAGCAATAAATATTGTCCAGATATAAAACGTAGAAAAGATAATTGAGATTAGCATCCTTTGAGATAAGAAATAGTCAAAATTGAAGCCGAGCCATCATGCCAGGAGCCATTGATAGAATACATGTTGTAAAAGTGATACATGTTGTAGAAAAATAGAAGTCGGTTATGGGAATATCATTGAAGTAAAAGTTGTGGGGATCGAAATTGTCGAGTGTTGTTCATAGAGTTAACTGTAGTAATTTTGGTGGGTCAAAATTGGTGTGTGTTAGAGCCAAGTTAGAATCGCATATTTGATCGTTGCGTTAATCGACAGCTGCTGGTTGTAGAGAATTGTATCGGAAAAGGTGCAGGTGTTCGTCAGAGAGTATACTACAATTTATTATACAGTTCACTGCACTAGAGGTTGGATTCAGAGTTTTCACCTGCTGGTGAATGTTGATCAGTTTGGATAATTAGTTGTTCATTCGGGATGGTTTGTAGGGAGACATGTTGCGAGTGTAGTCGTGACTCATTTTGATGATTAGGATCAATGGAGACATTTATTGATGAAGCAGACCTTGAGGGTTGTCTGTTGTTTGGGGTGTTCTGATTTATATTGTTTTGGGATGTTTTCAAATGGTAATTTCCGTCTGATTTCAAGTGGATCTGAGATATCAAAAGCGGATTGTTAGGATCCTTGTCTTAATATGGTGGACATAAACGTCCATCAATGCGTGACATCATGACAAAAACATGTGAATCACTGTGTTTTTGGATTATTTCGTTGAGTTATTATATCGATGTAGTTCATACCCTCCAGTTGGAGGGTAAATGAACATGACTGGTCGAACATTAGGCTTGTCGACACCAAACCTGAAAACTGATGGGACATATTTCCGAATTACTTTGCATTTGTGATAAAGATACATCATGATCAGGTGTAAGATCATAATTCCAATGAAAACAACGACAGTGAGCGAAAATGATACCTTTGCGGGTACGTACTCATTAAAGTAGGACTTGAAAGATGGGTTGAGAGAACTCATGTCCATTGTAATTGGTTGAGAAATTTTGATAAGGTCGTCACTCGTTGAAATTTTTGGACTTTGTGCTAATTCTGCTCGAACTTTCTTGATGAGTTCAACTCCTGCTGAGGTTTTGGAGTCAAAGAATGGTAGCTCGCTAATATCTGGCACTGTTCCAAGAAGTGCTGACAACGGGTCAGGTAGCTGAACATCGATGAACGTCGCATTCATGGAGTCACAAACTTCAAGATCCGGACGAATTTTCACGTTTTTCCCGACATTAAGTTGGAATTGGCATTTCACGGTTTTAAGACAAATCTTACATCCCTTGAAGATGCGGGTTTCCTCTTTTAAGGCGGGCTCAAGACTCAACTCTGTTATGTCGTAATTGTCCGTTGCCGACAACAAAAGCCAAATTCCATAGCCAAGGTTAGTTGCTTGAACTTCGGTTGGTAGGTAGAAGACTTCCGTGTCGCAAGTTTCAGTTGCTCGGAGTGTAGATCCGAGACGCAAGGTTGCTAAGCAGGAGAGACTGTTCCTGTAAGAGGCCATGTTCTGGTGACATATTTTATATGTAGTCGAACCAGTACATGCTTCATACTGTTCCTGCGAGAGCGTCATTGTATCCTCTTTCGATTCAGATATAGCCAAATATGGGGCTTCAACGACCCATCTAATGGCCATCCGAGGATCTGACTGAGGCATTGGTATAACATGGGCTCGGTAGACCGAGAAAGCTGTCGTTCTAGACGCTAATGGTATGGCAAGGGTGAGAATCAACCCTTCTTCCACTGTAATAACGTCACGAAGAAGCTTGGCGTCGTAGTACGACAGTAAATCAGTGTTAGTTGGAATTGCAAGCGATAGTCTTTTTCCTGATCGATGTAGCGAGCAGCGATTTCTTTGGAATTAAAGACATTGGCAGATGTTGTTGAAGCATCGTCGGGATCACGTTTCAGACATTCATCCTGTATGTGTACAAAGCTGATCGGTAAGCTTTTTTGTCAGCGTATAGAAGTGATAATAACGAGGCTGCTGTGTCGTAGTTAAAGTTCAATTGCTGATTAGAAAATAACATTTGGTCGCAGTTTCTCAAAATGTGGAAAATTTGGTCGATTATTTCAAATTGTCGTTCGTTTATTTCCCAGTTTTTATTCTGCGTTTCCTCCATCTGTTTTTGATTGTTCTCGATGTTTTCAAGCTTGTTCTTCATTACAAAGAATTTTTCATTATTCAAGGTATTCATTCTTGAAACGAAAGATGTGAGCATGGGTGTGATCGTACCCAGATGTTCTATGTTAGCTGCATTAGTCTGGGCCTTGTCTTGGCATGTTCCGAAAACACCAGCTAGACCGCATGCTCCAGAATTTCCCATGGCAATGCCTGAACCGAAAAGTCCGATGCCTGCCATGGCCAACATTCCAACGTTAGCTCCACGTTTTGATCTTCCGTTTGAAATTGTTGTTTGTAGGAAGGTAGTTGTTTCGTTTCGAATCAATTCGACATCAATCTTTGATTGGTTGACTTCCAATTCTAGTTTGGTTTGCATCCAATTGATGTCAAATGAAAATATGTTTGATTCAAAATTAGTTGAGAAGTCGAGTGAACATGATACAGATGGCATTTTCCAACGATCAGTAAGATTTTTCAATAAATTCGTGAGTTCAGGCTTCAGCGTGAAATTATATGTTGGAAATGGTACAAGAAACTGAACTGGGACAAATTTCTCGGCAAGTAAAATTTTCGGCTCTTCGTTAAAAAATATTCCTTTGCGTAAAACTGAATCGAACTTATCAATAACTTCCGATGAGTACGTCGCTTCAATAAGAATACAGAATATAAGTAAAACTTTGGACCTCACCATATTTCTAAACATAGGACTAGGTTTAGGTTAGGTTTTTAGCTTCAATGTTTTGTGATGTGTTTTAACCAATGTTTTTTGTTTTAGAATGGAAAACTACCTCCTCCTCTTTCGATTAGTGTTGAGGTAGCATTCAGAAGCATAGTGGTTTGGAAAACCACATAAATGAGACAATTTTGGCATAGCCTTTCACACTACTTTGGTCAGGGCGTTGTGGATTTTGGGGTGGGGTAACTTGGACTGACCCCTGAGGGGCGGGTGGAGCAGATGAGCTCTGAATTGGAGGGTTAGACGAACTATGGTTGTTGAAATAACCATGATTAACGGGTCCTCGGTATTCATGATTTGTAAATTGTCCTCCTCCTCGATTAAAATTTTGATTACCTCTGCCTCGGTAATTTCCTCGTCCTCGAAAGTTATTTCCTCTATAATTATTGTTTCCTCTGTTGTTATTCCCTCGGTGATTTCCTCTGTTATAATTTTTTCCGCGATAGTTATTTCCTCTGTAATTATTTCCTCTGTAGTTGTTTAAATTTCTTTCACGACCTCTATCTTGCTGATTCTCTGAACTAACTTACTGTTCCTCAAATTGTCTACTTAACTCGCTGGCCTGATTTTTCATACTTTCTGGGATCTGGGACATTTTTGACATTGAGTTTACTAAATTCTCATTAATAGTACTTGAAATGACTTCGTTGAAAGCTGCGTCAGCATAATCGTCCATTTTACACAACTTATGGATGGTAAATTGTTTTCGAGCAAAAAGACAACGATCATCAATGGTAACGTTATCCGGTTGTTCCAATAGTTTTGCTCTAAGCCAACTTGGCATACTTTTAACAAAAAGGCTTCTTATTTGATGATCTCGCTCTGTCTGTGCAAAAAGCAATTTCTGTGCATTTACTGCGTTAGCTGCAGCTATTCTTGCGGCCTCTGCTCCTGCATCTAATGCTGGGTCAGCTGCGGGAACAACATTTGGTATTGGGTCAGGATAAGCTCTTACTGCCAAATTTTGGAGCGTTACCAAGAAATTTTCCGGTGAATCAGTTTTTGGATCAAATGTATCACTTTCAAACTTAATTAGGTGTATTTCACGAAGCTGAGGGTTACAAAAATGGTCTCTCAAAGCAGTGAGACTGTTTTCAAAATTCGCTCTGGTTTCCTCAGGCAATAACTGAAAAAATCGTAAGGCTGCATCTTTAAGATGAAGCTGGAGAAAATTTGCATGTTGACCTGGATCAACTCCTCCTACTGCCAAAATACTTCTAAGTAATCTCTCAAATTCACGAAAACTTTCTTTCTCAGTTCCCCCGTAATGTTTCAGGGCAATATTTGGTTGTGCCATTTTACGTTGGAAAATTTATTTTCAAAATCTTATTTAAAACTGTTTTTAGAAAGTTATAACGCTTATAGTTAAGAGACAACAAGAAAATTTAGGACAACAACAAAAGACAGTGGAAAGTCAGACTAACGAGACTAAGAATTCAAAAACAAGACTAATTGTTTGGGTTAGGGTCAAAAAAGCAAAATTTTAGAGGCTAGATGATATGAAAATAGAGAAAATAGCACCTTTGAATGATTTACCATGATCATCATTCATTTTCAAAAAAATGATTTCAATTTTGACTGATATTTGACTGAGCGCACTTAAAACATCATATAAATTTATTGCACATTGTGGTTTTTGACGAACCTGTTCGCTGCTGGCTGTAGGCCTTTCTTTCTAGCACTTTCAAGTTCCATAGGATTGTTCTTCTTTCGCTGTCACAGCACCAGATACTGCTTTTCCATATTTCAGCCTGATGAAGAAATGGTGGTTCTCTTCCTTCCTGTCACCATGTGATGCCACAAGATTTATGTATTTTTGCAGGTTGGTAATGCTTGCTTCTAGTTGTTTTGTGGTCTTTCTTGCATGCGGTTACTTCACGAAAATGTTGAGTTTAGGATGTTCTCCAGAAGCGTGGATCGACAACCTTCAATCTTCAAGCTAGCTGATAAATTAATATAAAGTGAGTATCTGTTCTTATACTTTTTATTCAATTCTTTCAAGTTTACAGTTACGATATAATAGCAACTTAACTTTAGCTGATAAATCTGTTCTCTAATTTAGTTTTTTACAATTGGTGAGGTTCAGTGTTTACTTTAAATAAATAGTACGTAGTGTGTCTTTAACGATAGTTTCTCGGAATACTATTCGAAATGTTCAATTGTTGCTTTAGACAACGTCACACTTCTCTGGCTAATTTCTCTCTTCTCTCATTCTGCTAAAAATGATTTAATGATTTTGAGCATCAGTTGCTCAGCAAAGCAATTCAAAATGAACAGAGTCAGTATAAAAAATTGAAGTCAGAAATAGAAAAGGGGATAAACCCATAAAGCCCAATTTTAGATGCCCGATATTTGAACGTCGTTCCTATAAGTCTTAGTTACCATCTCTAGTGCTTATTGGTATTGATAGTAGCCCCTCTAGCCTCTCTCTAAGGAACAAAAGTATGTTCAACTACGAAATGCCATCAAAATAAATCGGACTTAAAAAATGTTTTTATACAAAACTCATTTTTTTCAATGTCTTCTATTCTTTTAATCCCAATCATGCTTATTTGAATCAACGGCGGCTATTTTTCGGCAATCTGCCGGGTAGGTTTTCAATTCATGGTAGGCCACAAGCGTCCATCGCGGCTATTTTCCGGCAATCTGCTGGCTATGTTCAATAATTGCCCTCGCCTAGCAGCTCAATACCGCAATTTCATTATATCTGCAACTCTATAAGCTCAGCGGAGCTATATTGTGGTACTCTGGAATTTTTACAATCCGAAATATTTGGATTGCATTAGTATGTTGTCTTTTTTAAGACCTGTCCACAGTTTTTTTGTTTTTTCGTCTTTTTCACGTCAATGAGAAGTCAAATTAGATTGGTGATTTGGTCACTCTGATGCAGTAAAGGGAGCACCTAATCAAATATGTTTGAGTCGCGATTTTCTGTCAAACTACCTTTATAGTGGAGTGAGAAATTGGCGGTTTTTTAGAAGGATGTTTTTTTTTCACGTGTGTCATGTTGACTTCTATTTTCAGTGGCTCATCTCTTGAGTGCTATTAAAACTAAACATCTGAGATCTGATTGCCCCTATTTGCAAATGATTGAATTCATCAATGGGCAGTTATTTCTTTTTTTGACTTTGTCGCTATTTGTAGTCTTAAAATATTAGTGAATATTTGAATTTTTTCCCTTCTTTACATATTACTCATGTCTTATCACTTAGTTTAATCAATGACTGGACTTGTTGCCTGCTAATCAGACATCAATGAACCTAATTAATGTTGTCAGTTGATAGCTAGTGATTTGATAATAGTGATGAAAATAATCTTTTCAATTTTTCTGTTAAAGGTTATTATTAGCCGCACAGCGATAGCTGGTGCTATTGTTGGCCTTCTCTTGGTTTTTTATTTCGTTTCCAAGATTTTTGTAACAACCATATCACTTCACAACGCCCTCAAATCTGCCTTTTGTTCATTTGTTTATGCAATTTCAACTGAAGTGCGTGCGAGACATCATTTTTCGCTCTTAGTGGAGCGAGTTTTTTTAATCGGGTCATTAAATTTTTGGTCACACGTGACTTACAATAACTGATACAGATTCGTAACCAAAATATAACATCTCACATTTTAATGGAGAGAGTATTTTTTGTGATCTGTCTTTTTTACTGTTATTTTTAATTGCTCTCAAACGAAGTCGGTCTTTGTATGCGATTTTTTGCTTGACCGATTTTTTGTCTGTTGCTTTTGACTTTTCATCCTCAAAAGCGGGATAAACAGGTAGCGCCCAGCGGGCATTAAGTGCTCTTAGAGCCTTTCAGCTCTGTTTTAGCTCAAACTGACGAAGCCAACCTCTCGCCTGTCGTTTGAGAGCAATTCGCCCGACGTTAGTCGGTTATGTTTTCAGACTGCAGATCTACGAAACTTTTGCGGCTGTATTCTTGCAATCTGCCAGCCATGTTTGATTTCCTTGGCTTAGACACTGATTTTTTGCCAATATTGTCTTTTTTTAGTTTTGCGAGTTTTTATTGTTACGTTGTTGTCTTGTCTCTTAGTTTCATTAATGATTTTCTCATCAGTTGATATGGTTGCTTATTTCAATCGCATTAACTGTTTCAGGTCTTAGCTATTGCTTTCTACGAACTATACGCTGTTCGTTTTCAGAAAAATTTTAAGATTTAAGGTATTTACGATTTAAGCATTTTTTTGCATGTATGCATTTTTTTGCACGAATTTTGCATGTATGTGTTGTACTTATTGCTTTTATAGTCTAAATAATAACAGGCAGTGTGGGTTGATAATGCAGATATATTTAATTGAATTTTTGTTCAGTTCAGAGCTTATGCTTTCGGTGACCTTGATACTGTTAATGTTCAACAAATAGAAGCAAGTTTTTTAGTTTCTGTGAAAATTGAATTATTATTTGTTTATTTTTTAGTCTCAATTTTGACAGGTCAACAAAATTGGGTTCAATTTGTCGCATAAAATCATAGTCGTTTTTGTGATTTCTTTTCAAAAAGGGAAAGTTGATCTTTTAGTCTTGACTCCTTTTATGTTTTTCTTGTTTGCTTGTCATTCGTTCTCAAAAAAAGAATTCAAAAACAAGACTAATTGTTTGGGTTAGGGTCAAAAAAGCAAAATTTTAGAGGCTAGATGATATGAAAATAGAGAAAATAGCACCTTTGAATGATTTACCATGATCATCATTCATTTTCAAAAAAATGATTTCAATTTTGACTGATATTTGACTGAGCGCACTTAAAACATCATATAAATTTATTGCACATTGTGGTTTTTGACGAACCTGTTCGCTGCTGGCTGTAGGCCTTTCTTTCTAGCACTTTCAAGTTCCATAGGATTGTTCTTCTTTCGCTGTCACAGCACCAGATACTGCTTTTCCATATTTCAGCCTGATGAAGAAATGGTGGTTCTCTTCCTTCCTGTCACCATGTGATGCCACAAGATTTATGTATTTTTGCAGGTTGGTAATGCTTGCTTCTAGTTGTTTTGTGGTCTTTCTTGCATGCGGTTACTTCACGAAAATGTTGAGTTTAGGATGTTCTCCAGAAGCGTGGATCGACAACCTTCAATCTTCAAGCTAGCTGATAAATTAATATAAATTGAGTATCTGTTCTTATACTTTTTATTCAATTCTTTCAAGTTTACAGTTACGATATAATAGCAACTTAACTTTAGCTGATAAATCTGTTCTCTAATTTAGTTTTTTACAATTGGTGAGGTTCAGTGTTTACTTTAAATAAATAGTACGTAGTGTGTCTTTAACGATAGTTTCTCGGAATACTATTCGAAATGTTCAATTGTTGCTTTAGACAACGTCACACTTCTCTGGCTAATTTCTCTCTTCTCTCATTCTGCTAAAAATGATTTAATGATTTTGAGCATCAGTTGCTCAGCAAAGCAATTCAAAATGAACAGAGTCAGTATAAAAAATTGAAGTCAGAAATAGAAAAGGGGATAAACCCATAAAGCCCAATTTTAGATGCCCGATATTTGAACGTCGTTCCTATAAGTCTTAGTTACCATCTCTAGTGCTTATTGGTATTGATAGTAGCCCCTCTAGCCTCTCTCTAAGGAACAAAAGTATGTTCAACTACGAAATGCCATCAAAATAAATCGGACTTAAAAAATGTTTTTATACAAAACTCATTTTTTTCAATGTCTTCTATTCTTTTAATCCCAATCATGCTTATTTGAATCAACGGCGGCTATTTTTCGGCAATCTGCCGGGTAGGTTTTCAATTCATGGTAGGCCACAAGCGTCCATCGCGGCTATTTTCCGGCAATCTGCTGGCTATGTTCAATAATTGCCCTCGCCTAGCAGCTCAATACCGCAATTTCATTATATCTGCAACTCTATAAGCTCAGCGGAGCTATATTGTGGTACTCTGGAATTTTTACAATCCGAAATATTTGGATTGCATTAGTATGTTGTCTTTTTTAAGACCTGTCCACAGTTTTTTTGTTTTTTCGTCTTTTTCACGTCAATGAGAAGTCAAATTAGATTGGTGATTTGGTCACTCTGATGCAGTAAAGGGAGCACCTAATCAAATATGTTTGAGTCGCGATTTTCTGTCAAACTACCTTTATAGTGGAGTGAGAAATTGGCGGTTTTTTAGAAGGATGTTTTTTTTTCACGTGTGTCATGTTGACTTCTATTTTCAGTGGCTCATCTCTTGAGTGCTATTAAAACTAAACATCTGAGATCTGATTGCCCCTATTTGCAAATGATTGAATTCATCAATGGGCAGTTATTTCTTTTTTTGACTTTGTCGCTATTTGTAGTCTTAAAATATTAGTGAATATTTGATTTTTTTCCCTTCTTTACATATTACTCATGTCTTATCACTTAGTTTAATCAATGACTGGACTTGTTGCCTGCTAATCAGACATCAATGAACCTAATTAATGTTGTCAGTTGATAGCTAGTGATTTGATAATAGTGATGAAAATAATCTTTTCAATTTTTCTGTTAAAGGTTATTATTAGCCGCACAGCGATAGCTGGTGCTATTGTTGGCCTTCTCTTGGTTTTTTATTTCGTTTCCAAGATTTTTGTAACAACCATATCACTTCACAACGCCCTCAAATCTGCCTTTTGTTCATTTGTTTATGCAATTTCAACTGAAGTGCGTGCGAGACATCATTTTTCGCTCTTAGTGGAGCGAGTTTTTTTAATCGGGTCATTAAATTTTTGGTCACACGTGACTTACAATAACTGATACAGATTCGTAACCAAAATATAACATCTCACATTTTAATGGAGAGAGTATTTTTTGTGATCTGTCTTTTTTACTGTTATTTTTAATTGCTCTCAAACGAAGTCGGTCTTTGTATGCGATTTTTTGCTTGACCGATTTTTTGTCTGTTGCTTTTGACTTTTCATCCTCAAAAGCGGGATAAACAGGTAGCGCCCAGCGGGCATTAAGTGCTCTTAGAGCCTTTCAGCTCTGTTTTAGCTCAAACTGACGAAGCCAACCTCTCGCCTGTCGTTTGAGAGCAATTCGCCCGACGTTAGTCGGTTATGTTTTCAGACTGCAGATCTACGAAACTTTTGCGGCTGTATTCTTGCAATCTGCCAGCCATGTTTGATTTCCTTGGCTTAGACACTGATTTTTTGCCAATATTGTCTTTTTTTAGTTTTGCGAGTTTTTATTGTTACGTTGTTGTCTTGTCTCTTAGTTTCATTAATGATTTTCTCATCAGTTGATATGGTTGCTTATTTCAATCGCATTAACTGTTTCAGGTCTTAGCTATTGCTTTCTACGAACTATACGCTGTTCGTTTTCAGAAAAATTTTAAGATTTAAGGTATTTACGATTTAAGCATTTTTTTGCATGTATGCATTTTTTTGCACGAATTTTGCATGTATGTGTTGTACTTATTGCTTTTATAGTCTAAATAATAACAGGCAGTGTGGGTTGATAATGCAGATATATTTAATTGAATTTTTGTTCAGTTCAGAGCTTATGCTTTCGGTGACCTTGATACTGTTAATGTTCAACAAATAGAAGCAAGTTTTTTAGTTTCTGTGAAAATTGAATTATTATTTGTTTATTTTTTAGTCTCAATTTTGACAGGTCAACAAAATTGGGTTCAATTTGTCGCATAAAATCATAGTCGTTTTTGTGATTTCTTTTCAAAAAGGGAAAGTTGATCTTTTAGTCTTGACTCCTTTTATGTTTTTCTTGTTTGCTTGTCATTCGTTCTCAAAAAAATACAGTTCTTGTTTGCTTTGCAGTTTGCTTTCGAATTGTTCAAGTAAATTTGTGTATCTTGCTTTCTTTTTTCCTATGTTTCATTTTAGTCCTTGGAACTGCTAAAATTTTGCGACTTCTGAATTTTTATGAATTGGTGTGATTAAGGATTCTAGAATGTAGTGATGTGTTTTTTTACTTTCACTCTTTTGAAGTTCAAAAATTTTGATTTCTTTCAATTTTGCGGTTTTTTTTCGTTTGTCTGCCATTGTTTATTACTAGATTGATGCATTGTGTACTCCTTCGAAAGATGCGTACGTTCAATATTTTCTTAAATTGAAATTATTATTTCGTATTGTTTTCATTGTGTTTTGTTATTGATTCTTCAAACACTATATCTTTGAAAACGAAAATTTCTAATCGTTTCTGGATTTTGTTTATTTTTGCAAACATCGGGTGATGGGGTTTGTTTGCGTGTTTGATACTGCTGTAAACATAATAAATGTCAGGCCACTAATTATTTCAATTCTTCGGATTATAACTCATGACATTTGTGTTTCGTTGTCTAACGCTTTTTCCTCATTTTGCATTTTTCTTACATCAAAGCTGACAAAATTAAATTTTGTGAATGACTTCATCCTTTCATAGCGGCATTGCCATTTTTGTCATCCTTTCAGTGACGTCATTTCTCACACTTTAGTAAAAGTATCAACGTCATTTGCATGATTAGATTTTAATCATACGTGACTTGCCTCGCTCACTAAAATGATTTTTGCTCCTTTAGAATCAAGTTTAAATTGAATTAATTTAAGGTCACAAGAACTCATATGAGTTATAGGCGACCCTAATAGAAAGGCTTTTGCGGAATGATTTTTAACAAGTTTTATTAGTATATTGCTGAATGTTTTATATAGCTTTTTGTGCGGCGCCGATAACTTTTTCACATTATTTCTGTAAGTGTTTATCGCTACTTTACGTCACGCAAGTCTTTTTCGCAGCTATTCCAGCAATCTGCCGGCAAGGTTTGACTTTCATCTTCGTTCATCGCCTTTTTTATTATCTTTTTATAGCTACGATACTCTAAGCTGAGCGTAGCTATTTTGCGGTGATCTAGATTTTTGTTTTTGCTTCGTCGTCTTACGCTCTTTTTTGTTTTACATTTTTTTCACGCCGCAAACTTCAAGAGAATTTCTTTTTTGATCTTTTCATGTCGCTATTGTACTGATCATTCCCTACTTTTATATGCATTACGTCATTTTTTTTAAACTAATTTGCGGCGAATTTTAAGCTTAACTGTGTGACGAATTTTCGGAGCATAACTAACTTAATTAAGGTCACTTGAAATTACTCTAAACCATTTAAATCCAATATAGGACTCCGGTATAATGATCAATGTTAATAATAAGTCATGGCAAGCAAAATAAAATAACGATTTTGAGTTTTTTCGAAGAGAACTGTACAGCTTGAAAACGTTTTATATTTTAAAAATTTTGGCAACTGTTTCAATTTAATTTCGTTTCTGTAGCTATTTATATTTTACATTACGTAAGTCTGTTTTGCAGCTATTTACCGGCTATGTTTTGGTCGCATCAATTATTTCACTCGAGGGAATAACTGTATTGCTGAATTGTGCTCTACTTTTATGACTCTCCCCAATCAAAAATTCTAATCTCACTCAATCGAATACGTTCTTGTTTTAAGGCGCCCATATTATCTTCTAGCTTCAGTATTACAGTACCCCAATACTGCTAGTAAAAGTCAGCCAACTTTTCCCTTATTTTGCCAATTTCGCGCTAAAGCCTTTTATAATTCAACTTTCGTGAACAAAACAACTTCGCATATTAAAAATAAGGGTCGCCGCATTGTCTCATGATTTAAAAAAATTAGAATTTTACCAAGTGGTTGATATCTTCCGTAAATGTTACGCCAAATCACTGTTAAACAATTATTATCAAGCGTAGTTTAATTATTTTGGTCCAATTAGTCTTTTTCAATGAGTTTTGTTTCTTCATTGATTTTTAGCGTGACACTTTTGACTTTGCATCATCACAAATGGGATAGCTCGAGGTCATTAAGTTTCTGTTCAGTGCTCGTAGAGCTCTATTAGTCTCTAAGTATGTTTTTCAAAACTGCGGAGGAGGTATAATTTCATTAGTTTAGGGTCAATTTTGGAACCCCATTTCGTTTTGTCATCCTCCCATCATCCCCGATTTTCTTGCCCCTCCCTCCTGGTTCCACCCAATAATACTAACCTCCTTATTGAGCTCAAGTTAACTAAACCCCGCGACAGTCGTTTGAAGGTAATTCGTACGACGCTAGTCTGTTTTATTTTTAAGCAAGTAAAAATTTAAATCACTGTTTTTTTTCTCATGCGTATGGAAATTGATATGGTCACTCTTTAAAAGGTGATCACCTTCGATTACCATTAAATTATTTTAAAAAACAATTTTTTACATGCATCCGTTTTTCTTTTTTTTCTAAAATCTGCCGAAGAGTTGAACTATGATACAAGATTGCATTGAAAATATTTTAAGTGGCCTATTCCGGCTCCTAAGTGCACACTTGCGTACTTGCTCCTTGAGCGCTTGCTCTAATCTATTCCTTTCCTTAAAAAAAGTTAAAGCTGGGGCTATTATGGGCCTTCTCTTGGTTTTTACAATTCGAAGAGTTTGAGTTGAATTGGGCAGCTGTCTTTTTAAATAGCCACCGCCAGACGCCGGCTATTATTCAGGTGCTCTCCTTTTTTACGACTCGGAGAGGAGTTTTGGTTTTCTTAAGGTTTTTTTTAACGGAAGTACTGTTTGTTCAGGCGGCGTTTTGACCTAATAGTGAAAGTGATGAAAATTGCCGTCTGAACTAATCTTTTCTGAGCGAGAGAAGTTTTTTGTTCATGCGTTGCGTTCAGTGAATAACTTTTTGACTTTGAAATGAGTTTTTGAGAGAGTGGCGCATATAGATGACAGTTTTTAGCCGTGTTTTCGTCCATTTGGCCAAAATTTTTTATTTTAACTTGGTTTCTTTGTAGAAGTAAATTTTGATCGATGCTGCATGAATATGCAGCCATCTGAAATCGATACCACAATGTTTCTGAGAGCTTAATAATTCGTTTCAAATGCCAAAAATGTCCCATTTTTCTCTTTTTTGTCAATTTTTGCTTTTTTCATTAATTTCTTTATTTTTGGCTCTTTGAGCGGACTTTTTTAAAACCAAATTAGTAAATATGTCAACATCGCTTTCATAATTCGTGAAATGGACGCCTCTTTTTGACCTGAGGTGTTTTTGTTTTTTACAGAATTGCACACATACAAATCCGATTTTGGCGGTTATTGCCAAAGTTTTCTACGTTTTTTTGTTTTTACATTCAGATTATTTGCCATGAAAAGTATGTTTGTGAAACATCGTTGTTTTTTTCATTTTGTTGCTAATTGAATTGTTTTTGTCGATAACTATTTTAAATTGAGTAACAGTTTTTTTTTAATTTGAATTTTTTTTCAAATTGTTTTAGTGTCTCACAATTGAGCTGCTTTCACTTCTTACTGAGACAGGCAGCTGGCTATGTCAAGTTCTTAAACATCAATTACTTAATATTAAAAATCCATTTTTTACCTCAATTTTTTGATTTTGATTTTTAGAGTTCCCAATTTTTTTTATTTTTGAAATTGACAAATAGTTTTTTATCTTTTTCACATACATGCGCAATGTAATTTTTTAGTTTGGTTGGCTTTATGGGCTATCTTCATTGTTTGACTGATTTTTTTGTTTTTAGCAGTCTTTTAGTAGGAACCAGTTGATTTAAAAGGTAATTTTTTCACGAAGACGACTGACTCATCGAGTCGTTTCCGGAATTCTTCCGCTATGTTTTTTAATTCACTTTACCGTTTGATCACGCTTCTCGTTTTACATAAATCACGATTTTCTCGCTTGACTTCTGATTTACTTCATTCACTGCTTCAACTGAATGGAATTTAAATTCTTTCATCTATTGAATTACGTAATGTAGTGAATACAGTCAAAGTCAAAAGAGCAAAACCATCAACTCATAATGCATTATGTTATTAAAGTTCAATAAAGTGATTGCTAGCTGGCATTAGTATCATGTTTAATAGCCTTCAGTTTAGGAGCCTAATTAAGGGTAGTTTTAGATTTTAACTGGATATATAGAGTATACACACCAAATAAGCTCACTTTGACACTTAGATAAATTGTGTTAATTTCTCGCTTATTTTTTCTTTTTATGTTTCAATCTCAATATGTGTCAAGCGGGTCAACGGCGGCCACGGAAATTTGCCGGCTATGTTGTAAGCATCTGTTACAAATTGCCTTGATTTTTGAATTGGAGGTGAATTGATGATTTTAGTCACGCCGGAGCGAAGAGGCATGTTTTTGCAGCGTGAAATTGTTTCACTTTGATATTGGGAAAACGGTGCTTGAACAAGAATTCGCAATCTCACTTTTCATATGCGGCAATTTTGGACTAGAGTAATTAATAGCCGCCTCAGCTTCTCAGCCGGCTATTATAGCGCTCCTATTTTGTTTACTTCGTACTAAAATTTTCCGCTTTAACTTAGTTCATAGCTTGTTCAACATTTTAAGCCAAATCTTTTCGACTTCTCTAGGCTAGTTTCACTCTTCTCCCAATCTGCTAAACGTGTTTTTAGACAAAACTTGCTCAGCAAAGTAATTCAAAATGAACAGAGTCAGTATCAAAAAAACTAAATCAAAAGTAAAAAAAAAGCATAAACTCATAAGGCGAATTTTAGATGTCCGCTACTTAGACTTTTTTCTCTTAAGTCTTAGTTACGTTTTTTAATGCTTATTAGCATTGATGATGACCAATGTATTCTCTCATTACGTACCAGGAGTTTGTCTAACAAGAAAATAAATTAAAATAGTTCGCATCTCTAAAAATTTTCTTACATCCATTTTTTTGTTGTCTCTTCTTTCAATCCCAAATTTCGTCTTTTTATCGGTTATGGGAATCAACGGGGGCCATTTTGGGCAATCTGTCGGGTTTCTTTTTAAATGCTCTTGCTCGAAGTTCATAGCAATTATTGTAAACGTGCGTGTCTTATTTTTATGCAAAATTTTCCCTTGACATTTTGACTTTCCGAGTGACTTTTACGCCCTTGACTATTTACGTTTCGCGTGATCTAAATTTTTCTCTCAATCACAGAGTTCAATTGGCGGCAATTCAATAGGGGTATGTGTTAAACTCTATTGTGGTTATTTGAAGCCCACTATTGAACTTCTTAGTCCCTTTTAGGCTCCCCATCCCCCCGACTGAAGCAGGCTGAAATTCATTAGGGCTCCCACTCGTCGTTCGAGAGCAATTCTTCCGACGTTTAGTCGGTTATGTTTGGTTACTGTTTATTTAATTGATCTCGAACAAAGTTTGAAGCAATTTTTGTAAACGCGTGTCTTTCTGATGCAAAATTTTTGCTTCAACGTTTTTGGGCTTTTGTTCCTGAACATTCTGTGACTTTTCAAATGACTTTTTCACGCTTCATTTCTTCGTTTTTGAGTGATCTTAATTGCTCTCATTCCAAAATAAAGTTTGTTGATAATATAAAGGCGGTTGTGAGTTGTTGAGTATCAAAGCAGTTAAAGATTAATGATTAACGTAAGTGACTGCTATCTTGGGTTCGAACCCATTTGAGCTCCGAGTTTTTTTGCACCTATTGAAAATTTTTGCATGACACCCTTAATTTAAATTTCATCACGTTTGTCGCTCGAGAGTAGTTCATCCGACCTTAGTCGGTTTATGTTTAATTTTTATCGTCCTTCTAAATGTTTTTCCGGGACCTTTCGGAGTCATTTCTAGGTATACTTTTTTGCTTAGTGCATGAATTTTTTGACTTATTAGTCATCATTTTTCCTGCTATGTTTTTTTTTCGTTGTCGGCACTTTTCATTCTAAGTGGAGCATGTCTTTTCATTTGTGTTTTCGCAAAGTTTTAAGTTTCACGTGACTTACCTCACACTCATAAATGACTTCCTCGCTGTGAAAATAACTTTCATTTAATTTATTTCAAGGAGATATGGTCAACTGAGCGTCTCATTCTAATTGAAGTTTATTTGAGAGTATCTATTAGAAGCAGCAAAAAGTTTTGCAGATTCGTATTCAAAATGTAACATCGTAACAATTAATAGAATGATGAGAAATCTGTTTGGTTCTTTTGTACTTTTCAGGGACTGCAGATCTGCAAATTTATCGCGGCTATTTTCTGGCAATCTTCCTGCTATTCTAATTTATTTCCCTGCAAGTTAATACAGATTGGAATGCTGATTTGGCTCATAGCCGCCGTCACCTGTCAGAGGCTATTATTTAGACGTTCTCCTTTTACTAAGAATTTGAATTGAATTAGGTCGCTGTCTTTTTTAATGATATGTTCAAACATTTTTGTGACTTTTGTCAAGTCAAGCTGAAGCAATGTTTTTGGTCCTATCGAAATAGGAAGTGGAGAATGGTTTCGTTGCGTGCAACAGAAAAATTGAATTGTTTCGTGGCGCGCAAATTTTCCACTCTTATTTTAAGACAGTGAGAAAGCGGTGTTTGAACAAAATTTTGTTTTCTGGCTATTGCTTCTTTGTTCACATGCGGCAATTTGACAATGTTTTGTTTTACTATTTGCTCAATTGTTTTAATAGGAATGTTTCGATAGGGTTTTACCAATTCATTCAAAGTCTTATGTAGGTTTAGTCTGCTGTTTAGTCATTGAAAGTGTAAATCAGGACCTGTCCTGCTATGCTTTGTTTGATTCGCTTTATCTCTTGATGGTGTTTGTCGTTTTATTTATGTCATGGTTTTCACCTTTGACTTGTGACTCGCCTCTCGTGGTTTCAACTTGATAGATTTAATATCTACCACAGAATACGGTTAAGTTCGAAATAATTAAATCGAATTGGGATATACCGATAAGGCCCGGTCGTTATGTCATGCTGCTTTAGGCTACGAAAGTTCTTTAGAACTATTGCTGACTGGCATAAGTATTAAGCTTAAGCTGGTTTTCGAACAAGGTGTGAATCAATTATTGTAGACGTGTGTGGTTTTTTGTAATACAAATTCTTCGCTTGACCGTTTTTTCGTTTTGGTTCTAGAACATTCTTTGACTTTTCGGTCTTTAGTTGTTCATTTTGTAGTGATCCAAGTTTCTACTCTGATCTAGGATTCCGAAATGAAGTTGTTTGGTAAAAGCGACAGCAAGCGAATGGAAATCAAAGTCATTGTAGCTGTTTAGTTATTGAAAGTTCTTTGGATTGTAGGTCAGGAGCTGTCCTTCTATGTTTTGTTTGATTTGCTTTACCTCTCGGTGACGTTTGTCGTTTTATTTATGTCATGATTCCCTGTTTGACTCCTGACTCACCTCTCATTGTTTTGAACTTGATGGATTTAATATCTTCCAATCCTTGAATGGCGCAGTGTTCAGAATGAGAATACGGTCAAGTTCGAAATAATTATATTGAATTGGGATAAATCGATAAAATGCGGTCGTTAAGTCATACTGCTTTAGGCTACGAAAGTTCTTTAGAACTATTGCTAGCTGGCGTTTATTTTAAGCTTGTTCTCGAACGAAAATTGAAGCAATTATTGTAAACGTGTGATTTTTTTTAATACAAAGTCTTTGCTTGACCGTTTTTTTTTGCGTTTTTGTTCTAGAACATTCTTTGAATTTTAGGGATTTTGCTCTTCATTTTGTAGTGATCCAAGTTTCCAGTCTGATCAAAGATTCTGAAGTTTTTTTGTAAAAGCGATTGCGAGCGAATGGAAATCAAAGTCCTTGTAGCTGACAGGATAATATATCAGACTGTCAACCTGACAAAACCTTGTGGAGGCGGTTTTTTTGCACCCATGACGCTCCCTCTAAATTAAATGGCCCCATTCTGTTGTTCGAGAGCGATTCGTCCCAGTATTTCTTTTTCGTTTTTAATACCGGTGTGCGTCAAGCGCGTCAACGGCGTCTACTTTCCGGCATTTTGCGGGCTATGTTTTTTTCCGGTTCTGTTGGCGTTGTCGTGTTTGTTTGTTTTGCTTGTGTCCTACTGAATCCGTATTCCATTGGAGATTAAACAAGGAATTATATTGTTTTGTTTGTAATCAAGTCATTCTGCAATCTTTCTTTTCAATCGCTTTTGCTCTAAAAAAGAAACACTAAATTCCTAGCCATTTTAACGAGTAAACAACTGATTAAAATCCGACAAATTTCTTACTTTAATATTCAACAGTAAAATTAAGTAATTTCAAATTTTGTCTCAAATTTCACTTGCTGCTGAGAAAGCTTTAATTCATAGCAATTGGTTTTTGCTCTCCAATACATAAATGATGGTTGTAAAAGGTTAATGACTTGATGTTTACTCCTAATTTTGATATCTTTGGTATTACAATTTTGAAGAGCATTTCTAATCAGAAAAAGGTTATAATTGATATCCGAGATTTCGTTGCGTTTGTAAGTCAATGAGCAAGAAATTTCAACCTAGAACAGGTCGCGTTTTTGAGGTTAATACTGTAATTTATCTGAGTACTAATTTGTACTCTCGTGTATCACTATAGTCGTCTGTGATTATTAGCCACCGTCAGCCCCTCAACCGATATTTTTAGGCACTCACGTTTTTATACAAATCAAAAAGTTTGAATTATATTGCCGCACTGTCTTTTTTAAGATCTGTCCACACATTTTCATGATTTTTGAAGTCAAATTGGAGTGATCTTGATCACGCCAAAACTTGAAGAGGAGCGGAAAAGAGAGTGGTTTTGCTGCGTGAAATTTTCTTGCTCTCATTGTGAAAATGGTTTTAAACAAACATTCGCTTTCTCGCTAGTGGTTTTTTTCACATACGGCATTTTGACTTTGATTTTTATAGTTTTAATTTTTTTTGATCGTATTTTTTCCAAATTGTTTTCCCAATCCATTCATACTCCATTCTAGGTCGTTTTTTGTTCAGTCAATAAAAATTCTTTGAATTGTAGGTCAGGACTTGTCCTGCTATGTTCTTTTTAAATTCGCTTTAACTGTTGATCACGTTTTTTGTTTTAATCAAGTCACGACTTAAATTTTTTCACGCATTGGATTGCGCAATGTAGTGAATACAGTCAAAGTCAAAAGAGCAAGATAAAACAGAAACGAGATTAACCAATAATGCCCCATCATTAGGTCATAATGAATTAGGTTATCAAAGTTCATTAGAGAGATTGCTAGCTGACATTATGCTTTACAGATTTCAGTTAGAAGCTGAATTAAGTATAGTTTTAGAATCAACGGAAACTGCACACCGATTAAAACACTTTTGAAACTTAGGAGAAGAATGTTTTCATTTTCTATCTCTTTTTAATAGCCGCAAAGCGATAGCTGAGGCTATAATTGGCCTTCTCTTGGTTTTTTATTTCGTCATCAAGATTTTTGTTACGACCATATGACGTCAAAATCACTTCAAATCTGCTTTTTCTCCATTCGTTCATTCAATTTCGAGTGAATTGCGTGCGTGACGTGATTTTTCACTCTTAGTGGAGCGAGTTGTTTTTGTTCGTTCGCGTGATTAAATTTTTGGTCACACCTGACTTACCTCACTCTCTAAAATGACTTCCTCACTTTGAAATTGAATTTTATTTACTTTAATTCAGAGAGATAAGGTCAAGTGAGTTCATATCCCTCCAATTGAAGGTTAGTTTAAGAGCAGCTCATAGAAGCAGCAATAAGTAATACAGATTCTTAATCAAAATTTAATATCTCATTTCTTAATGAAAAGTCTAAACTTTTTTAGTCTGTCTTTTTTAATCTTTTTGAGACTGCAGATCTGCAAAGCTATTGCGGCTGTTTTCTGGCAATTATCCAGCTATGTTTTCTTTTTGTTTCAATGCCGATGTTCGTCAAGCGCATCAATGGTGGCTAATTGGAGTGCAACAATGCATGCAAGTTTTTTTTATTTGTGTTGTTAAAATAACAAATAAGTTCAGTTCTGGAACGCAAAGAATTTCTTGTGCAAAATGTTTGCTTGACCGATTTGACTTCATGTGACTTTTTCGCCCATTTTTTTTGGGTTTTGATTTATTTAATTAGCTCTTTCACAATTTAAGTAAATATTTTGTCTAATTACCCGGATACTTTATAATAAATATTCCGAAAATAATTTTTCCGCCTCTTTTCACAATTCGAATAATTGACCTGCTCTTATGCGCTTTTTTGCTCATCAACAATTACTTGTATTGTGTAGTAATTTGTGTAGTAGGCCCTTTTTCGTGGACATTGTGAGCAGTTGAATTGAAATTAGACGTGAACTGCATTTTAGAGCTCTCTCGCATTACGAGTGGATTCTACCGCGTGTCAAAATGCAGTATCAAGAAGCTGACGATGAATACAGTTTCATGGTTCCTGGACCTTTTGCTCCCTTGGCCGAACATGTCTTTCACATTGATCATGACTCCCATTTGCAGTGTACAGTAGTTGAGCGCGGGCTTGACATGAACATCATGAAAATAAAACAAATGAAAGATCCATTGAAAGCTACATTTGGCTCGGAAAAGCAAGAGCAGCCTATTGCATCTTTAGTTGACTTAGCATCTGAAAAACAGACAAGTCGGGGAGGCAGAATTGGATTTCAAAGCTCAGTAAACTTACATAGCATCGCTGAACGAGATGAAAATGTAGACAACAATTTAATGTCTTCTGATGATGTGGATAAATCCCATGTTGAGATCTCTTTTGAAGAACCCATCTGTGCTTTGTTGTCACCTCTGATGATGCAAAGTGCCTGTAGTTATTTGGATCAATGCAGCCGTCATTGGTCTTCGCTTCATCCTGGAAATGTTTTGTTGAATCTGCATAAGAAAAGCGTCAGTTCTGCTAAGAAGTTTTTGACGTTAAGTGGTGAAGAAGAGGCCAAATTAGAAGCAAAGCAACGCCAGGAAAATAGAAATGATAAACGGGACAATGTTGAAACCAAAGATAATTTCAGTTTATTTGCTTCGGCTAAAAGAGATTCATCGTCATCTAAATTTACGTCCAAAAATATGAACTTCAACTTTATCATCAAGATCTCAGAGGTTTGTCTAAATGAAACGCTACATTTTATTAGCTTCAAAGCGCTATCTGGGGATGTTATTGGCCTGCTGTTGGTTTTTGATTGATACCACAATGTTTCTGAGAGCTTAATAATGCGTTTCAAGCGCCCCAAATGTCCCAATTTTCAAATTTTTTGTCAATTTTTGGTTTTTTTCATTAATTTCTTCATTTTTGGCTCTTTGAGCCGACTTTTTTTAAAACCAAATTAGTAAATATGTCAACGTCGTTTTCATAATTCCTGAATTTGATGCCTCTTTTTGACGTGATGGGTTTTTGTTTTACAAAATTGTTCACTCACAAATCCGATTTTGGCGGTTATTGCCAAAGTTTTCTACGTTTTTTGTTTGTACATTGAGATTATTTACCATAAAATGTCTGTTTGTGCACCATCGTTGTTTTTGTTTTCCCGTGAGCAGGAATCATTTTCTTTGTACTGTAGAAAAATTCGCCAATATATGTCGGTGAGATTGTTCTTATTGATGTTGTCTGCGTTGGATAGTACAGTACGTCGCAAGACGTCCAACAAGTGTAGTGTGCGGTCAGAGAAGTTGGAATCTGCTTTCTTTAGTCTTCTTTTTTTCACAACGAACTTGTTTTTTTGCCTTGTCTCGTCATTGTTACAACCCCTCGTATTTGTTCAGGAAAGTCGTAGTCGTATTTGTTCACGAATATATCGAGGAGGAAGAGAAGGTCATGTAACTCGAAGTAGAACCACAGCGGTAGTAGATTGAGTTGAAGTCTCTCTTCGTATGTCTTATTTAATGGGTAGTTCATGATCCACAATGTTACTTTTCTTTGTAGTCTTTCTAGCGCTTTCATATCTCCCTTACTGGCGTACCAGACTTGGGATGCGTAGGCTACAACAGGTACATAGCCAGTATATGCTTTCAGTTTTGTTTTCCAGCTTGCGATTTTTGAGATATTACGTTTTAAGAAATAGAATGCTTGCCAAGCTTTGTTGAGTCGAGTGTTGCAATTCAAACTCCACATCAGGTTATTCTTCTTCAGAACACCAAGGTAACGTTGATTTTTAGCTGAGGCAAGAGCTGTTCCACTGAGGCTACCTTCAAAAATTCCTCTGAGGCTCAGGCTAGCACATTTTTTTGGCATTGAGATTCATTTCTTTTTCTATTCTCCATTTTATTATTTGATTTATGTCGTGTTGTAGGTGTACTGCTGATTGTGAATTTAATTTGAAGTCGTCTGCATATGCACAAGGAATGGCGAGGGTAACTACATTACACAGGTCGTTCACATGAACGATAAAGAACAGGGGACCCAGTACAGACCCTTGTGGAACACCACTGATGACAGGAATATATGGAGATGAGGCGTCACTTATCTTTACGCGTTGAAGTCTATGTGACAAGTAACTACCTATTATGCCGAGTAGTTTTCCTCCTAGTCCGTGCTGAGACAATTTGTCGGCAAGTCTTTGATGAGCAACTGAGTCGAAAGCCTTTTGGAAATCGAGATACACGACATGTAATTCGTCATTTTCTTGGGAATCATAGTTATTGTGAAGTTCGTCAATAAAGAGGAGGAGCGGTTGTACTGCCGAGCTATTCTTTTGGAAACCAAACTGTGCATTGTTTAAGTTTGTGGACAGAAAGTTGTATATTTTGTTTAACACAAAACTCTTTCAAAGACTTTGGATATGTTGCATAGCAGGCTGATTGGTCGATATTGTTCAACGTCAGATTTATCTCCGTCCTTAAAGATTGGACTGACATTGCATTTCTTCCACAGCTGTGGATATTTGCCTTTGTTTATACAAGTTTGGAAAATAAGCGTTAATGAATTTGACAGGCATGGAAGATTTTTCAAGATTATGTTGCCATTGTTATCAGGCCCAGTGGCTTTCGTTATGTATAGGGAGGTGAGGACAGATTTGATATCCTTTTGGGAGATTCTAAGCGTATTTAATAGAGCAGCATCAGCTTGTGTCTTCAGTGAGCTGGTGACTTTGATTGAAGACACTTGCAAAGAAATGGTTGAACATTTCACATTTCATTCTATCATCTGCAGTTGTTTCGCTTTTGTTTTTTATTGTTTTCGGAACTCTTTGATGCTTTTGAATGCGTCTTATGTACTTCTGAATGCAGGGAAACCGTCGACTCTTGAAAATTTTCTCTTCAAATATGACTTGATTTTCCTCAATTGCCCTCTTGACCTTTTCTAGTTTGTTAAGCTTTAGTAACCGCGAGAGTGAGTGATTCCGATCAAATTTTCGTCCTTGGGTATTAGTTTGCCTGATCAGATGTGAAGTGTTCTTGCTTGCCCATGGTGGAAAACTGCTTCGATGACTTGTGACGCGTGGAATGTTTTTCTTGATATGATCATTGATCCACAGATACCACTGATCGGCTAGCTTGTCCACATTACTGAAGCAAAAAGGCGAGAAAGGTTCTTTGGAAATTGCGTTTGAGAAGCTTATCCAGTCTGTTTTCTTATAGGCATACTGATATACCGTAGGTGGATTTTCGTGCACTACGTACGCCTCGCCTCAAGCACGGATCGTTTTGCTAAGTGGTCGGAGCAACTCTTGTTGTCTAGTGAGTACTGAGTTGTAAGACTTTGGTCTTGAGTACAGGAGAGGAAAAGTTCGGTTTGTTGACTAGGACAACGTCGAGAAGTTTTTGTTTGGTTGATTCTAAAATTTGAGCGAAGCCGTGACGAGTGAATTTTTTCACGATTGGGTATTCGTAATCATCTTCCGAGCTCATTGCCACCCAATCAGTGTGATTCATGTTGAGGTCACCGGTTATCACTAACAGTTAGTTATCTTCTAGGGCTCTGCAGTGGAGGAACTCAAGAAGCGCGGGTATGCTTTGAAGTGGGATTCTGTATGGACTCCCTTCGGTTGGTTGTAGATGCAGCAGAAAAGGAAGGTGGTCCGACCATAGGCAATTTCTGCGCCAACATGTTCGACCGAAATTTTGGTTTCTAGTATTTCGTAATTTAGGTTCTTCAGAGCTAGCATTATTACACCACCGTGCTTTGTTGCGACAGTGTTAGATTCGCGATCGCTTCGAACAATGGTGAAGTTGGGTAGAAACAAAGCTTCACTGGGTATGTCCTCTGTCAGCCATGTTTCGGTCAGACATATGATGTCGTAGTCTCTTGATGTGGCAATTGAGTTGGCCAAAGCCAATCGTCTTCGCAGGCTGCAAAGACTTCTGGCGTTAAAAGTGAGTATATTTAAGTGGCTTAGTCAACTCAGTTGTTGACCGGGGCCGTTTTCTTCTGGCTTGGTTTTGAATTCAATCCATTTGTTATCGACCAGTTTTTCCAGTCTTAGGTTTCTAAGACGCAGGGTCTTTTGGTTGATGCCTGAGTCGATCAAGTTTTTGCGCTGCAGAAGCAGTTGATTCTACTTGGCTTGATCTTTCGGGCTCAGTTCACGAATTTTATAGACTGATTTCTCGTAAGTCTTTAGTTTGCCAACCGTCAAGATTATAACTGTTCGATAGTGCTCATTGGGTATTTTGACAATTCCGCGGGTTTTGTCACCTTGCGGCTTTCCAAGTCGAGCCACAGCGTCTACTGAAGCTTCGACGTTGAGATGCTGAAAGATCTTCTTCACTTCTCCAAGATCTTCTTCGTATTTTTCTCGGCTTGTTTGGGCTTTAGACTCTGGAACTCCAAGTATGCGGATTCCATTGTAGTCTTCCTCTTTCCTGCTGTAGAAGACTTTTGGTGTTTTATTGCGGTGTGCTTCGGAAGTTTTGGTAGGAATGGTTTCTTTGATTTCAGCTATTATTTTTCGATTTTGTTGGAGTTCGTCAATGACATTGGTGACTTCAGTGAGCTCCTGGAAGTTGTTGTTCTTGCCTTCCGTTATAGACACCTGGAGTTCTTCCATTTTTTCTTGACTTCAATGAGACTGTCCATCATTTCGCTGCATTCGCGAGAGACAACCATGTTGTTGAGCAGCTTGTTTCTCTGGTTATTGGCTACACAATCGTTGCAAATTCGTAGGACGTTTTGGTTTATTTCCATCAGACCGTAGATGGCTTTTTAAGTAATGCCAGTGCAGTTGGTTGTAAAATGCATAGAATCACCACACGCAACGCATAGGAAAATGGCTTCTCGAATACTGATCGCTTGTGTGCAAGTTTTGCAGGTCCCTATACCGTTCCTGCTCATGTTTAACCTTTCTATTTTTCCATTCAACCTCACCGGCAATTTCAAGGGAGAAAAACCTCCTGAGTCCCCGGTTCGGTCGAATAGGAAAAATTTGAAATGCTAAAAGAAATTACAAATTTCAAACTTACCAAATTCAGGACTCGCCTCTGTTCCTTTTGCGCGCCTTTTTGTTTGTTTTAGATTTTTTGGGTTTTCCTGTTTTTTGATTTTCTGGTACAACCGAGTGGTCTGCTGTTTTACGTTCTTGGCGCTTCTTCTTTTTGGCTTTCTTTTCCTTCGTTTCTTTGCTGGTTGTGGAGCGATGTTTCAATGTTAGCCGCCTTAGGTTGTTGGCGTAGAAAAGAACTGTCGTTAGGAGCGTAAGTTCAATTTTTGCGGGTGGCTGCACGCTGTAGACCGGATGGAGCTGTTTTCGTTTGTAGAGGAGGTTTCTGTTGACCAGTGAAGTAAGCAAATCTGACTTAACTAAGTCTTCGGATATGTCAGGTGTACCTTCTCTGCTGACGTAAACAACTGCTGCAATTTGGTGTTTGTATAGGGTCAAATATTTGATTAATTCTTGGGGTGTTGCTGGGTTGTTGTAGTTACTTCGGTGTGTGGATATTGTGTTGTTAATGAAGTCGTGCCAAATTATAATATTTCGGGTTTGTTGCAGATTTCTACAATAAAGAAAGATGTTTTGCAGATTCTTGCGTGGGTTTCTCGCGTCGGGATTCAAAGATAAGCCAGGGATAGCAGTGGATTTTCTTTGAAGTCGTCTATTTGAAGGGTATTGAAGTGAATTGATTGTTCTGTGCAATGAGATGGCACCGATGGTATACATTAGTCTTGTTCCTTAAATCCCCCGCAAGGAGGCTTCTTCAGTGCAAGACTCGCCGATAACATATCATATCTATTTAATAATAATAAGTAATAAAAATGTAATATTGCAGTAATTAAAAACTGATCACATTTTTTTTGCGTGGTTTTAGTTTTTTTTTGGTTCTGAGTTAGACGATATTTTTGAATTGGTTTCACTGGTTATTTTTGGATCGTTTGACTGTCGGCTTCTTTTCTTTCATTAAGCTGCAACTTTCCACTTAAAACAAAACTGTTCCTTATTTGTACATAATTGCATTTATTCTTAGATCAACGTCAACGTTATTCAAGCGCTTGTAGAAGAAAGTTCAGTGGATAATTTCTCTACAGAAATATGCGGGACCTCGTTGCTATCGTTAAGACTTCAAAGCTTGCGTACAGAAATGGAAAGCAATGAAAAATACGTGAGTTCTCCTGAAGGCAAACCCTCAAGAAACTCAGAAATGAGGATGGTCAGCACCGTGGAACGCGTTGAAGCACAGATGCAACACTTGAAATCGAAAGACATGAAGGTAGAAGATTTAGAATATTTTGACCTCTTCAAATCTGAAAGGTATGATGGTTCTTCTAATTTATGAATAGCTCTTTGCTTAATTTTTCTTGCAGTTCTCATTTTGCTTAGGGGTATGCCAAATGAAGCGGTACTCCGAATTGATCGAAATGACTAAAAAATCTTATCCGGAAACTTGGAAAGTGAAAACACAAGTATTTTAAATTGAGATATGTTAACTTATAAAGTTTCCTTTATTTTTTGCAGTTAATTTCAATTTGGGGGTCACCATTTCATTAAATTGTGAGAGTATTTTCTCTCAAAAAAATTACTCTATGTCATCTTTCCCTAGTACATTTAGGACAAAGAGGATTACGTGACATACATTGAGCAAAAGCAGTCACAATGCTCATTTGTGGTTGTTAACCCAAAAACAGAAGAAGACACGATCGGTTGGATAATGACGGAGGGTGGTTTGGGTTCCATTAGGTTGGATGCCATGAAACTATTGGGCTACCACAAGCACCAACCTAATACCAAGCTCTCGAATGATGCTGTCTCCGTCTCTGATACTCATTTGGACCAGAGGTCAAACATGGCAGATGTTGGGTCGGTCTTGGAAGTTAACTTGAAGTCAGAGTTTTCATCAAATCAAGCACCGGAAGAATTGATCGAAATGAGGTACCTGGATGACAGTCAAGCCTCTGCGGATATAGAGCTGGTCTGGTTAAATTTTGCTTCTCCCAGAAACCTGGCTTCTGAATCAATTAAGGAAGCGACTATAAGTGAACCATTGTCCAATTTGACGCTGGACTACAATCTTCTCACCACTGGAACGTTCACTTTGACTGCATGGCTCAAACAATTTGAAGAGATAAAAGACAAGATGCAGAAACTTGACGGCAAAGTTAAAATGAGAAATTCATCAGTTTTAGCGGTAGCAATGTATATGTTCCTTTTCGAACAGGACGATTACGACATCAGAGCCCCAACGTGTGAGTTTGAGATGCATCTTTTGCCGATTTCAAGGAAACTGAGAGAAGATTTTACTCTTAGAACTTTAATAAAGTTGTTCCGGAAGCTCCCGAATGCCGACGTTGCGGTTATGGACTACACACTTCAAAGGAACTCTTTATCACTCGAAATTATTCACCGTGCTCTTTTTATAATGTGTCAAATTTTGATAGAACATGAGTTGAGCACTTCCCAGCCGCGATCTCAAGCTTCAAAGGCATCCAGGTTTATGAATGCCTTTAGTCGAAATGCTGGCACTTCAGGAAAGACAAGAAAAGGGCATCATTGTGGGAAGAAACAGAAAAACAAAACTAGAAGTGCGCTCGAAACCCCTGAAGAAGAGACCATGATTCGAATCAACATTGAGCAGTTTGACGAAAGCTCAAATGCAAAGTCATTTGTAGACGGTGAAATATCTGAATTCGATGATGAAATTCAGAATACCACTGGTATCTCAATTATCGAAGAAGAAACTGAAAACTTGTCCAAGCCGCGAGGAAGAAGAGGCTCCAAGTTAAGTGTAGGTGGAAGAAAAAGTCCTATTCGACGCCTTAGAGACGATCCTTTGAAATCCATGATGTCCAAGAAGTCTGCAAAGAATGAACGACAACCCTTGACTCGAATGTATTCCACCCGAACAAATGTCAGTGTTCTTCCGGATGGAATTGAAATTGCGGAACCAGGAAGCAATTCGGGATGCTATGCTAGTTATAATTACTCGGGAAACGTTCGCGGTGGTTTTCATGCCGATAAAAATATGGACCAAGTAAGTGTTGCTAGCGTGAGAAGCCTCGCCTTCTCCTTAGCCGAATCGGAGAAAGCTGAAATGGCCAAGAGAAAGGGAAGGTCGAGAAGATTGTCACTGAAACATACTGTGGGGTACCAGCAAGTTTTCACATCTTTCAAAGCTCTTCTTCAAGCTATAAACGCTTACAGGAACTATTTCCCTCCGTGCTAGAATTGCACCATCTATAATAAAAATTTTGTCCTTGTGCTATACAGCCCCCCCCCCCCCCCACCCCACAAAATTCGAAGCCTCCAATATTTTATTATCGTAGTACTATATTGTAATCATTACAACCGCGAAGCGATAGCGGCTTGTATTGGGGACGTCGTGGTTTTTTTATAATAAAAAAAAATTGGAGTGTATTGGTGCGCTGTTTTTTCGATGTTTTCAAACAATTTTTAATGACTTTGATCTTTCAAAACGGGATAAACAGGTAAAGCCCAGCGGTAATTAAGTTTCATTAGAAGCTCAAAGCGGGCTTTAGTAGTTTTTCAAGTGCTTGGAGATGTGCAGCTGCTGGTATGGCCTTAATTTCAGGTTGAAATGTCATTGTTAGGAGTTTTTTGGCTCAAAATGGTCCAATTTTTCTCGTTTTTTTTGTGGTTTTTTGAGTTTTGTTTTTTGTTTGATAAGGTTGAAGTTTTTAAATTTTGATGGAGATCTTTTGCGAGACAAAATTACTTGTGAGGACCAATTTATGAGCTATATGTTTTGGTACTACAAACACAAACACGCAAAATGATACTAATTTTTGCAAATTTTTTCAAGTTTTTTTTTCAATTTTTGTGTTTTTCCAGCTTCAGGGGCCAGGGAATCTCATTTAAAGTTTGATAATAGGACACTGCATATCTTTGTAGTAACAATGGAGTGGTTTTCAGCATTTTAATATCTCGAATTTTAGCATTTTTTTTTTGACAAAATCTGCATTTTTTTTCAAGTTTTCCTAAAATGTTTGTTAATTTTTGGATTTTAAATTTTTCTGTCATTTTCTCAGTTAATCGATCGTCAAGGCTCATTCAAATGTTTTAAGTCTTGCAGATATAATACTGAATCGATTTCAAAGAAAAAAAAATGGTTTTGAACATCATATTTTTGAGATAGGTAAAAGGATTGAATTTTGCCTTCGTAAAGATCAATAGTGTGCATATAAGTAGGGCCAAATGTTTATGCCCTTATTCTTGATTATTAGAGTCTTAAATTTTTGATTTCCAATATTAATTATGAAAAAGCTCTATTAGGGTTTTTTTCCTTATAGAGCGTATGTGTCTCATAAAATTGACAGTCCAAATCCTACCCAAAAAGTCTAGCGATCTATTAAAGGACTGGTGGTCAATCTGTCTATCTTTTTTTTTAGTTGCTTCAAATCCATGGAAGGCCACAAGCGTCTATCGTGGCTGTTTTCCGGCAATCTGCCGGCTATGTTAGTAATTATGAGTCTATTAGTTGTGTCAACACTGAGCTGGGGGTCTATGATGGGAAAAAGCCGGTATTTTGCACCACATATAGTCTTATGAATAAAATAAAATAGATAATACTGCATCCTATTAGAAAATGCTCGCCATTATCAATAAAAGGATGCGGATAAATTTTTTGTTGCAGGTTGTAGAGAAAAAAATTTAGTACACGGAGGAAAACCAAAACCTATTTCCTCACAGAAACAATGCCGAGCAGCATGAGTTTACAAAGATTTTTGGACGCGAGATGCTTGTTTGTGGACGCATAAATGTTTTCCGAATAGACGTGGTCACAAAGCGTGAAAAACAAAACGATAGTTTTAGAAAAACACGTTGCCATAACAGCGCTAAATTCAACTATATGGAGCAACTACCTGTATTTTATACAAAGAACTTTGATCTGAAACTCAACATTCGAGAGCAGCAGTTGGGTAATAGGCGCAGCACTCTAACTTGTAAAAAGGACAGATCTCAACGAAACAGTCTTTTTGTCGACTGTTTTCTGTCTTTGGACAGAACCTCTTACAAATTGAACTTTTCTGTTATTAAACTCATTGAGCAGATTTATCGATCAGTGAATAAAATTCATCTCGAAGTTGACTGGAATCGCTTCAGGAAGGAGAACGAGGCTGCTAAGGAGTACTACTTTTTCGGGAAAACAGGTAAGATTTGCTAAAGAAGTAAATTGATGCATTTACTGAAATGTGCCAAGCTGTTCTAATTGGTTTAATTGCTTTCAAGACAAATTTCTGTCTTGCTATTTTTTTTAACTGGCGAGTATTTTAATGCGTTCATGGAATTTTAATGCTCAGATAAAAATGATTTTTGTACCCGGAAAAGAAATTGTTATCAATGTGTTTGTGGCAAATTCGTGTACGTTTTTGTAGATTTTTGTTTTGAGTTCTATTGAGATTAATTGCTCTCGAACGAAATTTCAGGAAAATGTCGCAAACGTGTTTAATGCAAAATTTTCGTTTGACCGTTTTTGAGTTTTTGTTCTAGAACATTCCTTGACTTCTCAAGTGACTCTTTCACGTTTCAATTCTTCATTTTTTAGTGATCTTAATTGCTCTCATTGTGTTTTGCTATTATAAAAGCGATTGTCAGCTGTTGAGGATAAAAGCCGTTGCAGTCTAGTGGTTGGGATATCAGACTGCTATTCTGGAGATCGAGGGTTTGAATGCCAATGAGGTCGGAGTTTTTGAACCAATAAAAAATTTTTAGGCTGCACTCCTAAATTAAATTCCCCCCGTCTGTCATTCAGAAGCGATTCATCGACGTTAGACTTGTTTTTGTCTGTTTATATGCAAGAGTTTCCCTTGACCATTTTGATCTAAACATTCGTTCGATTTATCTTCTTGAGTCCTTTTGTCATTCTTGATTTTTGCTGGATATAAAGTGCTGTTATCCAGAAATTAAGACTGCTGCTACAACTAAAAACCCTCATTGGTCGATTTTTTTTGCATCCAGAAAAATTTTCATTGCTACAGTCGCCTCTGAATTAAGTTATCGCGCTTGGCCTTCGAGAGAAACTTGTCCGACGTTAGTCGGTTTATGTTTAAGATTTTTCTCTTGACAGATTCTTCGATTTGTTAACCCTCAGATAACCTATGCGTTATCTGCATTGCTCTCTTAATTAATAGCCGCCCTCATCTTCTCAGCCGGCTATTATAGCGCTCCTATTTTACAATTCAAAAAATTTGAATTGTATTGGGGCGCCGTCTTTTTTTAAAGATCCGTTCACACATTTTGATGATTTTTGAAGTCAAATTGGAGTAGTGATTTTGGTCACGCCGAAACAGGAAGTGGAGCGAAAAAGCGAGTGGTTTTGCGGCGTGAAATTTTTTCGCTCTAAATTTAAAGTAGAGAGAGAAAACGGTATTTGAACAAAAATTCGCTTTCTCGCTAGGGGTTTTTTGTTCACATGCGGCAATTTCATTTTGATTTTTACTGTTTTTTCGATTTTTTCGATCGGATTTTTTTCTTAATGGTTTTTACAATCCATTCATTGTTCATTCTAGGCCCAGTTTTCCGGTAGTGGTTTTTTGTTCACATGCTGCATTTTAACTTTGATTTTATATTTTTTTAAAAATTTTGTGATCTGATTTTTTTAATAAATTTTCCCAGTTCACTCACAGTATAGCCACTGTAGTCTCTCTCTAAAAAACAGAAGTATGTCCAATTACGAAATGCCATCAAAATAAATCTGACTTAAAACAATGTTTTTGTACAAAAATCTTCTTTTTCAATATCTTCTATTCTTTCAATCCCAATCATGCTTATTGCAATCATCGACGGCTATTTTCCGGCAATCTGCCGGGTATGTTTGAGATTTTCAGTGACTCAGCTCAATTGGCATTAGTTTGCTACTAAAATGATTTCATAATATCTGCATAGCTGAGTTGAGCTGTTTTTTGTTCTCTCTTGTTTTTTACTATCCAATTTATGGTGTTTGGTCAGTTGGAAGTCAAATGTAAGTCAGATTTGCGTTTTATGTTACAAAGATTCAGTAGAGGAAACATATAAATGGGTAATTTAAGCTGCCATTTTTAAAGCATATAATAGTGACTTTTCGTTTATAAATGACGATTGGCTAATGCGGTGTAGTCTTTTTATAAGAGATCGAAGTAGTTATTGTAGACGTGTGTCTCTCTAAACGAAATTGTTGAATGACTATTGTAATTCTTCCCCCAATGCTAACCTTTATAGCCTAGCTAGGTACTACCAAATCCATCCGCTCGCCAATCGTTTGAGAGCAATTCAGTTGATTATATTCGGTTATGTTTTAGCTGGGGCTATTATTGGCCTTCTCTTAGTTTTTTTAGATTGACGTCAAGACTTTTTTCACGATCATATGACATTACAATCGCTTCGAATCTGCTTTTTTGTGCATTCGTTCATGCAATTTCAGCTGAATTGCATGCCTGACCTCGTTTTTGACTCTTATTCGAGCGAGTTTTTTATTCATTCGCGTGATTAAGTTTTGGGTCACATGTGACTTCGCACAATCAAAAATGGCTTCCTAACACTTTACCTTTTTACTTTATTTCGAAGAGATAAGCTAAAGAGGTTGTGTGTCACTCTAATTAAAGGTTATTTAGGAGCAGCTAACAGAAGCAGCAATAAGTTTTAAAGATTCTTGAGCAAATAGAACATCTCCGATTTTTTTAAAGAAAAAATTTCTGTTGTGGTCTGATTTTCAAAACTTTTTGACTGCAGGTCTGCGAAGCTCTCGCAGCTATTTTGCTATTTTCTGACAATCTGCCAGCTATATTTGAGTGTTTTTGGTCCTTTTCATTAACTATAGGTTGTATTTGTTTTTTGTGCAACTTGATTTTTAAGAAAATGGTGCAGGGCTAATCAATTTAAATTTATTTTTTATTTTGAAAATAAATTGTGAATCTCTGAGTTTTGCAGCATTTTTTCGTTTTTTCCCTGCTGTTATGTTTCTTTTTTGTATTTATGAACGTCTCAAGTACACTACAATAATACCTCCTTTCGTCTTTTTATTTTATAAAGAGTGTTATTCGTACTTTATTTTACTGCATTAACACACCTTGCTGCCCTTTTCACCACTATTTCTCTTGTAAAATGTGAGAATGTCTTAAATTCCAGCTTTTCTTTGCTTGTTTTTGTGCCAGTTCAAAAATTTCAGCAAATTAGTGGCTTATGCTGATGAAATTTTTTCAATTTTGTTGAAAATAATTTTAGAGTGTCCTGCAGGGTTACTTAACCGATTGTAAACGCGCTAAAACTTTAACGGGTTTTACTGCAGTTTGTTATAGTTGAGTTTTCTGTCTTCCACCTTCTAAACCGTATACGCCTTTTTTTTAACCGAAACTAACTTTAAACCCAAGTAGACAGCTTGGCAAAGCGAACCTGTCCGTCAAATTATAACCCTTTTTGACGCTTAGAAACAAATATTCTGTCAATTTCTATCTCTTCTTTTTTATTTTTCTGTTTTAATCCCGATAATGCGCTAAGCGGCCAATTTGCTGCAATGTGCCGACTATGTTTTTTTTATTTCTCGGCCTGCTTCAATCTGCTGCATCTGTGAGGGGTCAGGAGTGACTTTTTCGCAGTCTGCTGGCTTAGATATGACAGGTTTTTCAACCTTCAAGATTTCTATTAGTCCCACTTCAATGATTTGATCAAAGCCAGTTCTATTCATTTTTTTTGGATTGGAGTTATTATCTTTGCCATTTTAGTTACAGTTTTTAATTACTCTTGAACGGAGTTTGGAGCAATTTTTGTAGTTGCGTTTGGCTTTTTAATGCAAAATTTTTGCTTTACCCTTCAGTTTTAACTTCAGTTCTTCGTTTATTTTTTGACGTCTTTGCTTTTTTTCGTAATAGAAATTGCTCATAGTGTGAAAGTAATTCTGTGTTGCAGAATAAAAAGCAATTGTAAACTAGGCGATTATCAGGGCCTGAAAGCCGGTAGGTAAGTACTTCAGTCTAGGACGCAGGAGGTGGCGGGTTCGGGTCCCGCCCTATTTCAATTTTTTGCACCCATAAAGAAAGTTATTACTTTGCTACAGCGCCTGTGAATTAAATGGCCCCGCTTGTTGTTCGAGAGCAATTTGTCTGCCGCTGGTCAGTTTTTGTTTAGTACCCGCGCTAATCTTCTCAGCCGGCTATTATAGCGCTCTTTTTTTACTTCGTCGAACTTTTTTTTCGCTTTACCCATTTTGCCGCTTTTTTCGACATTTTGCGTGAAATCTTTTTGACTTCTCTAGGCTAATTTCACTCTTCTGTCATTCTGCTCAAAGTCCCTATAAACAGCAGTTGCTAAGCAAAGCAATTCAAAATGAAGAGAGTCAGTATAAAACAATCAAAGTCAGAAATAGAAACTGGAAACCCATAAAGCCCCTTTTTAGATGCCCGGTACTCGAACTTTGTTCTCGTAAGTTTTAGTTACTATCTATAATGCTTATTGCTATTGATAATGGACCCTGTAGCCTCTCGCTGAGAGACAGGAGTATGTTCAATTACGAAATGAGATTAAAATGAATCGCACTTAAAAAAGTTTTTGTACAAAAATCAATGTTTGTTGATATTTTCTCTTCTTTCAATCCCAATAGAATTATGGGAATCAACGGCTGCTATTTTCCGGTGGTAATTTCTTGAGGAAAGGAGGTATAGCTGAGTCGTCAGGGTTGCAGACTAGCGTCCGGATGTCGTTGATTCTAATCCAGAAAGTTGTATCCATGAAGTTTTCCCTCCTGTTATGTTTCTTTTTTGTATTTATGGACGTCTCAGGTACACTACAATAATACCTCCTTTCGTCTTTTTATTTTATATTGAGTGTTATTCGTACTTTTTTTTCTGCATTAACACACCTTGCTGCCCTTTTTCACAACTAGTTCTCTTGTAAAATGTGAAAACGTCTTAAATTAAATTCGAGCTTTTCTTTGCGTTTTTGTGTCAGTTCAAAATTTTCAGCAAATTAGTGGCTGATACCAATGAAATTTTTTCAATTTTGTTGAAAATAATTTTAGAGTGTCCTGCAGTGTTACTTAACTGATTCTTAACGCGCTAAAACTTTAGCGAGTTTTACTGCAGTTTGTTATAGTTGAGTTTTCTGTCCTCCAACTTCAAGACCGTATTCGCCTTTTTTACCAAATCTAACTATAAACCAAAATTGTCAGCTTGGCAAAGTGAACCTGTCCGTCAAATTAAAAGACTTTTTGACGCTTAGAAACAAATATTCTGTCAATATCTATCTCTAATGCGCTAAGCGGGCAATTTGCTGCAATGTGCCGACTATCTTTTTTATTTCTCGGCCTGCTTCAATCTGCTGCATATGTGAGGGGTCAGAAGTGACTTTTTCGCAACCTACTGGCTTAGATATGACAGGTATTTTTAACCTTTAAGATTTTTATTAGTCCCACTTCAATGATTTGATCAAAGCCAGTTCTATTCATTTTTTTTGTGGATTGGAGTTATCATCTTTGTCATTTTAAATACAGTTTTTAATTACTCTTGAAGGAAGTTTGGAGCAATTTCTGTAGTTGCGTTTGGCCTTTTTATTGCGAAATCTTTGCTTTACCGTTCTTCGATTTCAACTCTTGCTTTAATTTTTTGACTTCTTTGCTTTTTGCGTCATGGAAATTGCTCATAGTGTGAAAGTAATTCTTTGTTGCAGAATTTAAAGCAATTGTAAGCTAGGCGATTTTGAGGGCCTGAAAGCCGGTAGGTAAGTGCTTCAGTCTAGGACGCAGGAGGTGGCGGGTTCGGGTCCCGCCCTATTTCAATTTTTTGCACCCATAAAGAAAGTTATTACTTTGCTACAGCGCCTGTGAATTAAATGGCCCCGCTTGTTGTTCGAGAGCAATTTGTCTGCCGCTGGTCAGTTTTTGTTTAGTACCCGCGCTAATCTTCTCTGCCGGCTATTATAGCGCTCTTTTTTTTACTTCGTTGAACTTTTTTTTCGCTTTACCCATTTTGCCGCTTTTTTCGACATTTTGCGTGAAATCTTTTTGACTTCTCGGGGCTAGTTTCACTCTTCTGTCATTCTGCTCAAGTCCCTTATAAACAGCAGCTGCTAAGCAAAGCAATTCAAAATCAAGAGAGTCAGTATAAAGCAATCAAAGTCAGAAATAGAAACGGAATAAACCCATAAAGCCCATTTTTAGATGCCCGGTACTTGAACTTTTTTCTAGTTACTATCTTTTAATGTTTTAGTTACTATCTATAGTGCTTATTGGTATTGATACTGGACCCTTTATTCACTCACTGAGAGACAGGAATATGTTCAATTACGAAATGACATCAAAATAAATCGCACTTAAAAAAGTTTTTGTACAAAAATCAATGTTTGTTGATATTTTCTCTTCTTTCAATCCCAATAGAATTATGGGAATCAAGGGCTGCTATTTTTCGGTGGTAATTTCTTGAGGAAAAGAGGTATAGCTGAGTCGTCAAGGTTGCAGACTAGCGTCCGGATGTCGTTGATTCTAATCCAGAAAGTTGTATCCATTAAGTTTTCCCTCCTGTTATGTTTCTTTTTTGTATTTATGGACGTCTCAGGTACACTACAATAAAACCTCCTTTCGTCTTTTTATTTTATAATGAGTGTTATTCGTACTTTTTTTTCTGCATTAACACACCTTGCTGCCCTTTTTCACAACTAGTTCTCTTGTAAAATGTGAAAACGTCTTAAATTAAATTCGAGCTTTTCTTTGCGTTTTTGTGTCAGTTCAAAATTTTCAGCAAATTAGTGGCTGATACCAAAGAAATTTTTTCAATTTTGTTGAAAATAATTTTAGAGTGTCCTGCAGTGTTACTTAACTGATTTATAACGCGCTAAAACTTTAGCGAGTTTTACTGCAGTTTGTTATAGTTGAGTTTTCTGTCCTCCAACTTCAAGACCGTATACGCCTTTTTTACCAAATCTAACTATAAACCCAAATAGTCAGCTTGGCAAAGTGAACCTGTCCGTCAAATTAAAAGACTTTTTGACGCTTAGAAACAAATGTTCTGTCAATATCTATCTCTAATGCGCTAAGCGGGCAATTTGCTGCAATGTGCCGACTATCTTTTTTATTTCTCGGCCTGCTTCAATCTGCTGCATATGTGAGGGGTCAGAAGTGACTTTTTCGCAACCTACTGGCTTAGATATGACAGGTATTTTTAACCTTTAAGATTTTTATTAGTCCCACTTCAATTATTTGATCAAAGCCAGTTCTATTCATTTTTTTTGTGGATTGGAGTTATCATCTTTGTCATTTTAAATACAGTTTTTAATTACTCTTGAAGGAAGTTTGGAGCAATTTCTGTAGTTGCGTTTGGCCTTTTTATTGCGAAATCTTTGCTTTACCGTTCTTCGATTTCAGTTCTTGGTTCAATTTTTTGACTTCTTTGCTTTTTGCGTCATGGAAATTGCTCATAGTGTGAAAGTAATTCTTTGTTGCAGAATTTAAAGCAATTGTAAGCTAGGCGATTTTGAGGGCCTGAAAGCCGGTAGGTAAGTGCTTCAGTCTAGGACGCAGGAGGTGGCGGGTTCGGGTCCCGCCCTATTTCAGTTTTTTGCACCCATAAAGAAAGTTATTACTTTGCTACAGCGCCTGTGAATTAAATGGCCCCGCTTGTTGTTCGAGAGCAATTTGTCTGCCGCTGATCAGTTTTTGTTTAGTACCCGCGCTAATCTTCTCTGCCGGCTATTATAGCGCTCTTTTTTTTACTTCGTTGAACTTTTTTTCGCTTTACCCATTTTGCCGCTTTTTTCGACATTTTGCGTGAAATCTTTTTGACTTCTCGGGGCTAGTTTCACTCTTCTGTCATTCTGCTCAAGTCCCTTATAAACAGCAGCTGCTAAGCAAAGCAATTCAAAATCAAGAGAGTCAGTATAAAGCAATCAAAGTCAGAAATAGAAACGGAATAAACCCATAAAGCCCATTTTTAGATTCCCGGTACTTGAACTTTGTTCTAGTTACTATCTTTTAATGTTTTAGTTACTATCTATAGTGCTTATCGGTATTGATACTGGACCCTTTATTCACTCACTGAGAGACAGGAATATGTTCAATTACGAAATGACATCAAAATAAATCGCACTTAAAAATGTTTTTGTACAAAAATCAATTTTTGTTGATGTTTTCTGTTCTTTCAATCCCAATAGTTATGGGAATCAACGGCGGCTATTTTCCGACAATCTGCCGGGTATGTTTATCATTTTAAGTTTTTTGTTTTTAAATTTTTCTGGTTTTAAATTTTAGTTATTGCTTAACTGGTTTTAGACTGATCGATGTGTAATGAAGGAATAAATTGCGCTCAATTTAGTCCCCCGAAGTACTGACAAGGGTATTCAGTTAAATATTCTGAAAAGAAAATAGTATTAATGACTTCTCTGGTCTTTAATTACCGTTTTTTAAATTGCTCTCGCACCAGGTTTGAAGCAGTTTTTGTGAACATTTTGATAATGCAGAACTATCGCTTTACCGTTTTTACTTTTGTTCTAGAACATTTTTTGCTCTCTTGAGACGTACTTTTATGCTTGACTTCTCGACTTTTACGTGATATGAATTGCTCTGATTCCGAAATTAAATCTATTGCTAAAATGGTTGCGGTTGTAATTTCAATTTCTTGAGGAAAGGAGGTATAGCCGAGTCGTCAAGGTTGCAGACCAGCGTCCGGATGTCGTTGATTCTAATCCAGAAAATTTTATCCATTATGTTTTCCCTCCTATTATGTTTCTTTTTTGTATTTATGAACGTCTCAGGTACACTACAATAATACCCCCTTTCGTCTTTTTATTTTATAAAGAGCGTTATTCGTACTTTTTTTTGCTGCATTAACACACCTTGCTGCCCCTTTTCACATTTATTTCTCTTGTAAAATGTGAGAATGTCTTAAATTCGAATTTTTCTTTGCTTGTTTTTGTGTCAGTTCAAAATTTTCAGCAAATTAGTGGCTTATACCGATGAAATTTTGTCAATTTTGTTGAAAATAATTTTAGAGTGTCCTGCAGTGTTACTTAACTGATTCTTAACGCGCTAAAACTTTAGCTAGTTTTACTGCAGTTTGTTATAGTTGAGTTTTCTGTCCTCCAACTTCTAGACCGTATACGCCTTTTTTCACCGAATCTAAATCTAAACCCAAATAGACAGCTTGGCAAAGTGAACCTGTCCGTCAAATTACAACACTTTTTGACGCTTACAAACAAATATTCTGTCAATTTCCATCTCTTCTTCTGTATTTTTCTGTTTTACTCCCGATAATGCGCAAAGCGGCCAATTTGCTGCAATTTGCCGACAATTTTTTCGTTTATTTCTCGGCCTTTTTCAATCTGCTGCATCTCTGAGGGGTCTTGAGTGACTTTTTCGCAATCTACTGGCTTAGATATGACAGGTTTTTTTAACCTTTCAGATTTTTATTGGTCCCACTTCAATGATTTGATCAAAGCCAGTTCTATTCATTTCATTTTTTTTGTGGATTGGAGTTATCATCTTTGTCATTTTAAATACAGTTTTTAATTACTCTTGAAGGAAGTTTGGAGCAATTTCTGTAGTTGCGTTTGGCCTTTTTATTGCGAAATCTTTGCTTTACCGTCCTTCGATTTCAGTTCTTGGTTTAATTTTTTGACTTCTTTGCTTTTTGCGTCATGGAAATTGCTCATAGTGTGAAAGTAATTCTTTGTTGCAGAAATTAAAGCAATTGTAAGCTAGGCGATTTTGAGGGCCTGAAAGCCGGTAGGTAAGTGCTTCAGTCTAGGACGCAGGAGGTGGCGGGTTCGGGTCCCGCCCTATTTCAATTTTTTGCACCCATAAAGAAAGTTATTACTTTGCTACAGCGCCTGTGAATTAAATGGCCCCGCTTGTTGTTCGAGAGCAATTTGTCTGCCGCTGGTCAGTTTTTGTTTAGTACCCGCGCTAATCTTCTCTGCCGGCTATTATAGCGCTCTTTTTTTTACTTCGTTGAAATTTTTTTCGCTTTACCCATTTTGCCGCTTTTTTCGACATTTTGCGTGAAATCTTTTTGACTTCTCGGGGCTAGTTTGACTCTTCTGTCATTCTGCTCAAGTCCCTTATAAACAGCAGCTGCTAAGCAAAGCAATTCAAAATCAAGAGAGTCAGTATAAAGCAATCAAAGTCAGAAATAGAAACGGAATAAACCCATAAAGCCCATTTTTAGATGTCCGGTACTTGAACTTTGTTCTAGTTACTATCTTTTACTGTTTTAGTTACTATCTATAGTGCTTATTGGTATTGATACTGGACCCTTTATTCACTCACTGAGAGACAGGAATATGTTCAATTACGAAATGACATCAAAATAAATCGCACTTAAAAAAGTTTTTGTACAAAAATCAATGTTTGTTGATATTTTCTCTTCTTTCAATCCCAATAGAATTATGGGAATCAAGGGCTGCTATTTTTCGGTGGTAATTTCTTGAGGAAAGGAGGTATAGCTGAGTCGTCAAGGTTGCAGACTAGCGTCCGGATGTCGTTGATTCTAATCCAGAAAGTTGTATCCATTAAGTTTTCCCTCCTGTTATGTTTCTTTTTTGTATTTTTGGACGTCTCAGGTACACTACAATAATACCTCCTTTCGTCTTTTTATTTTATAATGAGTTTTATTCGTATTTTTTTTCTGCATTAACACACCTTGCTGCCCTTTTTCACAACTAGTTCTCTTGTAAAATGTGAAAACGTCTTAAATTAAATTCGAGCTTTTCTTTGCGTTTTTGTGTCAGTTCAAAATTTTCAGCAAATTAGTGGCTGATACCAATGAAATTTTTTCAATTTTGTTGAAAATAATTTTAGAGTGTCCTGCAGTGTTACTTAACTGATTTATAACGCGCTAAAATTTTAGCGAGTTTTACTGCAGTTTGTTATAGTTGAGTTTTCTGTCCTCCAACTTCAAGACCGTATACGCCTTTTTTACCAAATCTAACTATAAACCCAAATAGTCAGCTTGGCAAAGTGAACCTGTCCGTCAAATTAAAAGACTTTTTGACGCTTAGAAACAATTGTTCTGTCAATATCTATCTCTAATGCGCTAAGCGGGCAATTTGCTGCAATATGCCGACTATCTTTTTTATTTCTCGGCCTGCTTCAATCTGCTGCATATGTGAGGGGTCAGAAGTGACTTTTTCGCAACCTACTGGCGTAGATATGACAGGTATTTTTAACCTTTAAGGTTTTTATTGGTCCCACTTCAATTATTTGATCAAAGCCAGTTCTATTCATTTTTTTTGTGGATTGGAGTTATCATCTTTGTCATTTTAAATACAGTTTTTAATTACTCTTGAAGGAAGTTTGGAGCAATTTCTGTAGTTGCGTTTGGCCTTTTTATTGCGAAATCTTTGCTTTACCGTTCTTCGATTTCAGTTCTTGGTTTAATTTTTTGACTTCTTTGCTTTTTGCGTCATGGAAATTGCGCATAGTGTGAAAGTAATTCTTTGTTGCAGAATTTAAAGCAATTGTAAGCTAGGCGATTTTGAGGGCCTGAAAGCCGGTAGGTAAGTGCTTCAGTCTAGGACGCAGGAGGTGGCGGGTTCGGGTCCCGCCCTATTTCAATTTTTTGCACCCATAAAGAAAGTTATTACTTTGCTACAGCGCCTGTGAATTAAATGGCCCCGCTTGTTGTTCGAGAGCAATTTGTCTGCCGCTGGTCAGTTTTTGTTTAGTACCCTCGCTGTTTTTCTCTGCCGGCTATTATAGCGCTCTTTTTTTTTACTTCGTTGAACTTTTTTTCGCTTTACCCATTTTGCCGCTTTTTTCGACATTTTGCGTGAAATCTTTTTGACTTCTCGGGGCTAGTTTCACTCTTCTGTCATTCTGCTCAAGTCCCTTATAAACAGCAGCTGCTAAGCAAAGCAATTCAAAATCAAGAGAGTCAGTATAAAGCAATCAAAGTCAGAAATAGAAACGGAATAAACCCATAAAGCCCATTTTTAGATGCCCGGTACTTGAACTTTGTTCTAGTTACTATCTTTTAATGTTTTAGTTACTATCTATAGTGCTTATCGGTAATGATACTGGACCCTTTATTCACTCACTGAGAGACAGGAATATGTTCAATTACGAAATGACATCAAAATAAATCGCACTTAAAAATGTTTTTGTACAAAAATCAATTTTTGTTGATGTTTTCTGTTCTTTCAATCCCAATAGTTATGGGAATCAACGGCGGCTATTTTCCGACAATCTGCCGGGTATGTTTATCATTTTAAGTTTTTTGTTTTTAAATTTTTCTGGTTTTAAATTTTAGTTATTGCTTAACTGGTTTTAGACTGATCGATGTGTAATGAAGGAATAAATTGCGCTCAATTTAGTCCCCCGAAGGACTGACAAGGGTATTCAGTTAAATATTCTGAAAAGAAAATAGTATTAATGACTTCTCTGGTCTTTAATTACCGTTTTTAAATTGCTCTCGCACCAGGTTTGAAGCAGTTTTTGTGAACATTTTGATAATGCAGAACTATCGCTTTACCGTTTTTACTTTTGTTCTAGAACATTTTTTGCTCTCTTGAGACGTACTTTTTTGCTTGACTTCTCGACTTTTACGTGATATGAATTGCTCTGATTCCGAAATTAAATCTATTGCTAAAATGGTTGCGGTTGTAATTTCAATTTCTTGAGGAAAGGAGGTATAGCCGAGTCGTCAAGGTTGCAGACCAGCGTCCGGATGTCGTTGATTCTAATCCAGAAAATTTTATCCATTATGTTTTCCCTCCTATTATGTTTCTTTTTTTATATTTATGAACGTCTCAGGTACACTACAATAATACCCCCTTTCGTCTTTTTATTTTATAAAGAGCGTTATTCGTACTTTTTTTTGCTTGTTTTTGTGTCAGTTCAAAATTTTCAGCAAATTAGTGGCTTATACCGATGAAATTTTGTCAATTTTGTTGAAAATAATTTTAGAGTGTCCTGCAGTGTTACTTAACTGATTCTTAACGCGCTAAAACTTTAGCTAGTTTTACTGCAGTTTGTTATAGTTGAGTTTTCTGTCCTCCAACTTCTAGACCGTATACGCCTTTTTTCACCGAATCTAAATCTAAACCCAAATAGACAGCTTGGCAAAGTGAACCTGTCCGTCAAATTACAACACTTTTTGACGCTTACAAACAAATATTCTGTCAATTTCCATCTCTTCTTCTGTATTTTTCTGTTTTACTCCCGATAATGCGCAAAGCGGCCAATTTGCTGCAATTTGCCGACAATTTTTTCGTTTATTTCTCGGCCTTTTTCAATCTGCTGCATCTCTGAGGGGTCTTGAGTGACTTTTTCGCAATCTACTGGCTTAGATATGACAGGTTTTTTTAACCTTTCAGATTTTTATTGGTCCCACTTCAATGATTTGATCAAAGCCAGTTCTATTCATTTCATTTTTTTTGTGGATTGGAGTTATCATCTTTGTCATTTTAAATACAGTTTTTAATTACTCTTGAAGGAAGTTTGGAGCAATTTCTGTAGTTGCGTTTGGCCTTTTTATTGCGAAATCTTTGCTTTACCGTCCTTCGATTTCAGTTCTTGGTTTAATTTTTTGACTTCTTTGCTTTTTGCGTCATGGAAATTGCTCATAGTGTGAAAGTAATTCTTTGTTGCAGAAATTAAAGCAATTGTAAGCTAGGCGATTTTGAGGGCCTGAAAGCCGGTAGGTAAGTGCTTCAGACTAGGACGCAGGAGGTGGCGGGTTCGGGTCCCGCCCTATTTCAATTTTTAGCACCCATAAAGAAAATTATTACTTTGCTACAGCGCCTGTGAATTAAATGGCCCCGCTTGTTGTTCGAGAGCAATTTGTCTGCCGCTGGTCAGTTTTTGTTTAGTACCCGCGCTAATCTTCTCTGCCGGCTATTATAGCGCTCTTTTTTTTACTTCGTTGAACTTTTTTTCGCTTTAACCATTTTGCCGCTTTTTCGACATTTTGCTTGAAATCTTTTTGACTTCTCGAGGCTAGTTTCACTCTTCTGTCATTCTGCTCAAAGTCCTTATAAACAGCAGCTGCTAAGCAAAGCAATTCAAAATCAAGAGAGTCAGTATAAAGCAATCAAAGTCAGAAATAGAAACGGGATAAACCCATAAAGCCCATTTTTAGATGCCCGGTACTTGAACTTTGTTCTAGTTACTATCTTTTAATGTTTTAGTTACTATCTATAATGCTTATTGGTATTGATACTGGACCCTTTATTCACTCACTGAGAGACAGGAATATGTTCAATTACGAAATGACATCAAAATAAATCGCACTTAAAAATGTTTTTGTACAAAAATCAATTTTTGTTGATGTTTTCTGTTCTTTCAATCCCAATAGTTATGGGAATCAAGGGCTGCTATTTTTCGGTGGTAATTTCTTGAGGAAATGAGGTATAGCCGAGTCGTCAAGGTTGCAGACCAGCGTCCGGATGTCGTTGATTTTAATCCAGAAAATTTTATCCATTATGTTTTCCCTCCTGTTATGTTTCTTTTTTGTGTTTATGAACGTCTCAGGTACACTACAATAATACACCTTTTCGTCTTTTTATTTTATAAAGAGCGTTATTCGTACTTTTTTTACTGCATTAACACACCTTGCTGCCCTTTTTCACAATTATTTCTCTTGTAAAATGTGAGATGTCTTAAATTAAATTCGAGCTTTTCTTTGCGTTTTTGTGTCAGTTCAAAATTTTCAGCAAATTAGTGGCTGATACCAATGAAATTTTTTCAATTTTGTTGAAAATAATTTTAGAGTGTCCTGCAGTGTTACTTAACTGATTCTTAACGCGCTACAACGTTAGCTAGTTTTACTGCAGTTTATTATGGTTGAGTTTTCTGTCCTACAACTTCTAGACCGTATACGCCTTTTTCACCGAATCTAACTCTAAACCCAAATAGACAGCTTGGCAAAGAAACTGTCCGTCTAATTACAACAGGTTTTGACGCTTAGAAACAAATATTCTGTCAATTTCCATCTCTTCTTTTGTATTTTTCTGTTTTACTCCCGATAATGCGCAAAGCGGCCAATTTGCTGCAATTTGCCGACAATTTTTTCGTTTATTTCTCGGCCTTTTTCAATCTGCTGCATCTCTGAGGGGTCATGAGTGACTTTTTAGCAATCTACTGGCTTAGATATGACAGGTTTTTTTAACCTTTCAGATTTTTATTAGTCCCACTTCAATGATTTGATTAAAGCCAGTTCTATTCATTTCATTTTTTTTGTGGATTGGAGTTATCATCTTTGTCATTTTAGTTACAATTTTTAATTACTCTTGAACGAAGTTTGGAGCAATTTTTGTAGCTGCGTTTGGCTTTTTAAAGCGAAATCTTTGCTTTACCGTTCTTCGATTTCTGTTCTTGGTTTAATTTTTTGACTTTGCTTTTTTGCGTCATAGAAATTTCTTATAGAGTAAAAGTAAGTATGTGTTGCAGAATTAAAAGCAATTATAAGCTAGGCGATTATCAGGGCCTGAAAGCTGATAGGTAAGTGCTTCAGTCTAGGACGAAAAATGTGGCGGGTTGGGGTCCCGCCCTATTTCAATTTTTTTGCACCCATGAAGAAGGTTATTATTTTGCTACAGCGCCTGTGAATTAAACGGCCCCGCTTGTTGTTCGAGAGCAATTTGTCCGCCGTTGGTTAGTTTATGTTTAGTAGCCGCCCTCATCTTCTCAGCCGGCTATTATAGCGCTATTTTTTTTACTTCGTCGAACTTTTTTTTCGCTTTACCCAATTTGCCGCTTTTTCGACATTTTGCGTGAAATCTTTTTGACTTTTTTAGGCTAGTTTTACTCTTCTGTCATTCTGCTCAAAGTCCTTTTAAACAGCAGCTGCTAAGCAAAGCAATTCAAAATGAAGAGAGTCAGTATGAAACAATCAAAGTCAGAAATAGAAACTGGATAAACCCATAAAGCCCATTTTTAGATGCCCGGTACTTCAACTTTGTTCTCATAAGTTTCAGTTACTATCTATAATGCTTATTGGTATTGATACTGGACCCTGTAGCCTCTCACTGAGAGACAGGAGTATGTTCAATTACGAAATGACATCAAAATAAATCGCACTTAAAAATGTTTTCAATCCCAATAGTTATGGGAATCAACGGCGGCTATTTTCCGGCAATCTGTCGGGTATGTTTATCATTTTAAGTTTTTTGTTTTTAAATTTTTCTGGTTGTAAATTTTAGTTATTGCTTAACTGGTTTAAGACTGATCGATGTGTAATAAAGGAATAAATTAGGCTCAATTTTGTCCCCCGAAGTACTGACAAGTGTATTCAGTTAAATACTCTCAAAAGAAATTTGTATAATAACTTCTCTGGTCTTTAATTACCGTTTTTTAAATTGCTCTCGCACCAGGTTTGAAGCAGTCTTTGTGAACATTTTTTTAATGCAGAACTATCGCTTTACCGTTTTTACTTTTGTTCTAGAACATTTTTCGCTCTCTTGTTACGTACTTTTATGCTTGACTTCTTGATTTTTACGTGGTCTGAATTGCTCTGATTCCGAAATTATATCTATTGCTAAAATGGTTGCGGTTGTATTTTCTTGAGGAAAGGAGTTATAGCTGAGATGTCAAGTTTGCAGACTAGCGTCCGGATGTCGTTGATTCTAATCCCGAAAGTTGTATGCATTAAGTTTTCTGGGCTTCACGCCTCTGGCTTAACTTGCCCGCCTGGTGTTCGAGAGAAGTTCGTCCGACCTTAGTTGGTTTATGTTGTCGTGACATATTTGACGTTTTTTTGATCAAAATTGCTCTTATTTTGGCTTCTAAGTTGCTGAACGTAATTGATAATAATTTACTCCAAAAGCTGAACTAAAGTGCTCTGATTTTTGATTTATCAATTGAAATCACGATTAAGATGTTAAGTTGTTTAAAATAACGTCCGCTAAATTTATTTATCGAACGTCACAGTTTGCCTGACTTTCTTAGCTGTGCCTAAATCATTTTATTTCTATATTATTGTTTTTGATCTGGTTTTGATTTGAATGATAAATTTTGTGATTCAAGTTATATAAGATAAAATTTCGAAAATAAAGTTGAATTTCTATCTGATGGTCCAACTATTTGCAAAAATTGTTCTGTATTTGGTATACCCCCTCTTTAGAGAAACCTCAAGAAGCTCAGTCAAATGCGGATGGCCAGGGGGAACACGAATACCACGTGGAAGAAGACGAAGCAAACGAATGTTGGCACTTCATTCTCGAGAAGGCTCACGAGAAAGATATGAGCGACGTTTTCTTTGTGGACGGTCCAGTTGACAAATATGCAACAGAAACTGCAAAAGGTGTTGAGAGTCAAGAACAGGTTGATGAGGACCCTGATTCAAATGCATTCCCAGATGATGGTTCTCCTGGAAGGGTGGTAGTTCATGTAATTGCATCGTTGTCATGGGCAGAGTTCAATACAGAGCTGGGTGGTCTGTGGAGTAGCACATTGTTTGACTCAATAACCGCGACCTATTGGGGAAAGGAAGCCAGATTTGCGTGCGATTTGAAAGAGAGGGAAAGTTTGGTTACTATTAATTTGAACCAGTTGCATATAAAGGTCTCTGAAGGGCTGGATGGTGTAGAAGACATGATGACCAGCAATTACAGCACCGAAAAAGGCGGCAAAGGTACGTAGTGCATGTTCTTCTGTAGTTGTAATTTTTGCTTCCTCAAATACAGCCAAAAATAACCTCAATATCAAAATGATCAGAGCTTCCTTATTTCTCCAAAACCAACTTTGTCACAATTATTTAGACTAGAAGAGGGGTCTTATTTTCTGATTTCTAAAATGAAGAAAAGTGTGAATGAAAGTTATATTACGTTATAAAAGGTACTGATAAACTCTACTATGCTGGTGCTCCGAACTCGGACACATTTTTTGATATTTTTACTGCAAAAATTGAAGCTGTGGGTTTCCCTACAAATTTAGTTAATAGTAATTAATGGATAGGATCATTATGTAAACTTTTTAGGATCATCGTGTAAACTTTTTCTTTACCTTTTCCGACCGTTTGAAGATGAAAGTCATATAATTTATATGTGTAACTTCTAGAATGATGAGATTGAGTTTTCTGTTCAACTTTCTCTCTGAGTTGTTTAATTTTTGTAACATTGAAGTCAATAGATGAAAGTTTATCCAGGTGTAGTATTGACATTTGTTATGACTGAGACGGGCTTGGTTGTTTCCTCGCGAGAAAGTGTGGACCACAGGAAGAAAAGCCAGCTCTGGTTCAATATAAAAGACATTCAGCTCAATATTCCCTTACAGCCAGAGGTGTGGAGACAAACTGTTGACAGGACGAGAAACAACATAATGGAGATGAAGTCCAGGATGATGTCCACTTCTCAGTTGGGATATGCTACTGCTAACTCTTCCAGGTTAATTCAAGCATGCCTTTGAATGACTTATTAATTCCTCTTAAGCGAAGTTTGTAGCAATTGTATTAGCCCTGCTGGTCTTTTTAATAGCCGCCGTCAGCCTCTCAACGACTATTATTTAGATGTTCTCCTTTTTATACAATTCAAAGAATTTGAATTGTATTAGGGCGCTGTCTTTTTTTCAATTCAAAAAATTTGAATTGTTTTGGGACGCGGTTTTTTTGAAGAGTTGTTCACACGTTTTCATGGTTTTTGTATTAAAATTGAATTGATGATTTCTGTCACGCCGAAACAGGAAGTGGTGCGAAAAAGCGAATCGTTGTGCCACATATTCTTTTCTCTAATTTTAGAACAAAAATCGTTATCAACAAAAATGTTTAACAACATTTTGAACAAAAAATTTGTTAACTCGCTAGTGTTTTTTTAGCCGAGAAGTTGTAAGCTGTGAGTAGCTTTATGGCGGTGATTTTGGTTTCTGTTTTTGCTTCGTCGTCTGACGTTCTTTTTCGTTTCACATTTTTTCACGTCGCAAATTTGGTGATTTCGGTGAGCAAATTCGGTGATTTTTTCATGCCGCTATTTCAATGGCCTTTGCTAATTTTATGTGCGTGTCTTCATTTCATGAAACAATAGGGGGTGTTTTAAGCTGAACTGTGTGATAATTTTTTTCATCTTAACTGACTTACCTCACTCTCTCATTGACTTCTAAATTCATTAAGGTGACTTGAGATCACTCTAACTCATTTAAAGATCAATATAGGACTCCCATCTATTGATCAATTTTGATAATAAAGCATCGTGACCAAAATGAAAACAAACGTTTTTTTTGTCGAAAGAACTTCTTAGTTTGAAAGTGATTTAGTCTTTAAAAGGTTGGCAACTTCATCAACTCAATTCTGTACCTGTTGCTGCCAAAATTCTACGTCACCGAAGTCTGTATCACAGCCGTTTCGACAATCTGCCGGCTGTTTTAGATCACATGCTGCATTTTGACCTTGATTTATCGCCTTTTTCTGTTTTTTATCTGATTTTTTCTGAACGGATTTTCAACTGATTTTCTCGTCCCTTCTAGGTCTAAGTAATTTTAATTGCTCTCAAATGAAGTTTGTAGCAATTATATTAGCATTTTATTATCAGCATTTTTTAAAAACGTTTGCAAATTTTTTAAGTTTTTTTTGATCTTTTTGAATTTTTTTATCGTTTTCTCCGGCACCAGGGTCCTAGGAACCTCCTCCAATGTTTGATGATAAGCTGTCGCATAGTTTCTAGAGTCATTGAAATGGTTATCAATATTTTAATGACTCCAGCTTTAGCAATTTTTTGATAAAATTTAATTTTTTTTCACATTTTTATAAAACTATTATCTTGTTCCAAGTTTTTGGATCTTTATGAGCCAGTGAAACTATTTAAAGCTTAAAATAGTAATACTTGATAGTCTCTTGAGACCATGAAATGGTTGTGAAGATTTTAATTTGTTGAGTTTTAGCAAGATTTGGTTAAAATTTAATATTGTTTTCAAAAATTTTGAATAATTTTGTCCTTTTCTGTGTTTAACTATCATTACTGGCCAACGAAGCTTTTCAGGTCTTGCAGATGGATTACTTGAAATAACTCCAGAGATGAAAAATAATTTTGAAGATTCACTGCGAAATTTGGAATCTTTTCTTTTAAATTTTGAAGTATTGCAAATTTTCAACATCGTTTTTTTTGTTTACTAACAAGGCTAGAAAATTAAAAGTTGCAGACTCGAGTTACATCATGGAAAATATTCCTATTTCTCTTTCTCTCTCTGTCGGTTGGAGTTTCTCTCCTCTTTCTCGTTCACGTTTTATCTCTCTCTCTCTCTCTCTCTCTCTCTCTCTTCTCTCTCTCTCTCTCTCTCTCTCTCTCTCTCTGTCTCTGTCTCTCTTTTTGCTGATGCCGCACTTCAGCTGCTGTTATGTGGCGTAATGTCATCATCATCTCTGATCCTCATTAACAATCACTTATAGTATAAAAATTTAGTGCAAATTTTTAAAATATCAGTTTTTTTTATTTATTTACTAACAAGGCTGGAAAACTAAAAGTTGCAGAGTCGAATCAAGCTTCAGCTAACCTCACTAAGTAGTGGTCAGCTACTGACCAAGCCAATCGCTCGCCGGTCGTTTGAGAGCAATTCGCCGGACGTTAGGTGGTTATGTTTATTGTTGCAAGCGTAGCTTTATTCCGGTGCTCTTTGTTTTTATTTCTTTGCCTGACGCTCATTTTTTTTGTCTAACATTTGCTCTAAGAACATTTCTTTGCTTGACTCTTAGTGACTTTTTCATGCTTGATTTCTTGCTCGTTACTTAAATTGCTCGTATTCAGAAATTCTATCTGCTGCTAAAACAAAAATGACTGTAAGATAATCGGTGACAAGGGCCTGAGAGCCCGGTGGTTATGGTTTTTACGCTGGAGATCGAGTTTCGAACCTCTTGTGTATGTTTCAATTAGATTTATAAGTTTTTAGGCGGCCACCATAAGTTTCTTCGAACTGTTTTATGTATGTTTTTCTATCTGTATTATCTGTCGTTCTACCTTTCTACCACGTTTCTGGCTTTACATAAAACACGACTTTCATTCAGGACTTCTGATTTATCTCACGCACTTTCAGCGGAATGGAATGTAGGATTCTCCGCAAATTTTCTTTAATGATTTTAAGGTCAAAAGGCTGAATCAAAAGAAACGTGATAAGCCAATAAAGCCCGGACACAAAGGTGAATGTTTAAAGATTTAATGTGCTAAGTTATCAAAGTTCCCTAGCGTATACTGGTAACTGGTATTGGTGTTAAACTATTTACATATCAATTTAGAGGCTGCATTATCCAACTGCAGACAAAATAAGATTTTTTTGACACTTACAAATACAAATATTATACTGTCGTCAGTTTTTTAATTGCTCTCAAACAAAGTTTGTAACAATTGTATTAGTATTGAGGTCTTTTTTATGTGCAATTTGCTTGCGAGGTTAGTGGGTCATGTTTTAACAGACGTTATAATTGATGATCGGATGGACTTCCACCAGTTTTTAAATGCAAGTTGCTTACCATCATCGGTGTAGTTGGTGCAGTGGCTGTAAAAATGGTAATAATTGCTTCTGAAAACTGATGCTGAACACTAGCCGCATCATCGACTCGACAGTCTTTTTTGGGGCCTTATTATTCTACGGTAAAAAGAATTTGTATTGTTTTGGCGCCCTGTTTTTTGTAAGATGCGATTAAAAGGCGATATCAATTTTTGAGCCAAATTGGCTGTGTTATTTTTGACTTATTTGCCTTCACTTGACGTCGGTTATAGCTCATATATGTGTTCTTGAAATTAGAAGCATGTTTTCTACCATTTGTTCCAGATTTGTGTAATGTTCATGCTAACCTTAACAATATATATATTTTAGTGGGATCTTTTTGTTTTTAATGGCTACAAAGCGATAGCAGCAGTGGATAAAACAAGGAAATCAACCGCCAGCAAAATTTGGCCTGTTCTCCAAACGCTAATCGCGCATGTCGAATAGGGCCAAATTTTACTACTTGTTGATTTCCTTGTTTTATCCACTACTATATATTAGCTCTATATTCACTTCTTTTATATTTTAAATCTATCATTTCTTGTCTCACTTGGTGCAAACCACTAGTGTCGAGTTAAGCTGGTAATTAATCGTTATCAGACGGATAGTTTGGGTTCTATCCCCACTGACTCCAGTGGACGTCCCCAGATACTAGTATAAAACTAGTAAGACCGTGTAACAAGCACGTAAACAAACTTGCGAAAAAGTTGGAACAAAAAAGAGAACTTGAAAAGAAATTGCAAGAATTATAAAAATAATAAAAATTTTCATGACTCCCCTAATCAATATTTAATCAATCTAAAACTAAAACTTTCTGTCTCACTTGGTGTAGTGGTTAAATCATCGAGTCTAGTTGAGTTGCTTTAGCAAACGGAAGGTTTGGGGTTCCTTCCTCACTAACTCCAGTTAACGTCCCCCGACTTTGATGTGAATTACAATGAAACTAAGTGAGATAAAAAAACCAAATTCACAGTTCTTAAAAAGGATGATCCCTGCTGTGAGACTGTATATGGGACACACTGTGATGGGTATACAGTCAAAAAACACTGAGATCGGTGGATACACAGCGATTAGTGTTTTTCAGTATAACTAGTGAGATCGTGTAACAAGCACGTAAAACCAAACTTGCAAAAATTGATGAAGCCACTTCGTGGATAACTTGAACAAAAAGAGCACAGTCAAAAACACTGAGATCGGTGGAAACACAGTGATTAGTGTTTTTCAGTGTCTTCTTGAATATTATACTTATAAACATGCTCTCTGAATTGATTTCTAGTATGACCATATCTATATCTATGAAGATAAATACATAGTCTACATTTCCTATTTCTAAATCTATATTATGATATATGTTTATAAACATTACAGATACTACATGTTAGATATTGATCAGGATCAGAATAATGATATCCCAAATGTTCTATATAATCTTTCACTTTAACCATATTTTTACATAAATAACAAGAATATTATAATTCTTTACAATTATTACAACATTCCTTCCAAGGTTTATTTATACACTTATTGCATTTCATTTTAGTTTTTCAAAAAATTATTTTTTGATTATTTGCCTAAATAAATACCTCATGACTCAATCAACTAATACTAGTGTCATAAACTTCTGCGATGTCTGTAATTTATCCTTTGAAACAAAGAAGGGTTTGTACAGACATCAATCATACGATCTCAAACATAAGGAACTATTGGAGAAAATCTTTGAGTCTGAAGAAGAAGAAATCTCGGAGAGGGTGTATAATTCGGATGAAGATGATTATATTTTTAAAACTAAAGCCAAAACCGAAAACAACATCTACTCTAAAATTAGATCGCCGAAGCCGTTTCACGGATATGAATGTAAAGAATGTCATGAAGAATTTAGGAATCAAATAGCTCTAACTACTCCCTCATATAGTCATAATCGTAGGTATCTAGAAAACACAGAAGACTTCGATATAAACTCCAGTCAGAACATGAGAGAATTTTATATTACAGATAAAGGTGGGAATTACATTGAAGATATAGATGAAGCAACTAATTACTCTTTAGAGGAAATTGAAAACTGTTACCAGTTCGGAAAAGTTGAGAGTTTTAAATATAAGATCACAGCCGAGTGTGAGTACAAGAAGAGAACCAAAGAAGAAGTTAAAATTACAAAAATATTCTTCAACACCGACTATATTATTAATAATGCAATATATGATTACGGTGACTTCAAATAATGGCTAGATTTCGAAAAGCAAATATTTGACGATTATGGCTATGACTTCGAGTTTCTCGGAATAAGAAGTATTCAGTTAAACATTGAACCAACTAAAGCATCTATTGGTAGTTACGTAGATTTACCTTGCGATCTCAAAAACTCTAAATCAATATTAAATATACGCAATTCCAAATACAACTGCTTACAACTAACTATTACTGCTTAGCTACATCCTGCCATGCACCATGCAACACGTGAAAGTAAATATGTAAATAATCTAATTGAACCAAGACAACAACATGAAGATGATTTTGCTTATATAATAAGAATACAGAACTTGTATAATATTAATATTTGGGTATACACACCTTTTGGTGGGGGCAAAGTAGAATTGTTTAAACCAGTAGATGATTTTAATAAAGATAGAAAAGATGTAAGAATACTAGTTTGGAGTAATGGTCAAATAGAACACTGTGCCCTAATAAAAAATATAGAAACCCTGTTAGATCGCCCAAATAAAAATAACATAAAATATTATTATTGCGATAGGTGTACCTATTGGTTTAACTCACAAATTAAATTCGATAAACACGAATGCAACAACTCATTCAAATCAGAGATTGTTTGTCCTAAGAAAAAACATATTACTTTTATTATTGAATACAAACGTCAGAATATAAAAGATATTATAACTGCCGATATAGAATGTTGCATTGTTGAAGTCTCAACTAATGGTTATGGCGAAGCATGGTCGGAGACCCAAAAATATGTAATAGCTGAACGTATTCCAATAGCTGTGGGTTACACCTGGCAAGGTAACTTCAAGCACTACTTCGGTCTAGGCTGCATCAAAAGATTTGCTAGAGATCTATTAGAAATAGAAACAGAGAATAATTTCAAACATAATGAAAAGATGATATTCACAGAAGAAGATAAATTATATCATGAAACTAATAACACTTGTCATATCTGCAGCAAAACATGTATTAATAAAGTAAGAGATCATTGTCATGAAACTGGTAAATATAGAGGACCAGCATGTGAAATATGTAATCTAAGATACAAACAACAAAACTTCAATCCAGTAATATTCCATAATGGCTCTGGCTATGACTTCAACCTACTATACAGTGAACTCTTCAAACAGAATAATGATAAAAGAAAAGTAGATATCATACCACTAGCTGCTGGTAAGTCTAAGATGTTTAGCATTGGTTGTCTCAAATTCTTAGATAGTTATAACTTCTTAGCTATGCCTCTAGATCAAATGGCAAAGATATACGGATGTAAAACTAAAACATTATATCCATATGAAAACTTTGGTTTGGATTCAAACCAATTGGGCACCACGACGAAGTCGTATGGTAGTTCCACTAACAAGGGTAGCAAAGCTACCTATGATGAAGCTATAGGTAATCTATAAATAGAAGACTTCAAATCCTCACTACATAATAAATTACCAACACAAGAAGAAGTCAATAGCTTTAATAAAGACAACAGTCATAAAACTGGTAAATATCTAACTATAGAGTATTTACAGAATGATGTGGAAATATTAGACTACCGCATGAATGAATATGTCAAATTAAGTATGAAAGAATTTGGACTCAACCCACTACACTATGTAAGTCTACCAGATTATCGTTTTGATTTTTGGTTAATGTCAAGCGGTGTTACATTAATAAATTGCAAGATAAACAAATGCTAGATGATTTTGTTGGAGCAAAGAGAGGTGGTATATTAGGAATAATGGGTGATAGATATGTTAATAGTAATAATATGGCACAGCATGACCAAAGGTCTATCTGGTACATAGACGCAAACAACCTATATGGTTATGCAATGATGCAAAAGTTACCTTATAAGGATTTTGAGTTTATTACTACTACTACTCTAGATGCAATATTGAATACTCCAGATGATAGTGATCATGGTTACTATATAGTTTGTGATATTGTTTATACTAATGAATGTAAAGAGAGAACAGAACAGTTGGCACTAATGCCTAATAAGAGAAAGATAAATGATAATGAATTAGGTTAAAGAGAAAGAGATGGAGGCAAGGCAAGATCAGAGAAATTAATCTTAGACCAAAACAACAAAACAGAACATATGGTTCATTATAGGATGTTAAAGTTCTATGTTAAGATGGTAGTAAAAGTAACAAAAATACAGAGTAATTAATTTTAAACATGATTTTATATGTAGAGATTATATACAAAACAATACAAATAAAAGAGCAACAGCTAAAACTGAAGCAGAAAAGGATGTAAGGAAATTAATGAATAACTCCCTATATGGAAGAATGTGCATGAATCCTCTACACTTCTTTCAAAGCACGTTCTTGCATAATGAAGAAAAGATAATGAAAAGTGTAAGTAAACCAACATTTAAGAATATAACTAGATATAGAGATTATAGCCAAATAGAATATATAAAGAAAAGAATAGAATATAGCTCACCTGCATATGTAGGAGTAACAATACTCGAACTTAGCAATTTACATATGTTTGATGTATTCTATAATATTCTACAACCATCCCTCAAAGATCTAACACTTCACTATATGGATACGGACAGTTTCGTATTAAGTTATAGTGAAGGCAAAGTTAGTGATGAGCATATAGACTTAAGTAATCTAGACATACCTATAAAAACTAATAATAAAGTCCCCGGCAAGTTTAAGCACGAGCTGGGGAGTAGGATTATTGAGCAATTTATAGCATTGTCCCCCAAAATATATAGCTTCAAAAATTATCCTAAAAACACTAAAGAAAAAGGAATAAAGAAGCATAATAATGCTAGGCACATAGATTATTATGATGCATTAATGAATAATACACAGAGAACAGTAGATGAAAGCAGAATACAAAAAGTTGGGGATAGCATGACAACAACAAAAACAATTAAGATTAGTTTAAATATATTTGATGATATAAGGTTTTATGTAAACAATATAAAAAGTTATCCACTTGATAAGGAACTATATTTATTTAAAAGGGATTTGTTAAATAGGATCCGAGAAGCGGCTTCACCGATTAAGAAACTATTTAAGGATAAGGATTAGGATGTAGATAAACTGATCTGCGAAGCAGGCTCCATGACTAATGATATTAAAGAATTAACTATAGATAGCAATAGAAAATTAATAGAAGCAGCTATTATATTATATAAGGAGTTATTATAATTAGTTGTTTAATTATAATTTTAGATCTAATTCATACTTAGTCTAATGTTTTTATATAAAAAATGACTAAGCTAGATGAACTTATAGAATTAAACTATCTAGAAAAACAAAACAGAAAGAATAGATTAGAAGATAAATTAAAACAACAAGAATATTATGGTGAAATAGAACAGTTATTTGATCCTTTAATTAAAACTTTAAATACTAATAGTGAACCATTACTAACCAATCAGCAAAGCAGTTTCACTGATAATGAAGCAATGCAAGCTCTTCAAAACCAAACATTATCAGCACTCGAGGACAATACTAATGCTTTAAAGAGTGTGGAGCACCAAAGACAAAGTAGCTTTCTTGAACAAGCCTCTCTCTTATCACCAACACTTGATCCACCCGTAACATTAAAAGATGATAGAGGTAAAGCATTTACTGTAGACAAAGAAATGATTGAGATTTTATTACTAATGGGTAAGCAAACAAATAAACATTTAGAATTAAAATCATTTGATCCAAATACAAACAAATTTAAAATAAATGGTGTAGATGTATCTCTAACACCTAATGGTATAAAAGTGAAAGGTATAGTCTATGATTTTTCTAAGGGTTTCACTTTGTTTGTTACTAATAAAGATGTAACCGAAAAAGATATTAGAGGCAAAGGAAATAAAATAAGATTGTTTCTAAGCGATATCAACTACAATAGAAAAATAGGGGATATTAAAAGTAATAGAGTGAAACTTATTAGAAGAATAGAAACCAGTTTTGCTCTACCAAGAAGAAATCCACGCCACCACACAGTTGATTCTAGTAGTGAAGAATTTGTTTACGAGAGTGGTGAAGAAGTTGAAGCTAGTGGTCTTACTAAGACTGACCCCAATAGTTTAGTAGAAAGATTAGAATTATTAATACTAGAAACAAAAGCTGGTCATGATGGATTAAATGATGAAATTCTAGATATATCTAAGCAACTATTATCTATGAATATTATTAACCAAGAGCAACTAGATAATTTTGTTTTTAACTATGGTAAATTAATAATGATGGAAAAACAACAACTATTAGCTAAAGAAGTATTCAGTCCTCAAATAACAAAGTTTAGAAGAGAAAGAATAATACCATTATATGAAGATGAAACATGGTCAGCTGATATGATAGACAAATCATCTCTAAGTAAATACAATAATAATTATAAGTTTATGTTAACTGTTATAGATATATTCACAAAATATGCATGGGCTATTCCATTAAAGAATAAATCTGGTTTATCTATAACTAATGGTTTTAAAACAATCCTATCAGAAGGTCCACAAGGTGGCTCTGAACATAGAAAACCAGAAAAGTTATGCGTAGATAGAGGTAGTGAGTTTTACAATAAAACATTTAAATCTTTACTCAAAGAATATGAAACAAAACTATATTCTACTTATAGTGATTTAAAGGTTGTGTTTATAGAGAGATTCAATAGAACATTATTACACATAATTAATAAACCAATGTTCATCAATAGCGATGGTAATTGGGTAAATATACTAAATGATGCAGTCATAACATATAACAATAACATTCATTCAACAATTAATATGACACCAGTTGATGCTTCTAATAATCCCGATAAGGTTAAATACTATGTTAAATCTACCAAAGCAACACCAAAATTTAAAGTTGGTGATTATGTTAGAAATGTAGATAAACGTAATATCTTTTCTAAAGGATACACTTCTAATTGGAATAGAGAGTTGTTTAAAGTTGATGAGATTTTAAAAACACAACCACCAACTTATAAGATAGAAGATATGAATGGAGAGATAATAGAAGGTAAGTATTATGAACAGGAATTATTAAAATCCGAGTATGACTTTGAATCTAACAATACAGTTTTAGAATCATTAAATATAAATCTTTCTGTAAATAAATACAAAGATGACAAGAAATAGATTCAATCAGGCTAAACATCAATCAACATCAACATCAATGAACAACTTAACACTAAGTAAGGCTCATGGTTTATTCCTGGAGGATAATTATAATATTGACATGAATGATACCTATAAAATTACAAATGTTCATCCTCCAATAGATGAAAAAAAAATGTTGTTAATAAAGATTATTGTGATAATAACTTTTTATCTTCTAATAATAAAATAGATATTTCAAGTAAAATCTTAACTGAACTAAAAAAAGGTAAATTTGAAGAAGTTAGAATTGGCCGACTAAATGCAAACATTATTGGTTTGCCATCATCTACAATCAATGGAGATACAGTATGGATTGATGGTGATACAGTTGAACTAGTTTCTCTTAACTCATCTAATATATCTGCAATGGCTCGTAAGTTGTCTGAAACTGAAAGTAATATTGTTCATATTTGTAACAAAGTTTCAGCTGATACCATTTCTAAATATAATGAACTAAAAGTAGAGTTTGATGACAATAAGTTTAATCAGTCAATTACTAATATTCAATTGGGTGATGCATGTGTTGATAGATGGAGGGGTTTAAGAGAAAACCATATATTAATGATGAAGATAGTTATAAAATATATAATAGCCATATTATTAGAAGGTAGGCTACTAGACAAAAATGATCAAGAAAGACTAGAGAATCATTATGAGTTTAAAAAAGATGATATAATGAAATATATTGAGAGATATTTTACTGCTGAAAATGAGTCAACCAACAGCACTGAGTGAGAGAATATTATATCCAGATCTGTCATCTGTATCAGAAAGATTGATGAACGAAAAAATCCAAGCCAATAATAAATTTAACAACAATATTAACATTATAAAAGATAGATATTAGAAATTATTATGAAACTGAAACTAATAACTATAATAAGAAGTTAAGTTGATATAAAAATTATATTAACCTAGCTTAGATAACAGAAATAGTATTATCATCAATAGCAACAACGGCAACAATAACATCAGTTGCATTAACAGGTATAGGATTACCTTATTCTATACCAAGAGCTTTTGCTACTGCAACTGTTTGTGGTTCATTATCAAAAACAATTAATACTAAAATAAGAAATAAAATTATAAAGTATTCACAAATGCATATTTTAAGTAAAAAGTTTAGCGACAAGTTTAATAGACTATATACTAAATCAATGAATGATAATAAAATAGATAATGATGAGTATAATGAATTAGTTAAGGTATATGAGGATTATAAGAAGAACAAGAAAATCAAGCTGAGTGTTTTTTTAAACTAAAGTTGTTAGTGTTTAGTTATAATAATGTATTTAGTAATAATAATATTAGTATTAATATTTATCGATAATCATAAACATAATATAAATATAATATAATCATAATCATAATTATAAATATAAACATAATCATAAATTTAATCATGACAATAATCAAATAATTATCTGTTCTTAGTACCTAAGTATAACCCTCTTCCTTTCTGTACTACCTTTATACCTTCACCAGTAGTTGCAAATTTAATTAAATCGGGTGTAGCTGATAGAGCAGCTCTAGGGTTTCTACTTGCAGCTGCACTTCCTATTTTACTTGCTATTTCTAATGCTCTTACAGGATAATTAGCAACTTTCTTTCCAAAGTTAACCGTAGCGTTACCAACACTTTTAAAGAAATCTTTCAATCCCTCAGCTTCCATTGTTGCATCAGATACTGTCATTGATTTATTCCTTCTACATTTAACACAATTACCCTTTAACATTTTAGTAGCTTTTGAAGTAATAGCCCCACTTATATTATTAGTACCACTATAATGTCTAGCACCAACACAATATGAATTAGTTTTGAACTTATTTAAAAGACTCATTTCTATATATAAAAAATAATGGAAGTTAAAAAGTGTAATCCCTTTGTTGTTATTAAGCCTAAGCCTCAGGTTAGGCCCAAGGCTAAGATTAAGCTTGAAGCTGGAGGCTTAGCTCTAGGGAATAAAAAGAAACTAGATATTATTTATGCTAGGGTTTTTGTTAAGACAAGCAAGAAATAGTTTTAATGACTAGGGCCATAGTTATAATTATAATTATGATATTATAGACCTTCGGTCATTAGTCTCTACGGGACTATATCAACCATCTTATTTCCATCACTATTCACACTAATAACCTTTGTAGTTAATACTAATGCATGACATATAACATCGGCAACTGCAGCACTAAATTTAAAATTAAGTTGTATTGGTTGTGGTCCTATATGATCACTTTGATATCTAGTATCAAATACATATATTCTATAACTACTTTTGAATGTTCTATGATTTATAAATGGTTTTATATTATGTGGTAACCCATTATAGTCTTTATTAAAGCTAACAATCTCTTTAAAAGCCTCATTATAATTATTGGTACCATAGTTAATTTTCATTCTATCCTGGGGATAAAACTCACTACCAATCTTACAATAACATTCAGTAGCATTCATTATATCAAATGTACTTGCATCATGAGTTTGTTCATTAACATTATTATTCTCAAAAGGAATTATTAAATATTGTGGTCTTTCCATACCACTTTCCATACCAAGATCCAACAAGAAGTTAGTAGCATTGGGCACATTCTTATAAAATGTCTTTCTTTCATAATAACTAAAGTCTACATTATTCTTTTTAATTAAACCCTTTTGCACAATAATTCTATTATTATTACTAGGATCAATACTAGGTACACACCATAATATATCTCTAATTACTATATTGGCATCATTAGCAACAGCACCAAGATTAGCCTTAATTCTATATAGAGCTCTATCATTATTATTTCATTTTAATTTTAGTTTAAATCCTAAACCATATATAATCTTTTCTAAATCATTTACGAAACCAAATAGATCTCTCATCTTAACCATCATATACATATGACCTCTTTCTGCAGCAATATGGTCATCTTTAAGTTGACCATCTCTATTTCCCTGATTTCTAACAAAACCACTCTCATATTCATCATCAGTACTAGTTAATAACCTATACATCAAAAGATTAGGATGGCAATGATCTATATATTCAATAATCCTACCACCACTAGTTCCAAGTTTAACTGAACTAAAAATGTCATCATACCATAATTAACTAATCTAATATTAGCATCATTAGCAAATACACCACCAGCATCATCTGATGCAACAAATTCTATCTCTAGATATGAATCACGCAAATTTAAATGATTCTCTTCTCTATTGAGTATGATATTAATGTTAGTATTAACCGTATTAATTGTTGCTAGATTATTAGGTTTGTGTTTTATAATCTTACTTTTGTGTATATCATTATTATAACCATAAGTTGTATCCAAATTAAAATCCATTTTTATAAGATAAAAAATGACAGACAACTTAATTCTATATTAATTACAAAAGATACATGAAACGCTAACTAAAACTAAAGAAGAGCATACACTTAACTTTAGAATGATAAAACCAACAGAAAAGTTTAACTTTAATGAACCTATACTTAATACAATAAAATTAAGTTTAATTAGATTATCGGTTTATAGCTCGGTGTTTAATGTGAATAGGAGAAATAATCAATTCTTATATAGTGATGGTGAATCATCGGTGGAACCGCTTCACGGATGGGCGAAGCTCCATAGCAAAGCAATTACACCAGGTGCATATGAATTAACTGAAATAGCAGAATTAATAAAAGAAGAAACTAATGGTAATGTTATAATAGAACCCGATAAGATTACAATGAAATGTTTAACGGAGATAAAACAAGGTGCAATTAACTTTGACGTAGAAAACTCAATAGCCTCATTAATAGGATTTAGAAAAGCAGTTTATGAACAAGGTAAATATTCATCTCAAAAGATTGTTGATAATATGGGTTTTAGTACTCTTAACATTCATTGTAATGTGATATCTGGTGTTAAAGATAATGGTAATAACACAGACATAGTATATACTTTTACTCTAACAGAACCACCAGACTATCTAATAAATATTATACCAACTAATATCTTGTATCAAAATGTAACTAAAGATAGAATATATAGAGTTTCATATTAAGGATGAGCATGGAAGACCTATAGACTTTAATGGTGATGTATTAAGTTTTACTTTACATCTGACGTAGTCAGCTGGGCGAAGCCCCATCTAGTGTAACTAGCAATTTTGTTGATCTGACATAGTCAGCTGGGCGCAGCCCCATCTAGTGTAACAGCTAGGCAAAGCCTTGTTATATTATAATCATAACATATTTGAGATAGTATTTTTTCCTTAAAAAAGTGTTTAGTATTAAATGTGATTTATTTAAAAATAAGTCCTGGGCTCAAAGTTGTGATTGTTGTCTGGGTAAACCATATCAATGTTTTGTATGTAATAGAGTTATAACATATAGAGATAAACATGATCATTTTCTAGAACATTTTAATCCCGATCAATATCTAACATGTAGAAAGTGTAAATTATATAAACATATCTCTCAGTATAGATTTAAACAATTCTATTGTAGGTTATGTACATATCTCCATAAATATACTAAAGAAAGCTTTAGAAAACATGTAGAATCACTTACACCATATTCACAATTAGTATAGTTTTAATTTATAATTAAACATAAATAACTACAAAATTCTCCGATCCCAATTAATTCTTAGTTTACTATTAATATTTTTATTTTTAGTTATATCAATGACAATGTAAAATGCAAAATCATTATAACTAAGTTCAATATTATTAAAGAAATCTTGATATATCGATGCTAGGACTTTACCTCTCTGTTCCAATAAAATAAATAGATTACAGTTCTCTCTAACACTCTGCCTATCCAGAGAGAACAGGTTTTGATTAAGATATATCATATTGCAATTATGATGTCTACCTCTACAAAAGTATTCATTAATAACTGGTTCTTTGGCTCTAACATCATCAAATATCATTAGTTTCTTTAAATCTTTGGATAGTTTTTCAGGAGATGGTAAATCTTTTATATCTTCAATAATTTCTATAATTGCTTTTGGGTTTATTCTTTCTAATCCATTGTATTGATCACCAGTAGGTCCAATGATGTATAGCTTATCAAACTATATACTAGCTATAATTAGTTTTTTTAATTAGAATGTCTTGCCACATTCACTAGGACCAGATATTATACATCTAAAGTTATCTGGGAATTCAGCTTCAGTAATTATACCATCATCATTTAGCCATGATTGTAGATCATCATTTATATTAACAGAGATATCACTAGTAGGGTTATTATTGTTAGGTTTACCCTTTTGATGTTTTTCATCCAATAGATATATAAAAATATCATCTGCGAAGCAGGTTCCCTGATTAACATTATCATTAACATTATCATTGTCCTTGTCCTTATCATTAACATTATCATTAACATTATCATTGTCCTTAACATTAAAATTATCATTATGAATATCATTATCATTATTTTTATCAATAACATTATCATTAAGATTATCATGATCATTAACATTAACATTATCATTATTCTTATCATTAACAGTATCGTTAACACTATCATTATCATTATCTTTATCATTATCATCTGCGAAGCAGGTTGGCATGCCACGGACGCAGTCCGTTCCCTGATTAACATTACAACCTAAACAAAAACACTCATTATATATTTCAGGACATTTAATTTGATTAAATAGAATATTTAAAGCACTTTTAATTCTAAATCCTCTATCAATAAGATAGATCATGTATAAACAATAAGCCCCACAATAAGATTCATCATATTGTTGTATTCTTTCATTAGAGCCTAAATCAACATATTCTTCTAAAAATAATGGAGGGGTCTCAACACCAAAACTATCAAAGTAATACACAGGACCACCTTCTCTTCTTATAACTAAAACCCAATGTGTACCTTCAGTTGGATGTAAATTTACAATAATGTTGGAGTCAGGATCACTTGTGTTATCTGGAGTTTGATCTCTCATTACTATTTCAATTGGTGTTAGACTTATATCTTTACCTATATCTTTTATTCTGATATCGCTCCTGGCACTATTATCAATATTAAATTTATTATTGAATTCCTCAAAAGTTAGGATAAGCATTTTTATATGACAAATTTAATAAGTCTAAGTCTAAATCAAGTCTATATTTTATATATAAAAATTGAGACGGGTAGCGCAGTTATAATTTTTATTTTATTAATTGGAATTTGTTACATAATATATGATTCAATAACAAGTAAATATACAAAACTAGAAGAAAGCTTTGGTGGATTTATGAATAGGGGTCTGGTTAGATTTGAATATGAAAAGTCACCATTACATACTATTGTTTATGGCGGAACTGGTACAGGCAAAACATTTTTTATTCGACAATACTTAAAGTTATACTTAGACCAAAACCAAGACCAAAACCAAAACCGGGACCAAAACCAAAACGAAGACCAAAACCAAAACCAAGACCAAGCTAATAATATAGTTATTGTGAGTAAAGATGACAGAGACTGGATAGATCCTGAGTCTAATAAGTTTTATACTGGGTTTAATAAATGTGATATAAATATGATCACAAAAAATATGCATAAATTTCAAAATTGTGTAATAGTACTTGATGATAAGGGTGATAGGTTAAATAAGGATATAGCTTATTATTTTACTGAAGGTAGACATTATAATATTCAAATGATTGTAATGTGTCATAAATCAGCTCAAATAATTAATACGGCAAGACTGAGTTGTGATACTATTTATTTAACAACTTATAATGGACCTGATCTATTTAAAAACTTTAATGAGATATAAAAATGTGAGCATGACTTTAGTAAAATAATTAGTGAGTTAAATAGTAACCATTATAATCGTACAGATGGAATGTCAGATGAACTTCGTTATGTTATAATTAAATATAATAAGAAGGAAAATACTTTTATTATTAATAGTAATAGAACAAAGATATATGATTCCAGAGTTGGTTTCCTTGATTTAAAAGCTCTTAGTTTTAAAGATGAATTAGAAAGAGAAGATATCAATAAACTTATAGCATATATGAAACCACTCATGATAAATGCAACAGATAGAAATACCATTAATCATGATAATTATCAGTTTTATTTTAATAAACTTCTTACTTTAAATAATATTAAAAATCAGAATGATGTTTTAACAAAAGAGATGGTTAAAGCAAAAGGTTTAAAACAATTATCAAATATTGGTTAGGGTTAGGGTTAACCCTAACCCTAACCCTTAACCCTAACCCCAAACCTTAACCTTAGCCCAGAAGTCTTAATTAGAAGTTGTAATAAATGTAATTATATAAAACCACTAACTGATTTTGATGAGAGCAAGTATACATGTAGAAGTTGTACTTCAGCTAAAGTTAATTGTCCATATTGTGCCTCTGTTGTGAGATATGATGGGATACGGGCTCATGTAAAGAAACAACATCCAGATGTAGATATACCTAAAGGATTTATTAGAAATCTGCGAACGGACGAAGTCCATGGCTAGCCAAGCAGTTGGGGAACCAAGACCGCAGGTCCTTACACTGATTTGAGTGAGAAAACAATTAATCCTAGTTGGCAAAGCAAGACTGTAAGTCCTTTAGTTATTAGCCAAACTGAGGAAAGTTGTTCGTGTAAATATTATAATTTTGTATCATTTCTTATTAATAATGGGTTAAATATAGAAAAAGTAAAAGAAAATATAAATTTATTGAAGAGTATAGATAATTTGAAATAAAAGTATAAAAAATAAAAAAAATATCAAAAAAGAGGGAATCACTCTTTAAGAGTGAAAAAGAGCGATCTTTCTACTGGGGGATCACCCCGAATAAGAGTGAATCGCTCTTAAAGAGTGAAATGTAATTTTTGCTTTGATTTTTTTGATTTTTTGTTTTATTTTTGATTTTAATTGATTTCTGATTGATTTTCGATCGAATATAGAGCTAATATATAGTAGTGGATAAAACAAGGAAATCAACAATTAGTAAAATTTGGCCCTATTCGACATGCGCGATTAGCGTTTGGAGAACAGGCCAAATTTTGCTGGTGGTTGATTTCCTTGTTTTATCCACTACTGATAGAAAGGTTTTTTTTGGAAAAGGAAGACATTCCAACTCTTTTAGGATTTTTGCGCTTCTTTGTTAGTAGCTTGTTGTCGATTGTCAAAAAATGAATCAGAGTGGTTTCTCCTAGATCAGTTTTGTGTGAAGTTTTGAGAGAAAGTTTGGTTCTACTACAATGTTTGATGGTTTTTAATTGGCCTTCTGTCTTTGTATCGTTCTCGCACTGGATCGTCAGTGATGTACTTTTTGGGGAAATGTGCTTTGCGCAATAATTTGAGCTGTAAATAAAATTTGATCATCTGGATTTTTGGTGTTTGGTAATTTGGATTTGAATAGTAACATTTTTGTTCTGAAAAATATTGGAAAAAACCCAGATAAACGAAAAGCTGAGCAGAATTAGTACAAAGTAACTTTGGTAAAATAGAAAACCGAATCTGAAGAATTAAATTTTCATTAAGCCTCGACGTTTTTGTACTTTTTCTACCAAATTATATGGGGGCCAAGATCCCGTTCAGTTAGACACTTCAGAAATTGGTTTCAATAAATTCTTTTTAGGATATTCCCCCTTTTTAATTGCTCCCGAACGCAGTTTGTTGTCTCCATTTATGCGATTCACAAAACTGTTTTGGAGACTTATACTTATGGTGTGAAGGGAGGTTCTTAGAGGTTCTTACAGATTTCTACTTTAAGTCTTTTCCGGAGTTCTACCCCCTATGCTTTTCCTTGGATCTGGTAGTATAACTTTTTGTTATACTACCAGATCTGGCCAAACCTGAGAGGAGGTTACCTGGCCACTGAGGCAAGGAAAACTGAAAAAAAAACATTTTCAAGAAATTTTGAAAAAAATTGAAATTTTATCCAAAATTTGAAAGTTTGTGATGTTATAATAATGAAAACCTTCCATGACCACTAGAAATCTTGCAATAACCTGTAATCAAAAACTAGAAGTAGAAATAGAAAATGACAGAAGTTTCCAAAACCAATGAAAAATAATCAGGTTTCAAGAAAAAAATTAGTAAATTTTGTCCTATCAAAATGTTAAAAACCAGTCCATTTCCAACAAAACTTATTCGGTAACCTATCAGAGGAGTTTCGTCGTTCCCGGAGGCTCGAGAAAACCGAAAAAATTAAAAAAAATATCTGAAACACTTGAAAAAATTTCAATTTGTATAATTTAATAAAAATTTCAAAATAATTTACTAAATTCGTGATAATGAAATTTTGAAAACCATTCTATAGCCCCATACAACTATGCAGTAACATAAAATCAAACTATAGAGGAAGTTTCTTTGCCACTGAGTATAGAAATCCTCCGAGAACTACGATGATTTTCAAAAAAAACGCAAAATTGAAAGTTTTACCAAAAAAGTTGCTGATATTAGTGATATTAAAATCTTGAAATTCAGTATATTGCCACTAGAAATTGTGCACTAAACTGTTATCGAACCCCACAGGAGGTTCACTGCCCCATGTGGCTGCAAATACACAAAAAAATCGTGAAAAAATTTGCAAACTTAGTATCATTTTGCGTGTTCTTCTTTGCAGTACCAAAACATATAGCTCAGAAAATGGTCAGAAAAATTAATTATATCTTGTAAAAGACTTTTATCAACGTTGACAAATGTCATTTCAAAACTGATAAAACAAAAACTCGAAAATTGACAAAGAAATATTGAACAATTGCGCCATTTTGTGCTCCTAAATATGTCATTTTAACCTTGAGTTGAGGCATTCCCAGAAGGTGCGACCAATCTAAGCACTTGAAGGACTACTAAAGCCGGCTTTGGGCCTTTAATGAAACTTAATGACCACTTTGCCTTACCTGTTTATCCCATTTTGAATGATCAAAGTCTTGAAAAATGTGTGAAAACATCTTACAAAAAACGACTGAGCACCAATACAATCCAATTCTTGGATTGTAATAATCAGTAACGAAATCAAAAATAGAACCGGAATAAACACATATAGCCCGACTTAGATGCCCGCTACTTGAACGTTTTTCATATAAGTCTTAGATAACATCTCTAATGCGTTTTGGCATTGATACCAGCCCCTGCATCCTCTCATTAAGAAACAGGAGTATGCATAGCTGAGAATTCCAATCAAAATTGTTTGCACTCTTAAGTTATTTTTGTACAAAAATCAATTTTTGTTATTGTTTTTTTTTCCTTCAATCCCAATTGGTGTTATGGGAATCAACGGTGGCTATTTTCCGGCAATCTGGCCGGTATGTTTTTGATGGTAACCAGCCGCTTGTTTACTTATGGGCTCTGAAACATAGTTATAGATCTATCAAATGGTCAAATTGTTTCCTCGGAGCAATGACCTGTTATAGGCATTCGGATCAGTGCCAACAAACTCAGAAGCAGCAGCAAATTTTTAGCGATAGAGATAAAGAACAAGGAAGAAACCAGCGAGAAGACGCAGCTGGTGATGGAGGTGTTAAGGAGAGAGTGCTGCACAATACAACCAGCATGCAACAGATACCATTGCAGAATCTATCAGTTGACAGTCCGAGGAACACGTTTTTTGAGGTTAGATTTTCCAGTTCCCATTTTTTGGCCTGATTCCAGCAGTCCAAATGGAGCTCTTTTGGATCCTAGTAGTTTTGTATATTAAAGTTTGAATTGATTAGTGGGTTGAATAGACTGAAGCGAATCAAAATCAAGGGATATTGAGATGAATATTCAAACAAGAAAAGCAATTTACATTATTTTGTCGATATTTTGGGTCTATTTTGGCTTACATTGGCTTACTGGGTGGCCTTAGATTCTTTATCCATTCCAATGGGGAAGATAGTTTTAGGATATCATTGGTGTTGTAATGTAATCTTATTTCGGCTCTTCAAAAAGTTTTCCAAGCCAGAGATCGGTTTGATTGAGTATTCGTTCATTTTTGTTCACAACATTCATGTTAGGTTGAGTTATGTATCTGTTTTAGGCGCGGCTGGACAGTTTGAAGATTAAAATAACCCTGCTGGTGGATCTGTCTGCTGCCTACCTTCTGGAGAATTTGAAGGCGTTTGGAAAGCACTCCAGAAATATCGAGTTCAATGTCAACCTGGACAACCACTTGCTCCAATTTGTAAGAGAATTTATGAATTGATACTTCTCACAGTTTTTATAGCTTCGACTTCTTGTGCGGAGATGAGTTTATTAGTTGCCCTGGGACGAAATTTGAATCAATTATTGTAAACGTACGTGTCTTTTTTATACAAAGTTTTTGCTTGACCGTTTTTGCGGGTTTGTTCGAAAACGTTTTTTGACCTCTTGAGTGACTTTTTCACGCTTGAATTTGCATTTGAACACAATGAGACTTGAAGAAGCGGAAAAGATTGCAACATGCCAAATCACACAGAGTTCAAAATAACTGAAAAGAGCACCCGCTAGCAACAGCTCCGTCTGAAAGCAATTGAGTGGGGGCACAACCGGGAACCTATTTTCTCCAACAGCAATGCAGTAGTCACTCGAACAAGAATGAAGACCAGAGCTGCTAAGTGAACAAGAGAGATGATTTAGACAAGATCTGTAATGATCTAATGAAACTTTAACTAAGTTTTGAAGAGGTGACAACTCGAGCCGAAGAATTTGCACGGATGAATATTGCTAAGCTAATATGTAGACGAAGTGCAAAGACAACGGGACAAGATTAAAGTGAAACACTTTAGTAGGTCCGTCCATCGGCAAATCTGTGACAAATCTGAGTTGTCATTTCTGCGGCTGTGGAGGATATTGAAACACTCACGTGCACATTTCAAAATGCCGAACGTCTGTAGTGCCAGAAGTTAAAATGCCAGAAGTTGCTACTTAGCCAGAAGTTGACTTCCGTTGACTTTCGTCATTTTAAAACGTGCGCGTTTCGTGCTTTAAGCATGGTTAAGTGACACTGCAGAAGTCATTTCGAAATTCTGACTTAATATCTCGAACCGCTTCGCGCTTCTCGATGAACGCCAGAAGTTCTCAGTGACTTCAAGCAGAGAAACTTAACCATTACTTAATGAACCAAAGAAGCCGAAACAACCAATATTAAGCATACATCGTCAGACTTCTGGTTACTTCGGGCAAACAGCACGTCGCAGCAGCAGCAGCACAGATGCACACTCTGTCAATTGCGAATGAGCAAAGAAATGATTTCTTAACTGGTCGTTTGCGCTCTAATGCAACAAATAGACTTTCAGGTCAAACAATTGGATCTCCGGCATATTTGCCAAACAAACAGAGATAGATATCGACAAAACAAAAAGTCCCCAGACTTGTTAATCCATTTTGTTGAGTTTGACGACAATACTACTGGCAAAAATGTCATATGCCAACATGTGCAACCGACTAGACATTACTTTATAAAAATGATGACACAACATAAGCGAAACTACAAAACGAACTTTTGATAACAATACGAGAACAACCAACACGAACACTGATGAAACACCAGACAGATTCAGATTGCTCATTTTGTTCCAGAAGCAGGCTCACAAAATGCATTCTATCGAATTTCCAACACTGAATATTCCAATCTTTCTGCGAAAAAAAACCTTGAATTCAACATCAAGCAGCCATGTATAAAATACAACTAATCTGTCGAAAAGGCGGATAGATTCTTTCTGCGGTTATCCTCTCAAATTGCTCCAGTGGTCCAGTTTCTTTGTGTTTTTTCGCTATGTTTTTTAAGATCCCTTCTTACAGTTTCATGATTCTTGAAATCAAATTGAAGTAGTGGTTTTGGTCACGCCGAAACAGGAAGGGGAGCTAAAAAAAGAAATGATTTTGAGGCCTTTAAAATTTTACTCCATTTTAAAGTGAAGTGAGAAAACGGTGTTTAAACAAATATTTGCTTAAGTGAAAGCTCGCCTAAGCGAAGCCAATTTCTACACTCATTACGCAAAATTTTCCAGCTAATATTTTGTGTAAATTAGGAGAAAGCCAATTAAAACAGTTAAAAACGGTGCTTTAGGCGGGGAAATGAGAATTGTAGGCGGGGAAATGGTCTGCTACGTTTTTTAAATTTAATTTGACCTAATGTTCTTTGTTCCTTGGCTCCCTATTTGATGTTGATCAGATTTGATATAACTGTTTTGCAGGCTCTAATTTTTTTCATCCATTTGGGTTATTATTTGCTACGATTAGGCCTTGGAGTTAAACGCTGCATTTATCCATTTTTTCTCCATTTTGGTTATTATTGGCTACAGCTTTGTTTTTGCGCCATAAATTTAACGCTGCATCGAAGTTTAACCGTTTTCATTGGATAAAACATCGTTTTTGAGAGCCCAATATTGCTATTCAAAAGGAAAACCGTGCTTATATGTCCAGTCGTCATGCCTGCCAGTCCCTAATATTCTTAGAGGCAAATCGTTTCTAGAATTAGGTTGCCCCTAGCTTGTTTTGAACTTAATCTTACCAAGGATTTTAATAATTTATGAAAAAATTATTTATGCAAGTTTTTTCAGGTTCTTTTAAGAAAATTTTTTCCATTTCAATTTTTAGTAGTTGAATTTTTGCGACTGTATTTGGTTACTTGCGTACTTGAGCTACGCGACATAAGCGTCAGAAAAACTGATCAATTCTTTGCGTTCTCTATAAATTTTCTCGAAATGTTTTGTTCTGCACTTTCTTCCTCGTTCTCTTATTTGTCAAGTAAGATTTTGTTTGCAATCCAGCTATCAGTTAATGCGTTTGAAATATTGGTTTGCAAAACTTCAACATCGAAATTATCAACGATTTTGAGCAAAGAAATGATTTCTTAACTGGTCGTTTGCGCTCTAATGCAACAAATAGACTTTCAGGTCAAACAATTGGATCTCCGGCATATTTGCCAAACAAACAGAGAGATATCGACGAAACAAAAAGTCTCCAGACTTGTTAATCCATTTTGTTGAGTTTGACGACAATACTACTGGCAAAAATATCATATGCCAACATGTGCAACCGACTAGACATTACTTTATAAAAATGATGACACAACATAAGCGAAACTACAAAACGAACTTTTGATAACAATATGAGAACAACCAACACGAACACTGATGAAACACCAGACATATTCAGATTGCTCATTTTGTTCCAGAAGCAGGCTCACAAAATGCATTCTATCGAATTTCCAACACTGAATATTCCAATCTTTCCGCGAAAAACAGCCTTGAATGCAACATCAAGCAGCCATGTATAAAATACAACTAATCTGTCGAAAAGGCGGATAGATTCTTTCTGCGGTTATCCTCTCAATTTGCTCCAGTGGTCCAGTTTCTTTGTGTTGTTTCGCTATGTTTTTTAAGATCCCTTCTTACAGTTTCATGATTCTTGAAATCAAATTGAAGTAGTGGTTTTGGTCACTCCGAAACAGGAAGGGGAGCTAAAAAAAGAAATGATTTTGAGGCCTTTAAAATTTTACTCCATTTTAAAGTGAAGCGAGAAAACGGTGTTTAAACAAATATTTGCTTAAGTGAAAGCTCGCCTAACCGAATCCAATTTCTGCACTCATTACGCAAAATTTTCCAGCTAATATTTTGTGTAAATTAGGAGAAAGCCAATTAAAACAGTTAAAAACGGTGCTTTGGGCGGGGAAATGAGATTTGTAGGCGGGGAAATGGTCTGCTACGTTTTTTAAATTTAATTTGACCTAATGTTCTTTGTTCCTTGGCTCCCTATTTGATGTTGATCAGATTTGATATAACTGTTTTGCAGGCTCTAATTTTTTTCGTCCATTTGGGTTATTATTTGCTACGATTAGGCCTTGGAGTTAAACGCTGCATTTATCCATTTTTTCTCCATTTTGTTTATTATTGGCTACAGCTTTGTTTTTGCGCCATAAATTTAACGCTGCATCAAAGTTTAACCGTTTTCATTGGATAAAACATCGTTTTTGAGAGCCCAATATTGCTATTCAAAAGGAAAACCGTGCTTATATGTCCAGTCTTCATGCCTGCCAGTCCCTAATATTCTTAGAGGCAAATCGTTTTTAGAATTAGGTTGCCCCTAGCTTGTTTTGAACTTAATCTTACCAAGGATTTTAATAATTTATGAAAAAATTATTTATGCAAGTTTTTTCAGGTTCTTTTAAGAAAAATTTTTCCATTTCAATTTTTAGTAGTTGAAATTTTGCGACTGTATTTGGTTACTTGCGTACTTGAGCTACGCGACATAAGCGTCAGAAAAACTGATCAATTCTTTGCGTCTTCTATAAATTTTCTTGAAATGTTTTGTTCTGCACTTTCTTTCTTGTTCTCTTATTTGTCAAGTAAGATTTTGTTTGCAATCCAGCTATCAGTTAATGCGTTTGAAATATATGTTTGCAAAACTTCAACATCGAAATTATCAACGATTTCCAATTTTTTTGTTCTCTATCGGGTTTTCCTTTCAGGTTTGTATTTCGGGACTTATGTTTGTAGGACTTTTGTTCCTGCTACATTTTTTGTCACACCAAAATTTTCGCGTTACCTTAGGTCACAGACTGTTCCAATTGACCTTATTGACCTCTACAGCCTGTTCTCACGCTTCTCTTATTTTGCCCAAAATGCTTTTGAACAGTAGTTGCTTAGCAAAGCAATCTAATTTGAACAGAGTAATTAAAAACAAAATCAAAAAAGAATGAACACATAAAGCCTTATTTTAGAAGCGGATTATTTGAACTTTGTTAACTAGTCTGAGTTACTATGTCTACTGTTTAATAATGTTGATACTAAACCCTGTATCCTCTCTTTAAAAGACAGGATTGTGTCGCTACGAAATGCTATTAAATTAGTTTACACTTAAACTAACTCCAAGTTTTTCTTTTTTCTGTTCTTTCAATCCCAATCGGGGTTATCAATGACAGCTATTTTCGGCCATTCCTCTGAGCATGTTTTTGACTCATTGCGTTTTGAAAAGAGCTTTACTTTTGTGAAATTTTTTTAAACCGCAAAATAATATTTGTTCAAGTGGTTGACAACCCCCAACCACCTTCTGCCTATCCCCCACATACATACGCCCTCACAAACTCAATCATATTCCTAAATAGAAATTGTTTGTTTCTATCTTTGTTTTATGTTTTTTTATATTACTGAAATAGGTAGAGTTAGTTAAGAGTTTTCATTACCCGATTTTTTCCCGGCTTTTCTGGTTACTTCGGGCAAACAGCACGTCGCAGCAGCAGCAGCACAGATGCACACTCTGTCAATTGCGAATGAGCAAAGAAATGATTTCTTAACTGGTCGTTTGCGCTCTAATGCAACAAATAGACTTTCAGGTCAAACAATTGGATCTCCGGCATATTTGCCAAACAAACAGAGATATATATCGACAAAACAAAAAGTCACCAGACTTGTTAATCCATTTTGTTGAGTTTGACGACAATACTACTGGCAAAAATGTCATATGCCAACATGTGCAACCGACTAGACATTACTTTATAAAAATGATGACACAACATAAGCGAAACTACAAAACGAACTTTTGATAACAATACGAGAACAACCAACACGAACACTGATGAAACACCAGACAGATTCAGATTGCTCATTTTGTTCCAGAAGCAGGCTCACAAAATGCATTCTATCGAATTTCCAACACTGAATATTCCAATCTTTCTGCGAAAAAAAACCTTGAATGCAACATCAAGCAGCCATGTATAAAATACAACTAATCTGTCGAAAAGGCGGATAGATTCTTTCTGCGGTTATCCTCTCAAATTGCTCCAGTGGTCCAGTTTCTTTGTGTTTTTTCGCTATGTTTTTTGAGATCCCTTCTTACAGTTTCATGATTCTTGAAATCAAATTGAAGTAGTGGTTTTGGTCACGCCGAAACAGGAAGGGGAGCTAAAAAAAGAAATGATTTTGAGGCCTTTAAAATTTTACTCCATTTTAAAGTGAAGTGAGAAAACGGTGTTTAAACAAATATTTGCTTAAGTGAAAGCTCGCCTAAGCGAAGCCAATTTCTACACTCATTACGCAAAATTTTCCAGCTAATATTTTGTGTAAATTAGGAGAAAGCCAATTAAAACAGTTAAAAACGGTGCTTTAGGCGGGGAAATGAGAATTGTAGGCGGGGAAATGGTCTGCTACGTTTTTTAAATTTAATTTGACCTAATGTTCTTTGTTCCTTGGCTCCCTATTTGATGTTGATCAGATTTGATATAACTGTTTTGCAGGCTCTAATTTTTTTCATCCATTTGGGTTATTATTTGCTACGATTAGGCCTTGGAGTTAAACGCTGCATTTATCCATTTTTTCTCCATTTTGGTTATTATTGGCTACAGCTTTGTTTTTGCGCCATAAATTTAACGCTGCATCGAAGTTTAACCGTTTTCATTGGATAAAACATCGTTTTTGAGAGCCCAATATTGCTATTCAAAAGGAAAACCGTGCTTATATGTCCAGTCGTCATGCCTGCCAGTCCCTAATATTCTTAGAGGCAAATCGTTTCTAGAATTAGGTTGCCCCTAGCTTGTTTTGAACTTAATCTTACCAAGGATTTTAATGATTTATGAAAAAATTATTTATGCAAGTTTTTTCAGGTTCTTTTAAGAAAAAATTTTCCATTTCAATTTTTAGTAGTTGAATTTTTGCGAATGTATTTGGTTACTTGCGTACTTGAGCTACGCGACATAAGCGTCAGAAAAACTGATCAATTCTTTGCGTTTTCTATAAATTTTCTTGAAATGTTTTGTTCTGCACTTTCTTCCTCGTTCTCTTATTTGTCAAGTAAGATTTTGTTTGCAATCCAGCTATCAGTTAATGCGTTTGAAATATATGTTTGCAAAACTTCAACATCGAAATTATCAACGATTTCCAATTTTTTTGTTCTCTATCGGGTTTTCCTTTCAGGTTTGTATTTCGGGACTTTTGTTTGTAGGACTTTTGTTCCTGCTACATTTTTTGTCACACCAAAATTTTCGCGTTACCTTAGGTCACAGACTGTTCCAATTGACCTTATTGACCTCTACAGGCTGTTCTCACGCTTCTTTTATTTTGCCCAAAATGCTTTTGAACAGTAGTTGCTCAGCAAAGCAATCTAATTTGAACAGAGTAATTAAAAACAAAATCAAAAAAGAATGAACACATAAAGCCTTATTTTAGAAGCGGATTATTTGAACTTTGTTAACTAGTATTAGTTACTATGTCTACTGTTTAATAATGTTGATACTAAACCCTGTATCCTCTCTTTAAAAGACAGGATTGTGTCGCTACGAAATGCTATTAAATTAGTTTACACTTAAACTAACTCCAAGTTTTTCTTTTTTCTGTTCTTTCAATCCCAATCGGGGTTATCAATGACAGCTATTTTCGGCCATTCCTCTGAGCATGTTTTTGACTCATTGCGTTTTGAAAAGAGCTTTACTTTTGTGAAATTTTTTTAAACCGCAAAATAATATTTGTTCAAGTGGTTGACAACCCCCAACCACCTTCTGCCTATCCCCCACATACATACGCCCTCACAAACTCAATCATATTCCTAAATAGAAATTGTTTGTTTCTATCTTTGTTTTATGTTTTTTTTATATTACTGAAATAGGTAGAGTTAGTTAAGAGTTTTCATTACCCGATTTTTTTCCGGCTTTCCACCGGCTATGTTTTTTGCAATATTTTTGCTTGACCGTTTTGACTCTTCGAGTCATTTTTACAGCCCTTGACTCTTTCCTTCTGCGTGATCTAAATTTCACAGATGTCAGTAGCTGAACTCAAGTTGCGGCAGTTCACTACTAAAAGTCAAATCAAAAGCGCGATGAAATGTGTTTTTTCACTTTAAATTTTATTAATTGTTAGTGGTTTATAATAACTTCTAATGACATTTGAAGGCCCCCTCAGTGAATTTAGTCTGAACTGAGGCAGGCTGCAATAGATTCGATCTCCCACTATTTCGAGAGGAGTTCTTCCGACATTATTCGGTTATGTGCGTAGCCCTCGATTTTTCATTTTTGGAATCATTGTTTTGAAAAGCTTTTAAATGAAATTTAGGACATTTTATTTGAAAATTGAAATAAATTTAAATGATCTCAAATAAATTACAAACACAACTACTTAAGTTCCTGGTTAATATATTCTCAATTTCTCTACCTTTTGTTTTATCATTAAAATTCTCTTGAGTTTCTAAGGATGCGAACTTCTATTTTTGTTGTAAATTGTATTTGTGTTAGAAAAATAGGTTATCACATGAAACGTCAGCTGGCTATTAAATACATTTTAAAGTTTTTCTCTGGTTGACAGATAATTTGAATGCTTAGTTTATTTCGCGGCCTTTTCTTTGTTTTTCTTGGACAATTTATTATCGAAAATTGGCAAAGTCATTGCAATTAAATGAACTTGGGTTCATGTATAAACTTCTTTCCGATTACTTTTCGGATTCTAAATCTCTTTTTGTCAATTTACGACTTCCAATTTAAAGAAATTCTGAGTCACTCATTCTATATCTTTGTTTTTGTTACAGGGAGCTCATTAATGAGAATTAAACCTCGCGTCGATAAGAAAGCTATAATTACCGGTAATGAAAAAAAAACTGCGTTGTCGGAAAGACAATCCGAAGTTAGTCGGTATCATTGTTAAAACTCTAATCAAGGACCTTGAACCGATTTAAACAGTTTCCTTATCTCGTTGATCAAACATATGGCTTAAAATGAATTTAATTGTCTGTGATAATCAAACTGATGTGCTTCAATTTTTTTTTACTTTTAACATGTAGGAAAGTGGCGGCGACCCGGCAAATCTACATTTCCCCAAAATAGGCCTTGAAGGTGTATATGTGCCCGAGGTGAAATCAGAGAAGATTGGTGGATACGTCAGAGTGAAAGAAACGCACAAGGCGTACGAAGGTGGGAACTTTCTTCTTCTTGTTATCCACGTGGCCCACTATGAGGAGCATCTCAGCATGGATCTATTGAATCATTTCATCATTGTGCAAGACGTCATTAGAAGCGAAGTCCAACAAGTTATCACTAAGGTACTATGAGTCTTTTGATGAGTCTCTAGTTAATTGCTCTCATACAAAGTTTGTAGCATTTATTTGGGTCCTCTAGGTCTGTTTTATACTAATTTTGCTAGATCAATTTTTTGTCTGACAAATTGAATTTGCGTCCCCAAATACGGGATATAACGGTAAAGCCCGAAGTGAAGAGCACTTTTTAAGTGGTTTAGACACCCCCACATTCGCTCACAAACACACACGCGGACACACGCACACAAACACACACGCGGACACACGCACACAAACACACACACACACACACACGTACACACATACTTAGAAACGCGGACGCGCGCTCACACACATTTACACAAAAACTCGCACGCACGCACGCACAGACACATGCAAACACGCACGTGCTCACTTGCACAGAAACACAGACGTACAGAAACACACACAAAATCAAACATTTACTCCAAGCCCCTTTCCTCAGTTAAGCGTATGGTCCCCCACTCCCACCAGCACAAGCTAACTATTCCCGAAGTTAGCCGCTCGTGAGCTGTTTGAGAGCATTTCTCTTCTCTTTAGGGTGTTATTACAGCGGCTGAGGGAAGCAATAATGCGGTCTTTTTCAATTCAACAAAATTGAATTGTAATAGCAAGCCGGCTTTTTAATAGCCGCCGCCGTCTCTTATCTGCCAGCTCTTATTGCGCTACTATTTTCTTGCAGTTGGAGAATTGTCTTTGCGGCTCGAACAATATTGGTTTACTCTAGTTTTTTTCAGCAAGTACTGTTTGTTCAGACAGCGGTTTCTCCTTAAAGCGGAAGTGAGTAAAATTGCCATTTTTATCTGAGCGAGAGAAGCTTATTTGTTCATCCGATGCGTTGAATGAATATCTTTTTTAACTTGGAATTAATTTTTTCGACAGAATAGTGCATAGATCTAACTTTCTTTTGCCGTTATTTGTCGATTCGGCTCATTTGTTTGGCTTGTTGTCAGTTTTTTAATCTATTGTCCCTTTAGTTTGTCTCTTATTTTGTTTTGCAAAGTTTGTGTTTAGTGTTTACGTTCATACTGTAAATATTTGCTTAATATGCTGTGAATGGCTATTAACGGCTTTGCTTCCATAGCCACGAAGTGATACTGGGGTTCTGTTAAATTCAACAAATAAATGCTATCTGTTTTAGGACGAAGTAAATTTTTATGAAGTCAGTTTTAACCGAAATGACACCGAAATGGTTGTTCTAGGTGATTTTTGAATAAAAAACGGCGTCTAAAATTCACTTTCTTGATGCAAATTTTTCCACCTGCGGTAATTTGACGTCCATATCAGCTGTTTTTTGACTTTTTATTGGTTTTACAAATGGACTTCTGATCATTTTTTACTCTTATTTTTTAGGTCAACGGCAGTTCTTTGAATTAGATTTCTCACCTTGTATTACGCTTTTACAGTTCAAGTAATTTGGATTTTATTGCTGCGCTTTCTTTTTCGAGATCTGCTAAAACAATTTAGAATTCTTCGTTGTGAGTGAGATGTCCAATTGAAGCGGTGATTTCAGTCCAGCTGGGGCAAAAATGAGCGAAAAGCGTGCATTTTGAAAACATGTTTTTTGCACACGGCTGCAAAACTGGAGTAAAACTTCTGCGTTTGAACAACTTCACGGCTTTTCAGAGATTTTTCCAAGTGCTAAAATTCGACAACTACTGCAATTTGTTGTGTTCATCAAACGGCATCTAATAGGTTTTATGAGTTTGATGCTCTTTCCAAAAGTAATCGGGGAAGGCTGGTGTTTTGCGCGTATTTGCTGTTTTTTGTGGTATCACCTCTTAGACTTAGTAATGACTGATCCCTTTGGTTCTTGTTATGCGGCGCAATCATACTGTTTGTTTCCTGTTGATAGCTTTGGTTTTTATTACTTTAAAAACTCCCTTTTTTCATGAAGTGCTATCCGTTTTGATAAAAATAATATTGAATTTCTGAGTTTGAACTCTTTTTGTTGCTTTTTATTTGTTTCATCTTATCAATTATTCTAATTAGAGAAAGTTTTCTCGAGTTTTTGGGTTGCATTAGTGAATCTAATTATTTTTCCCACTTAATAGTTAATAATAACTTAGTGAACTGAAATTTTTGAATGGCTCCGAATTGTGTTGTTATCTTGTCAAGTAGTCTCATTAATGCCAGTTCCAAATAGCTTTCTGATTAAATATAGGCGATTTTTTTATTGTTATTTGTCATTAC
>NC_134468.1:75882941-76106941 GCF_964194025.1 Convolutriloba macropyga | reverse complement strand
AGTTGGAACTGTCATTAATAAGACTACTTGAATGGGTAACAACATATTCGGTTTTGTTTAAATTATATTAGAACACGAGCACGTTATAAATTCGTATACATCATGCGTGACTTATCTCACTCAGCTTTATGAGCTGTGCACTTAAAACTCCAACTAAATTTGAGTTCGTTTAATGTCAAAGAAACGCATATGCAATGAAAGCTCCCTGAGAAAAATAATTCTGCGTTATGAAATTGAGCAAGCTATTTAAATTTCTTGAGTAAAAGCTCTTTTCATAGTCTTTTGAGCGGCGTAGATAACTTTGTCAATTTATTTTCTAAATATGTTGCTCTCTATACTCTGCAGCATGTTCGTGTTTTTCTCTGCTGTTCCTGCAATATGTCAGCTATATGGTTATGCATAGTTTGTGGTATGTGTTCTCAATAATCGAGTACGGGTTTTGCTAAGACAACCAATACCTACCAGTTGTTTCGTAAAGTTTTCTGATTTCTCCATATTCTTAAACGGCTCGTGCGTTTTTTACAACCCAAACTCTTGTGTTATGCAGCTATTAATGGTGTGTTACAAAAATAGACATAATTTATACACAACGTATGTGTCATAAAGGTCAAGAGGATCCAAATTTTTCCTGTTTCTTCTCTGATTTGATCTCACATTTAGAAAATTTTCGGAACAAGTTGTTTTTAAGGTTTCAGAGACGTCTGTTCCAAATGGGTGGAATCTGGTGCAACAAGCAACTGGTCAGGAGGACACTTCGAGTGAGGAGCAGGATGAGCTTGGTTCGGATTCTGCCATAATCGAAAAAGAAAATATTCCACATCATCACCACTACTACTACTACAGTGGAAAACAATCGTCAGAAAAAGCAATTTCCGTTCATGCTTCACGCTAAGTTTGAACTGGATGTGAGTAAATCTCCTTGATGTATAATAACACGTCAGCCACCCTAACTAGTAGCATAGAAATGCGGTACCGATTATTAAACAGGTATGAAGAGAAAAAGATTTTCGGGTCTTTCCCGTTATAGCCCCCATTATGGTACCTTTATTGATTGCTCTCAAACAAAGTTTGTAGCAATTATAATAGTTCTATCGGTCTTTTTTGTGCGATTTTTCGCTTGACCAATTTTTCGTCTGACGCTTTTGAATTTTGGTCCTCAAAAACGGGATAAACAGGTAGCGCCCCAGCAGGCATTAAGAACTATTAGAGCCTGTCAGCTGTTTCAGCTCAAACTGTTTTTGAGACTTATACTTATGATGTGAAGGACGGTTCATATGGGTTGAAGACTCCTTCACTGTTGACCACCCCCCCCCCCCCCACTATTACCCTCACCAACCCCCCCCCCCCCCCCCCCCTCATCAGCTGCTCGCTAAAAACACGCACATTTATACTATTTTGCACAATTTTTTAAAGCTTTTTGAAAATTTTTGTTATTAATAGCCGCACAGCGATAGCTGGGACTATTATTGGCCTTCTCTTGGTTTTTTTTATTTCGTCGTCGCGATTTTTGTTACGACCATATGACGTCACAGCCACTTTTTGTTCATTCGTTCATGCAATTTCAACTGAATTGCATGTGTGACGTCATTTTTCGCTCTTAGTGGAGCGAGTTTTTTTTGTTCATGCGCTTGATTGAATTTTTGCTCACGCGTGGCTCACCTCACTCTCAAAAATGACTTCCTCGCGTTGAAATTGACTTTTATTTACGTTAATTCAAAGAGTTAAGGTCAAATGGGTGTGTGTCACTCTAAATGACGGTTATTTGTGAGCAGCTAATAGAGGCAGTAAAAACTTATAGAGGTTTTTAATCAAAATCTAACATATCAGCCTTCAATGAGAAGACGATTTTTTGTTCTCTTTTTCACTGTTTTTTTTAGACGGCAGATCTACGAAGTTATTGCGGCTATTTTCTGGCAATCTGCCAGCTATGTTTTTACTTTTATTAGCCTTAGGTGTAAAGTTAACCTCCTCTAGGTTATAATAATAGGTCACTGCATAGTTGCTAATGTTTATGGAATGGTTTCAACATTTTGACATCACGAATTTTTTTTTGGCATTTTTTTTGACAAAACGTGCTTTTTTTCAATTTTTTTGACTTTTAATATTTCCTTATTCAGGTCTTTCCAGACCCAGGGGCCAGAAAACCTAGGGGCCAGAATCAACCTAAGCGGTTTGATAATAATATACTGCCAATTTTTATTGGCTATGGAATAGTTTTTCATTTTTTTCAATGTCACAAATTTTAGCAATTTTTTGATAAAACTTGCTTTTTTTTGAAAAATTTTCTCGTTTTCTGGGTTTTTCAGCATCAAAAGCCAAGAAACCTTCTTTAGGTTTTGAAAATAGGTTACTTCATAACTTGCAGATGTAATGGAATGACTTGCAAGATATTAACATCACGAATTTTAGCTTTTTTGCCTATTTTTTGACATTTTTTTGCCTATTTTAACCCATTTTTTGACAATTTTTGCTTTTTTTTCAAATTTTTGACATTCCTAGTTATTATTCAGGTTTTTTGAGCCTCAAGGGTCAGAAAACCTCCGTTAGGGTTGGATAATAAGTCATTGGAATCTTTTTGATGGTCATGGATAATTTTCAACTTTTTAACATAGCAAGTTTTAGCTTTTTTTTTACGAAACTTGTATTTTTTTTTATTAATTTCGCCATTTTTTTAGGTTTCCCTAGCCTCAAGAGCCACGGAATTTCCTCTAGGGTTTGATAATATGTTACTGCCCAGTTTATAGATGTAATGGAATGTTTTTCAAGATTTTAATATCACGAATTTAAGCAATTTTTAAAAAATATTTGCAATTTTTTTCATGTTTTGAATTTTTCCGGCACTGGGCCCCTGGGACCTCTTCCGAGGTTTGATAATAAGCTGCTGCATAGTTAGAGTTATTGGAATGGTGATCACTATTTTTTGATGACTCGGGTTTATTTATTAACACGGCTAGAGGTTGCAGAGTCGAATTATAGAAAATATTCCTATTTCTCTTTCTCTCTCTGTCGGTTGGGCTTTCTCTCCTGTTCTTTCTCGTTCATGTTTTATCTCTCTCTCTCTCTCTCTCGCACTCTATCTCTCTCTCTCTCATTTTGTTGATGCCGCACTTCAGCTGCTGTTATGCGGCGTAATGTCATGATCATCTCTGATCCCATTATGGAAAATATTCCTATTTCTCTTTCTCTCTCTGTCGGTTGGGCTTTCTCTCCTGTTCTTTCTCGTTCACGTTTTATCTCTCTCTCTCGCACTCTATCTCTCTCTCTCATTTTGTTGATGCCGCACTTCAGCTGCTGTTATGCGGCGTAATGTCATGATCATCTCTGATCCTGATTAACAATCAGTTATAGTATAAATGTGTTTTTAATCATTAATGACTTAACAGGCACTTTTTAGGAAGTGAAATCATTGTTAATTGCTCTCAAAAGCAATTTGTTGCAAATATATTAATCCTGTTTGTCTCTTTTATGCAATCTTTGGCTTTGCCGATTTTTCTTCTGAAACCTTTGATTTTCGTCTTCAGAAACGGGATAAAGGGGTAGCGCCCAGTTTGCATAAAATTCTCTTAGAGCCGTTCAGCCCATTAGTCATCAAGTATGTGATTAACAGAAATTGTTTTGGATGTGAAGGGTGTGGAGGGCGGTTCTTAGAAATTGATCCCACACCCCCACGCACCCACCGCCCCCACATCAGTCCGCCCAATCCAGTTTTGCACCCCCGCTGCGGAGCACCCCAGCTGCGCTCATCTTACGCCCCTTCAAATAATCTAAAGCTAGCCTCACTAAACCGTGGCTAGCTACTGACGAAGCCAACCGCTCGCCATTCGTTTGAGAGCAATTCGCCGACGTTATTCGGTTATGTTCTTAATTAGGGAGCTATACGTTATATAACCACTAAACGGGGGGGGGGGGGGGGGGGGGGATTTTCAGATCTTGGTATCAAAAGTGAAGGATTTCCAACTAATGGTTTGAGAGAGAATTTTTATCGATTTTTTATTAGAGCGCGCCTTTTGAATCGGAAGTAATCATTGTGATCAATTTTTACCGCCCAAAATCAGGGCAATGAAGGAGTTCCACTTGATATTGCACTTCCCACTTCAATTTCCACTTGATATTTTACTTTCCACTTCGATTTCCACTTGATATTTCACTTTCCATTTCAATTTCCACTTTCACTGGATATTAGCTATTTCGTCATTGGCATTAGATCAGTTTCGTTTTGTGTCCTTGTTTCAGAGCCTAAAGATAGTGTCCACAACTCCGACTAGTCAGACCATAGAGCTACATCTGGACTCAACCGATATTGAGTTGTTTAATTTCCCAAATGGAAACGTATATACCAAACGAAGAGAAAAACTGATGACGATGCTAGCCAGAGGACGATTGTCAGTTGAAGTTATCCTGGGTAACCTTGGAAAAACTTCGCTATTTAGGTCTGCACCATCTGTGGCGTCACTTGACCCACCGCCGATTTCGGCCTGTAATAAGCTCACGCTGAGAAAGAAAGCGTTTGTTAAATTTGACGTTAACTTTGAAAACTTCCCGAAAGAAAGGGACGATGGCGAAATTTCGCAAGCAGTAAAAGTTGAGATAATGAAGTTTAATTTGTACATTAAACCTCAGGCCATAGAACATGCTTTCACAATTTACATAACATATAAAAATGCATTTGACTATTTCAAACGAGAGCGAGAGAAACGGTTCGAAGGAGTCAGCACAATGGCACAGACTTTCACGTCCTACTCAACGAGGAAGATTTCGGGAAAGACAAATTTGAAAAAAGAGAATAACTTAAATGTTTCAAAAGAAGGCACCACCACTGCAAGTGGCAAGGCTGGTTCTAACGCCTCTCCGTCTGTTGGTTCTCGACGCAGTTCAACCAGAATTTACTTTTTGTTCTCCATACAAAATCTTGCTATCTGTGTTCCCCTGGAAACTTCTCGATACGTTAGTCTTAATTCTGTTCATGTCTTTCCTGATCTAATGCTACCTGTTCCATCATTTCTTTAGAAATGGGGGAATTTATATGTCAAGCCATCGCTTTTTTCTTCAGTAAAGTTTACAACAATTTTTTTGTATTTCAGGGAGATAAGAGGGGTCTCATATTAGAGCTCTTGAAGAGTGTATTTTATTTCCAAAGTTAAAAATTGCAAAACGAGAACTTCCCCAAAAGCTTTCCCCCTTTAGCTAAGTAAGGAATCTACTTAAATAGCCACCGTCAGCCTCTAAACAGCTATTATTTCGGCGTTCTTCTTTTTACGACTCGATAATGGGTATTGGAGAAGTGTCTTTAATAGCCGCAGAGCGATAGCTGGGACTATTATTGGCCTTCTCTTGGTTTTTTATTACAATTCAAAGAATTTGAATTGTATTGGGGCGCTGTCTTTTAAGATCTGTTCACACATTTTCATAGTTTTTGAAGTCAAATTGGAGTAGTGATTTTGGTCACGCCGAAACAGGAAGTGGAGCGAAAAAGCGAGTGGGTTTGCGGCGTGAAATTTTTTCGCTCTAAATTTTAAGAGTGAGAAAACGGTGTTTGAACAAAAATTCGCTTTCTCCCTAGTGGTTTTTTGTTCACATGCGGCAATTTCACGTTGATTTTTACTGTTTTTTTTTAATTGTTTGGATCGGATTTTTTTCTAAATGGTTTTCCCGATATATTCATAGTCCGTTCAAGGTCTAGTTTTCTGTTTAGTCAATGAAAATTCTTTGAATTGTGCGTCCTGCTATTTTTTTTATTTCGTCGTCACGATTTTTGTTACGACCATATGACGTCACAGCCACTTTTTGTTCATTCGTTCATGCAATTTCAACTGAATTGCATGTGTGACGTCATTTTTCGCTCTTAGTGGAATTTTTGGTCACACTTGATATACCTCACTCTCAAAAATGACTTCCTCACTTTGAAATTGACTTTTATTTACCTTAATTCAAAGAGATAAGGTCAAATGGGTATGGCACTCTAAATGAAGGTTATTAGAGATCAGCTAATAGAGGCAGCAATAACTTATACAGATTTTTAATCAAAATATAACAGATCAGCCCTCAATGAAAAGACGAATTTTTTTGGTCTGTCTTTTTTACTGTTTTTTAGACTGCCGATCTACGAATCTATTGCGGCTATTTCCTGGCAATCTGCCAGCTATGTTTTTTAAATCAATTCTAACTATCAATAGAGTGAATTTTGAAGCAGGGAATGAAACACATTAAAAAAATATTTGGATTGAATAAAATGTTCAATAAGAAGTGGATTGAGAAAAGAGTGCCTTTTTCATACCGCTGTTTAATTTCTCTCGCACGAAATTTGAAGCAATCATTGTAAACGTTTTAGTCTTTTTTATGCAAATTTTTTGCTTGACCATTTTGAATTTTCCAGTGACTTTTACGCCCCTGACTTTTTCGTTTTGCTCGATCTAAATTTCCCTCTTATTCACAAGTGTCTTCAGCTGAACTCAAATGTTGGCCGGTCACTTCTAAAAGTCAAATGAAAATCGCACCGAAATGGGTTTTTCGTTTTGAGGTTTTTTTTAGTGGTTGTAGTGGTTCATAATAGCTTCTAATGACGTCATTTGGAGCCCCTTCAGTGAATATAGTTACACACTTCCTCTCCCCTCGGCTGAAGCAGGCGGAAATAGATTCGAGCTCCCGCTAGTCCTTTCTAGAGCAATTCTTCCAGTGTTAGTGGGTTATGTTTTCGAGACGAAAAATTGATGTCTGAAAAATTTTTCGTCAGCGAGCTAAATTTTTTAACGTGAGGCGTTTTCAAGTAATTGAGTTTTAATAAAAAAAAGATTAGGGTGTCTTCAAATAATTTTATCTTTTTTTTCTAACTAAATCAATCCCAAAGGCTGTCAGTGGGGTCAACGGTGGCTATTTTCCCGCAATCTGCCAGTTGTTTTTTAAAATTGTTTTCCACTTTCGACCGGGATTATTATCATCATTGGCGAATATGTTCCGGGACTTGGTGGCAAAATTAATTATCTGATTTTTCTAGAATGAAATTTTCAAAAGAATTTCACTAACAGCATTTACGTGCGTGACATAATTTCTCACTCTTTATCCAAAGTTCTTAGGTCATTTGCTTGATTATATTTTGATTATTCGTGACTCAATTTGCTAAATTGAATTTTGGTACTATAAAACCTAAGTTTGATTTGAATTAGTTTAAGGTCAAATGAACTCATAATTTTAATTGCTATCTAATGAGAAGCAATTGTTTTAAACGAGTGTGTCTTTTTATGCAGATTTTTGGCCGTTTTTGCGTTTTTTTTCTAGAATATTGATAGATTGTTATAGATACGATGACAAGGCCCTGATAGCCGAGTGGTTATTGCCTCTGTCGAGGTGAAGGAATCGGACTCAGGAGGTTGGGGTTCGTACCCAACCACCGTCTGATGTGTTTTCTTCAACCATTCTAGGCAAAGAATCTTCACTAAAAACATTTTCAGAAATTTTTGTAAACTCCATTCATATAAAGGTTTTATTTTATTTCTTTTTCTGATCTCAATCTCTTTACTTGTGTTCTGTTTTTCTGTGAACTCAAGTGGCTGTTCCTTGTCTCTGAATCGTATTGAAGCGTGATGTTTATCAAGATGTTAAAGTTTAAAAAAGCTGATCGAAAAATATCTAACTATGGCGTTGAAGTTTTACCTTTTTTGCTTAGATTAAAGGAGATCTTTTTTCTATTATTATCTATAATTGAACGCAACATTGTTTCGTGCATTTTTGCCTTGTTTTCAGATATTCTTTTGCTTCTCTGGAACACATAGATCTCATTTTGCTGGTCTCTGTCAAATGCCATGTTTGAAGTGTTTTCTGTTGTGTTCACTCAATGAGAAATTTGGGCACATTTTTCATAATTATTGCATTTTGAAGACATTCCTGCCAGGGAGGTTTTTTCTAACGAAGATGTTTATGATCAAAAACTCAGCAATTGTCAAAAATTGCGGCAGCATGGAGGTTCAAACATTTGAGAAAGCTAGTTAACTATTGAATTCTGTTAAGTTTCTTTTCAGTCAATTTACTTTGCTGGTATTGGGTTTCCATTCGTAATATTATTTTGCAGATAGTATTGACTGAAAAAAGGCAGCCCTGTTGAAATCAATTCAAAAATCGCATTATTTTTATATTTGAAAACTTATTGGGTATGGCAACTCAAAATTTCAATGCATTTTCAAAAAAATGAGTTGTTCTTGTTTGAGTCCGATTTAAATCGCCTTTGTTACATTGTCTTGTGGATATACTGGTAGTGGCATTGGTAATAGAACGAAGCGGAAGAAAAATTTTTTAGACCTCTGAAGCTGTAATCTGAGTGGAGCTGCATTGCGTTTTTGGTAGCTTTTTTGTATTGTCGTCTGACGCGCTTTTTTCTTTCTGCATTGGTTCACACAGCAAAGCTGAAAAAAAATCAAATTTTCTGAATTACCTCTTCCTCCCTTTAACGGCGTTTGCGGGCGTGAACATACTTCTCACTCTCTTAAGTCAAAGTTTTTAGGTCATTTTAATTATTAGATTTAGATCTTGCGTGACTTACCTCACTCTATAAAATGAGTGTCACTTTGATTATTTCAAAGCAATTTCTCATTCGCTTCGGTCAATGTTATAAGGTCATTTAGTTGATTAGAGTTGGATCATGCATGACTTACCTCACTCAATAAAATGAGTGTCACTCTGATTATTTCAGTGAAATTAATAGAAGCAGTAATAAGTTATACAGATTCATAGTCAAAATTTAAAATTCCAGCAACTATTAAGCAAAGAGAACTTTTCATTTTTCGGTTTTTTTGTTTTTATCTTCTTTAGACTACGCGTCTACGAAGATACAGGGGCTATTTTCCGGCAGGCTGCCGCCTAGGGTGTTGTTTTTGTTTTTTTATTGATTTTTTTTGTCTCGAACGAAGTCCTCAAACAATTATTTTAAACGTGCGTCTTTCTCGGCAAAATTTTAATTTGTCTGTTTTTGCTCTTTTGTTGTATAATATTTTTTCTCTTTACTTCTTTTTCAAGTTAACTTCTTTTTCAAGTCAGAATTCTCGAGATTTGCGTGATCTAAATTGCACTAATTTAGAAAATAGTGTTGCTAAAACTAAAGCGATAGGACCGTACAAATGCCTGAATGCATAAGTCTTGCTCGCCGTAAGAAAAGGCTTCGAAGATTTGTTTACTTGGATTATTTTTCACAATTAAAAATTTAGCTAGGCTCCAGCCCTGTCTTAAGTAAATTGCCCCGCTTGTTGTTCGCGAGCAATTTGTCCGACAATAGTCGATTATGTTCAAATGACGTCGAATAGAGTTTGAAGCAATTATTCTAAACCTGTGTCTCTTTTGTGATGAAAAGAACGCGTGGCAGTTTTTTTTGGAACGTTTTTGACTTTTTGGGTGACGTTTTTGAGCGAGCATTTAAACGACTCAATACTGAAAAAATTATTTAATTGCTCTCAAACGAAGTTTGTGTCAATGATATTAGTCGTGTTGTTCTTTTTTATGCAATTTTTCACTTCACCAATTTTTTGTCTGACCCATTTCACTTTTGGTCCTCAAAAACGGTATAAACAGGTAGCGCCCGTTGGGCATCAAGATCTCTTTCAATTCACTAGTTTCGAAGTATGCGATTCACAGAAACTGTTTTGGAGACTTATATATATGGTATAAGTATCCGACAACCCCCCCCCCCCCCACAACAACAACCCCCCATATCAGCCCCTACTATTGTCGTTTTGCGTACTGCGCTTGGCGGTCGTTCTAGAGCAATTCGCCTGACCTTAGTTGGTCTTGTCCATTTTTGACTGATCTCTGGCTGCGCTCATTCTGAAGTTGCTCTCATTCTGAAATGAAAGCAACTGTGAGTGGAAGAAGAGCAGAGCCGTTTTAGATTGGTGGTTAGGATGTCTGACATCTTGGAGGTCCTGTATTTGAACCCCTGATGGGAGAGTTTTCGCACCCATCAAATATTTCTTAATAACGCCCCCTAATAAATAAATTGCCCACTGGTCTTTCGAGAGCAATTCATCCGACGTTAGTCGGTATATGTTCCCGATTAATTCTGTTGAACATCAGGTTTCACTGAGAAACCGTTCTCATTTGCAATATACGACTATGCCTTCAGTTATTGCAGCTGGTTAATATTTGACGTGTTTACGGGTTAAGCTGGTTACATAATAAAAGGTCGTTCTTAAAATTGTTCCACAAAATTGCTTTAAGTTGTTTTTTAATTTATAATTTTTATGGTTTCTTCATCCGGAACAAAAAGAAATGACACGCTTGAGACGTTTGTTGGGACATACTGTGCTACGAATAGACTCGCACGAGCCGCCTTGTCTACATTTATCTTTGATAAAAAGTTGTGCGAATATTTTACCGATGAAGTAGATATTTATTTCCAGTAGAGGTAGCATTTTGACTTGGGCTAATTGGAGCTTGAATTAAAGCTCTGGAACTTGATTTCTTTGAAACTCGTGAACGATTTACGTGCGGTTTTAGTGACAATAACTAAACAGGCATTTTTTGTTGCAGGTTGAAATTGAGGAGCACTCAGAGGACGCTTTAATGCTGACTGTCAAACAAATATCGATGTCTTCTGTCTCAGATTCAGCTCTCTTTTGTGTGGGAGGTTTCAGCAATTTCACTCTCGGATTTCGCGATAAGTTTGACTCGCACAATTCCAACTGGCTAATTGAGAAAATAAAGGAATCTTTTATCCAGCCACAGAAATACCGCAGTTTGGGTGACTTCTCTCCGTCTCCCCAAGCAACGCAAACATTCATCATGAATACGTTTTGGGTACCGGAGGGCTCCGTTGAGATTGTCTCAAAGACTAACAGGGTGAAAATGACGTCATCAAAGGCAATTTGGGAACTTTCTGTTAGTCATTCAGATAAACAATGTGCTACAACATTGTATAAGACCGATACATCTTTAAAAACAGCAGCCGCCTCAGAAAGCACAAATTCTTTTTCTGGTTGCTGCGAAGACGTAAGCTGAACATATCTATATTGTGGTATACTTTATTTCTGTATTTGCTTTGTCGCCTGACGCTCATTTATCATTTTACATTTTTCAGACCCCAAAGCGCAAAAGATTTGTTTTTTTTCTCACGTGCTAATGCCGCTGTGATGCTGAACTTACGCCCTCATTTTATTTGATGAATTGCATGATAAGTGGCCCTATTCTATAAATGGCTTGAGCAATCATAAAAAATCTTTGAGGTTACTTTAAAAACTTTACAAATCTAGGAAGGATGACTGTTTAATGACGATTGGTTAAAAATAAGACTTCTGGGGTGAAATCAATTAATTGCTCTCGACCATAATTTGTAACAATTGTAGGATTTATTCTGTTTCGGACCCCAGCTTAGTGAGTATAAATTTTTTATGACCCCCCCCCCCCCCAACGCACGTGCTATTTTCTTACATAGTAACGTGCTATATAACGACGTAGAATTTGTAACTGGGGATCGCAAAAGCGCAATCTCTCACAAAAGCGCAACCTCTCGTTTCGAACAGTTGACCTTGCTTTGTTTATATGTTCTTAAAGAAGAAAAAGACAAATTGAAACAGAATTTTAGCTTTCCTGTATCTCGTTCTTAATTCTTACAACTTTTATCTGATACTTTTAACAACTTTAATAGATCTTAATTATCAACATGATGAACCAAGAGGAGTTCAATTTGCATAATAAAAATGAACTGTACCGAATTTATGTAGATTTATTTCAAAAGTTGAAGAAAAATACTCAATTATCAAAGAGTTTGTTATTTCGGCAAGTCAATTTTTGCTTAAAAAAAGTAGTCATATGACGATCCAAAGGAATCAGGTAAAATCCCGAACCAAAATACCCCCCCCCCCCATCATTCAAGAGGTTCGTGGAAGACGTTTTGAGCCAAAAGAGGTCCCCACGAAACACAAAATCTTGTTAGTGGAAGCAGTCTGGTTAAAAATTTGGTGGGGGATAGTACTATACCAGAAGATATCTGCGTACATGATTATCGAGGCTCAACAACCTGTGAAAAAATTTGAAGTTGTAAAACATTTGCCCAAAACAGTTCTCATTCAGGACGGGACGAATTCAATTCTAAAAGAAAAACATAAAAACATTGACGAGTTGTCTGAGAAGTATACAAATTTGGTTGATGTAACAAGAAACACGCTATCTCCTAGAATATTTTACTAATGAAAGTGCCTCCAATTCGTAATCTGCCAAAAAACGAACATATTAATGAAACCATTGAACCTTTTAATGATAAAATAAATGCATTAGCAGGTGATGAAAATTACATAGTTGCAAATGTGTACGACCTCATGAAAGCCATGCCAAGCTATGATAGTTTGTATTATGATTGGTCTTTCATTACAAACAAGGTGTTTCTTTTTTGAAAAAAAATGTGTGCTTTCTCAGTTTCTTCCCACATCCAATAATTTAATAGCTCTGAATAACAACCAACGTAATCCAAATCAATACCCAAAATACCGCAACCATTGTAGACTGAGTTACAATTATATTAGAGGTCAATACTAGTCGAGATAATTGTTTTGCTAAATAATCGTGGTTTGATTTGTCTTCTTTTGTTTTTATTGTTTCAAAATGAAGCTTCAATTCCACATTATTTTGCTTCTTATTTTGTGTGTAATCACATCAAAAAGGAGCTGGGTTTTCGCTACTACACCAATAAATCCTGAGAGGATGTCATCGTGCATGTCTAATAATAATGCGTATCCAAAAAAGAAGATCATTTTTACCTGCCTGTTAAGGAATTTTCTTTACTCCTTGGTTGTCATTAGATTTCTTTTGTTCTTGTCAGGTGACGTAGAATTAAAACCAGGGCCACCTCTCAATTATACGCAGTTTACCAGCTTAATGAAAAAATACAACGATCAAGTATTGTTTCTACATCAAAATTGTCAAAGCGTGCTCGGACAAAGGTTGCTCCTTAAGAATTTTCTATCTGACCTAGGTGACAATTATATTTCGGGCTTCTCAGAAACGTGGTTGAAATCAGTTAACGATTTTCCGTTTTGGTCGTCGATACACTCAGAATACTTAATGTCCTCCAGATGCGACCGACGTACTGATCTTCAAGAGAAAAATGAAGGCGGTGGTATTCTTTTGTTCGTTCCGAAAAAAGGTCATCCAAAAGCACGAAATGATCTAGAGACAATGTCAAAAGACTATTTTAAAAGTGTTTGGGTAGAATGTAAAATGAACAAAAAGCCGGCGTTGATGAATTTGGCTTACTGTCCAAAAACAACTAATAAATTTGTTTTTGGAAGAAATAGCCTTGGGTCTAGATAGAGCAGCGATTGAAAATAAAAAATTTTTTCTACTAGGTGACTACAACCTCAATTATTTTGATTGCAATGAAGGAAATCTTCTAGAAACTCTGATCTTGCCGTAAAGTTTACTGAATTCAAATACAACTTTAGCAACAAGAGAAAGATCAAGGACGAAGTCGCTAATAGACTATGTTATATGCGAAATTTTTTTAAGTTCCCAGACACTAGACTCGATGCTAAAAAGTGATCACTTAGCCACACTTACTTTAATTGGTGAAACCGTTAAAAATAAAAAAGAAGCTATCAAGAAAAGTGTGTTTGATAAAACAAAGTACTCTAAAAATGCTTGTTCCCTAGGTGTTGGATAGATAAATTGCAGATCATTTTGTTTATCAGAAAATCTTGAGATCATGTATAAAAACTTTTGTTCGTCATTGGAAACGGTAATTAAACAGCATGCTCCACAGAAGATCATCCTCATACGTCATGACAAGCCTAAACTAACGCAACATCAGCAATGGATATAAAAAAAATAAAGTAAATAAAGTTTACAAAGACATCAAATAATAACAACGAAAATGTTTTGAATCAGGAAAATGAAAATCATCAGCTAGATGTGTTTCAAAACTTAAAAAGTGCAAGAAAAAAGTGGACTTTTATCAACGAAATCAGAAACAGTGACAAAACTCAGACAGAAAAACCAAGACTCAAAAACAGTCTTGGAACGGTTTTGACCAATGGAAATTAAATTGCCAATCTTCTCAACTATAAATTTTCAGTGTTAGGTGAATATTTTGGTTAAAAAAGAACAGTATCAATTCTGTAATAATGCGGCAGGCCACAACAACAAATTTGTATTCAAGTATACGACAACCAAGGAGATATTTGATATACTCAACAATTTAAATGTTAAAAAACCGTTGGGTCCATCACTCAATCCAGCTTGGGCTTGAAAAGATGCAAGAGAACACATAGCTGAACCTCTCTGTTTTTTGTTTAACCAATGCTTAACTGAACAACTCTTTCCTGACGACCTTAAGCGTGCCCATGTGTTGCCTCTTTTCAAAAAAGATGATCCTGAAGATCCGATAAATTATCGACCAATTTCGCTTACTGGAGCTCTGGCTAAAATTTTCGAGGTCCTTCTTCGAGATCAAATATTAGCTTATTTAGAGAAGAATAAACTGCTTGCAACAACACAGTTTGGATATAGAAAAAAAATTGTCAACTACAGATGCTATTTTATATTGCACTTAAAAAATCAGGTATGATCTCAATAAAAATCGCTACAGGAGCTTTTTTAGACCTATCAAAAGCTTTTGATTCGATATCACATCCTGCTCTTCTGCTCAAAACTAAACTTTTAGTTCTTAGTGAACAAGCAAGTACAATTCTAAAATCTTATCTAGAAAACCGTCTTCAAAAAGTCAAATTCTTGAAGTATGAATCAAATTGGATAGCACTTAACCGTGGAGTACCACAAGGTAATGTGCTAGGGCCACTGCTTTTCAACATATATGTAAATGATATGAAAGATGATACCGATGTGAATTCTAATATAATCCATTACGCTGATGATACTTTTATCCTTTGCAGTAGAAAAACATTTTCTGAATCAAAATTACATCTTGAAAAAAGTATTGCTAAACTCATTCTCTTTTTCAAGAAAAGTGAGTTAAATGTAAATGAAAGCAAAACCGAATTCATTATTTTTGGAGCCCCTAAAAGGAACAAAATCGAAGAAATTGTTGTTAACGGATGTACAGTTCTCGAGAAAAAAGTTGTGAATTACTTGGGAGTTCATATTGACTGTAATCTTTCTTTCGATGAAGAAATAAAAAATGTACTAAGAAAAATGGCTGTTGGCATAAAGGTCATTTACTCCATCAAAAATATATTCCCAGAAAAACTAGATCTGCTCTACTGCACGCTCTTGTTTTAAGTCATCTGCATTACAAAATTGTTCTGTTCTCAGGTCTTAAAAAATCACTTCGAGTTACTCTAAATAAACAACTGAACTGGGGGGATAAAGGCATGTTTCAATAGAACCAAATTTGATAGGACCACTGATCTCAAGATCATACACAAAATCTTACCAGTAGAATACCTCATAAAGTATCGGGTTATTATATATCTTATAAAGCTTCTAAAAGCAGATCTACCACCTTTCGATGAACTCAAGTTAGCCACCCTAAGTGCTAAATGAATGATCGTACAAACAAGCTGTCATTTGGAGCAAATCAAACAACAAATATAATGCAGAACTGTTTTTCAAAAAATGCAATTGACTGGTATAACGATTTACCTCTCGCCTTTAGGCGGAATATCCCTAAAAAGCGGGCTCTCTAAACTACAATAAAAATCATTTCTGGAATGAGTTTCTAAAAGACCCAACAGTTTCTGAATTGAATTCTTATCTTAAATTTTTCATGTTCAATCTTATTTTGACTTAATTTTAGGGCGTCATTTATACTTCTAAGAAATGTTAATTGGAGGATTAGCATTTTTTAAACTTTTCTCTTTTTTCGAAAATGTTAATTGTAGAATTAGCATTTTTAAAAATTTTTCTCAAAATTATAATGCATCTCTCTCATTTTGTTGATATTTTAACACTTTCTAAAAGTAATACAATTTTAAACTTTCACAATGTGTGACATTTGTTTCATTTATACTTCTTACTACTACATTGCCTTTAAACTATGTTCTGTACTTTTTAGTTCATACTCAAAGGAATTAACTATGTATTTCTTTTTTTATATATATAAAAAAACACTGGGGGCCGAAACAGAATAGATCCCAATTGTATTAGTCATGTAGTCTTTTTTTGCGATTGTTTTGCTCAACGGATTTGTGGTCTGACCCATTTAACTTTTTGTCCACAAATATGGGATGAACAGGAAGCGCCCGGAAGGTTTTAAGTGGCCGAGCGCTTCTCTTAGAGCCTTACACCTTACTTTTCTCTAAGTAAGCGATTTAAAGACAATTTCGTGGTGTGAAGGGCGGTTCTTAATATTGATCTCAGTCACCCCCCCCCCCCCCCCCAACACTCCGCCGTCCACGGGACCCTCCTCTCGTCCAGTCCTCCAAGCTTCATTTGGCAACCGCTACTGCTCACACTCCCTCATTTGAGTTTTAACTGCTATCAAATAGAGTTTGCTGCAATTATATTAGTGCCTCGTTTTTTTATGCAATTTTTCGATTGACCGATTTTTCGTCTGAACATTTTAACTTTCATGCTGGAGGGAATGAAAATCTATGAGAACCTTATGACTCATTAACCTCTAAGTATGTGATTCATCAAAGCAGTTTAAGAGACATAAATCCATCGTTTGAAGGTGTTTTATTCCTATCTAACGAATTTTGTAGCAATTATTTTTTACTCCTGCGGGCCTTTTTTAATGCGATATTTCGCTTGGCCAATTTTCCGTCTTACCCTTTTGACTTTTTGTCCTCAATTACACTGATAAACAGGGCATTAATTTCTCTTAGAGACTTTTGGCTCACTAGAGTCCAACTAAGTAGGCGATTCACCGAAACTGTTTTGGAAACCTAAATTCATGATATGCTTCCAAAACAGTGCCTCCCCCACTTCACCCCTCCCCCCACATCCACTTCACGTACCAATGCCCAACCCTGCACATCGTTTCAACTTTAGCCCAGCCCCTCCCTCCCCGCCGCAATTGACGATACGAACTGCTCGTCAGTGGTTTGCGACCAATTCGCCCGACCTTTGTCGGTTGTTTCTTAGAGTTGGACCCCTCCCTTTAACCCCCCCCCCCCCCACGTAACCCCCTCTCATTTCCTCCCCACTCTCTCGCTACCTCCCCCTTCCACTATATCCACTCATAACTCCTAACACTCACCCCCAACTGCAGAGATCACCCCATCCCGCTAATTCCGCTCATGCCCATCCCATCCTCAATGGGGCTACAGCTGGCCTCCCTAGGCCGCTAGCTAATGACAAAGCCAACTGATTGCCAGTCGCTTGAGAGCAATGAGCAATCTGCCCGACGTTATTCGTGTTTTTGTGACAACTGTTTGACTATTATCCATTGCCATGTGCTGAAGCGGCTCTTATTTAAGCGCCCAATATTTCTCTAGAAAAAATTCGAAGATGTTGAATTGTGCTGCTGTGTTTTTTTACGACTCAAGCAGGGTTTTTTGCTGATCTGCTGATAGTTTTTTCCTCGATGTTTTGGTTTGATTTTGAGAGAAGCGGCGTCCGAAGCGTAAATTTGAAAGAGCAAACAAAATTACAATCAACTGACAGGGATATTAGACTGGAAGTTTATTTTGGCATCGAGGAATCGAGACAGTTCCTTCTCTTAATAATTGTCAGAATAATGGAGCTGGCTGAGGAAGAAAATTAATGAGCTAATAAGTAGTTTGGATGTATCCTAAAACTGAATCTTCTCATCAATCCCTTCCTCTTTTCTCTACTTACCACATAAACTGTGTTTTTTTTAACAAGCTTGTTGTATTTTTCTCAAATGATATGAATAATAATCCCTCTTCATTAAATAACGACCGAAATGAAATTTGAAAATTACAGACGTGTTATAAATATTGAAACTTTGGCTGACCTACTTCGACTTGAAAGGGTTTTGGCTTCACTACAGGTGGAATATTGGGGCGAAGACTAATGTTATGTTGCTAAGGGCGTTACTGACTTTTTCCATAAGGGCGAAATTAGTGCTTTGGGTATTTCTTGATTTGGTTTGTATGTGATCGTTTGATACGGCCGATTTTGAAATTTTACTCGAAGTTTGGAAATCCAACTTGGCTTTGTTGCTGCCTGAGAGCTTTAGTGTTGACCTTAGAAGTTTCATTTTGCGAATCAAATCTACGAATGTGCTGCCATGTTGCTTTTACGATAAGATCGCTTTTTTATACTGACGACAGTCAATTTATCTTTGATTTCGAGCATAATGTTGTCTCAAATAAGTGTCCAGATTGAGCTAGAAAATGTTCCATTTCATTTTACTTGCTGTGCTAAGATTCAATGGCGAATGGATGGGACGCACGTTCGTTTCGACAGTTTACTAGGCAGATGGCTTCTCATTCTCAAAAGGACTTTCACCAAGATTTCTGAGGACCTAAAGAGTCACGAAGAACGTACGGATTCGGACCATCGACCTTATGCCACGGCATTTGAAACGGTTATATTACTCATTTTTCGATACTTTTCTTTTCGATTGTATACTACTGAGGGAGTGAATGGTTTAAATTGTGCGTTTCAGCACCGACCTGGCTATCAGCATGAGGCAAAAGCTACTGAAAAGTTAGTTGAGTTCTTTATAATTGCTGTCTTTCTCTGAGAATTTTTATTGTCTGAAACATACGACCTCTTGTTCAGTAATTTTTTTATAAATATTTTTGATTATGACGTGGTCCAAACTGGTTTTGTTGACAGAAATCAATTGCTAGAACGGAGGCTCAGTTATGTGCTTTTGCGCATAATGTTCCGGAAACTGTATCCTTGGCTCATTTCTTTTTACAAAATGATCTAAAGATACGAAACTGTTCAAACGAAACGTAAAGTTCTTGGAATGGTAATAAATTTTTACTGACTACCCAAAAACTGATAATAGTATCAGTGAAGTTTATCTCCCTCTTCGTTTTAAATAATTTTGAAAATTTCGAAAAAAAGTTTTCACAAAGACATTAGATCGAATAGCAACATGTCACGTGGTGGGACACTAGACAGCATGCACCAACCAAATTTGGAGAAAACCAGTGAGGCAAACTTGGACAAATATGTAGATAGCAATCGAAACCAATGAATAGATTCTATTATACATCATTTGAAAGTCAAGTGGACCTGTTGTTCATAAGACTAAATGTCAGGACAAGAAAAACAACAAAACTAAAAAAGGAAATGCCAGATTTTTTGTGATAACATAGTGTCAAAGTTGTAAAAACCAATTATTATTGAAATTAAAATCACTAGATAAATTCAATTAGCGTCATTAGATTTAAATCGATCGTTTATGAAAAGCAAACAGTGCAACAAAACGAACTACAAAAAATCGCAAAATTATGAGAATTGCTTGTCTTATTTTGCTAAGAACATAGTTGAAGAATACCATTGATGTCTGGCATTAAAAATAAGTTGCCAATTAAGTGGTTTAATATTAGTTTTCACCAATATTACTTTATACCAAAATTGTAAGATTATTTCGTTGTAAGATCTTTTTTGTATAAAAATTCTTCTTTCTCTTTCTGGGCTACAAAAAGTCTAACTAAATATACCAAATGTAGTTCAGCAACACAAGTTCAATTAGAGTAAATTATTTACTCGATAATGAACTGTAATGTTGTCCATTTTTCCTACTTTTTTCCGACGTTCTGCTTCAATTGGCCTAGATTGCCGATTGAATTCAAAGCCTTCATACCCCTCTTATGGAAGGATTCTTCCGACGACAGTAGCTTGTGTCCATTTAGAATTGATAAAAATTTTAGGGAACGATCTGTGAAAACGGCCATTAACGTATGGAATGCGGACAAGGCTGATGATACGAGGGAACACGTCAAGCCTGTTGTGAGGCACAACAAGGTTAGATAATGGTTTAGTTCATAGAACGCATAGCAAATAACTGTTACCTACATTAGCTATGCATATCTGCTTACAGCAACTTATCAAGAGATATATTGCAGAGGCCTTATATTTATCAGTCCTTTAGTGGAGCCCTGATATTGTGTTCACTCGATGTGGTATTTCAAAACTAGAAGTAATGTTATTAATGGCCTCTGTCAGCCTCTCAACGGCTATTATTTAGGCGCTCTCCTTTTTTACAATCCAAAGGATTTGGATTGTATTGGTGTGCTGTCTTTTTTAAGATCTGTTCACGCTTTTTTCGGCTTTTTCACGTCAGTGAAAAGTCAAATTAGAGTATGCTTAAGGCGTGGTTTTTTTCAAACTACCTTTAAAGTGGAGTCAGAAAATGGAGTTTGAGCAAATTTTCGTTTTTGAGAGGAAGTTTTTTTTCACGTGCGTCAATTTGACATCTGTTTTCTTGAGTTTCTTTTCCTTGAGTGCGTTTAGTATGATACATGTGTTCTAATTGCACCTAGTTGAAATTGCTAGAATTCATCAAGAGGCAGTTGAAACTTTTTAGGACCTGAACACTTTTTGGATCTATTATGTTTCGCCCCCCCCCATTGTTTTTTATGACCCCCAGTTACATAATATATGTTGTTTTATAGCACGTTACTATGTAAGAAAATAGCACGTGCACCTGGGGTCATAAAAAGATTATGCTAACTAAGCTGGGGGAAGCAAAACAGAAAAGATCCCACTTTTTTGTCATAAAACATAAAAGTACATTTGATTTTGCCCTCTTTCAAAAATTATTTCTGTTGTCTTATCACTTAGTATCATCAATGACAGGTCTAATTGCTTGTTGATGAGTCGCAGAAACCTATTTAATGGTCCCAGTTAACCGCTTATTGGTTTTAATGACTTTGACACTACTTTTTCTCAAAAATTATGCGTTATTATTTTAGTTTTTGCTGTAGTTTTGTATTTTTTGTCTTGTCGTTTATTGGCATTAATAACAGGCATCATAGGTTGCTAATAGGGTTAATAGTTGATTGTAATGTTTCTGTTCAAAGCTGTTGCCTTCTATAACTTTGACATCAATTGTTTTTAAGGAGTAGCATAGAATTTTCAACTTTTGCGAGTTTTGTTGTGTACTTTATTATTTTATATCTTTGTCTCATTAGTGACCGTTTCAATTGGTATCTAAAAAAGCTGCTCTTTCTGTTTAAAGTCTTATTTTTATTTCGGAGTTATTTGTTTCTGTGGCTGATTTTTGAGTTTTGCATGTTTTTATTAATAGCCGCACAGCGATAGCTAGGGCTATTATTGGCCTTCTCTTGGTTTTTTTTTTAATTTCGTCGTCATGATTTTTGTTACGATCATATGACGTCACAGCCAGTTTTTGTTCATTCGTTCATGCAATTTCAACTGAATTGCATGTGTGACGTCATTTTTTGCTCTTAGTGGAGCGAGTTTTTTTTTGTTCATGCGCGTGATTAAGTTTTTGGTCACACTTGACTTACCTCACTCTCAAAAATGACTTCCTCACTTTGAAATTGACTTTTTCTACTTTAATTCAAAGAGATAAGGTCAAATCGGTGTGTGTCACTCTAAATGAAGGTTATTTGAGAGCAGCTATTAGAGGCAGTAAAAACTTATACAGATTTTTAATCAAAATCTAACATATCAGCCTTCAATGAAAAGACGAATTTTTTTGGTCTGTCTTTTTTACTGTTTTTTTAGACTGCCGATCTACGAATCTATTGCAGCTATTTTCTGGCCATCTGCCAGCTATGTTTGAACTTATTGCTGTCTTATCACTTAACCTCATGAATGACAGGTTTCATCGGCTAATAGTGAGAAACAAGGGTATTTAGTAAGTGGCGGAGTTTTCAGAAGTCGTTCTTTGATTTTGATTAAGTCTTTAAAATTAGATCTGATTTTTTAGTCTGGCTTGTTTTTTGTTCTTGTGCTAACATTGCGTAATCTCAATGTCGTCAAACTAATTTTGCTGATTTGACATCTAAGACGGCTTATTTTTTTGTCCTATCAAAGCTAAATCAATCCTCTGGATTCAAATTCAGGAATTGTCCTGCTATGTTTTTTTTTAATTTGCTTTACCTTTTGATGACGTTTTTAATAGCCGCACAGCGATAGCTGGGGCTATTATTGGCCTTCTCTTGGTTTTTTTTAATTTCTTCGTCATGATTTTTGCTACGACCATATGACGTCTTAGCCATTTTTTGTTCATTCGTTCATGCAAATTCAACTGAAGTGCGTGCGTGACGTAATTTTTCGCTCTTAGTGGAGCGAGTTTTTTTGTTCATCTGCGTGATGAAATTTTTGGTCATACTTGACTTACCTCACTCTCAAAAATGACTTCCTCGCGTTGAAATTGACTTTTATTTACGTTAATTCAAAGAGACAAGGTCAAATGGGTGTGTGTTACTCTAAATGAGAGTTGCTAGAGAGCAGTTAATAGAGCCAGCAAAAATTTATACAGATCTTTAATCAAAATATAACATATCAGCCTTGAATGAAAAGACGAATTTTTTTGGTCTGTCTTTTTTACTGTTTTTTTAGACTGCAGATCTACAAAGCCATTGCGGCTATTTTCTGGCAATCTGCCAGCTATGTTTTGTTTTACATAAATCACAATTTTAACGTTTGACTTCTGACTTACTTCACTCACTGTTTTAACTGAGTGGATTTTAAATTCTTTTACGCATTGAATTACACAAGGTAGTGAATACGGCCACGGTTAACAGAGCGAAGTCACAAGACACGGGATAAACCGATGAAGCCCGGTCATTATGTCATTGAGAATTGAGTAATCAAGGTTCATTAGAGTGTTTGCTGGCTGACATTGGCTTTAAGGTTTTTAGCTTTCAGTTTTGAAGCTGAATTAAGTAAAGTTTTAGAGTCTAACTGAAAGTGCGCGCCTAATTAAAACACTTTTTAACACTAAAAAAGCAGAAAAAAATTCGGTCAATTTATTTCTTCTTTTTTTCATTTTCTGTTTCAATCCCGATGTGCATCAAGTACGTTTTACGGCGGCTATTTGCCGGCTCTGTTTCACCAGTTTATTGGATGCTGATGGACATACGAGGACTTCCTTGTTCAACTTGTATACTCATTTTTTGACAAATTGCGCTTGTTGAGAGGTCAGGGTATGAAAAGACCGTGGTTGCCCGATGTTGGCTATAAAAAGACCGTGGTCGTATGTATTTGTGGACTCGACCATGTAATTAAGGTAGTTGAAATAAACCCCGCCCTCTCTTTATCTGTCTTTTCATGTGAGCGACCTCTCAGTCTGAGAATAGCTGCTCGGTTGTTCAGCCGGGTGATATAGATCTTAATGCTTCAAAAAAGCATAGGTCTTGCGGTGGAAATCAAAGAGTTTTTCAATTGAAAAAAGTAGGAAGTTTAGGGAAAGAACCCAAAGTAAAACCTGGCTGCAGCGATAGCAATCTATCTAACAACACTAATAATAAAAAATACAGTTGTTTTTGGTAATAATTAACTAATCATCGAATGAAAACCTACAACAAAAAAAAACAATTCGAGCTACAAGATTTACATAAGCCAAAATTACTGAATGAATAAAACGGACGAGCGAAATCCTCGTAAAGCTACAAAAAAATTGTTAGTGCTGCCTCAAAAATATCTGAAGTTCAAACTGAATTTCACTTTGATCGCCCCATGTGGACGAGAATTTTTAAATACTCTCAAACGAAGTTTGTAGCAATTATATTAGTTCTGTCGGTCTTTTTTATGCGATTTTTTGCTTGACCGATATTTCGTCTGACGCTTTTGACTTTTCGTCCTCAAAAACGGGATAAACAGGTAGTGCCCAGCGGGCGTTAAGTGCTCTTAGAGCCTTTCTGCTCTTTTTCAGCTCAAACTGTTTTGGAGACTTTTGGATACTTATGGTGTGAAGGGCGGTTCTTAGAGGTTGAAGACCCCTCCACTGTTGACCCCCTCACACTATTGTCCCCCCGCGCTGCTGTTATCCCCACCCCACTGTTTCCCCACCCGCTACCTCCCATCCCGCCCATCAATCCTCTGTGCAAACCCCCCCCCCCCCACCCCTGCCCCTGTTTCTAGCTACTGACGAACAACCGCTCGCTAAAAGCACGCAAATTTATACTGTTTTGCAATTTTTTCAAGCTTTTTGAGAAGAGTTTTCAGATTTTTGATTTTTTTCAGCCCTGGTTGTCAAGATCAAGAAACCCCCTCCAGGTTTTAAAAGTAGGTTACAGCATAGTATCTAGTGGTAATGGAATGGTTTCATCATTTTATCTTCACGAAATTTAGCTTTTTTTGACAAAACGTGCAATTTTTTTCAAATTTTTAACAATTATTTTCCCCTCCTCAGGTCTTTCCAGACCCAGGGGCCAGAAAACATCCTAAGGGGTTAAATAATAAGTTACTGACAAATTTTTATTGGCCATGGAGTTTTTCAACTTTTTAAAGTCGCAAATTTTGATAAAACTTGCTTTTTTGGAAAATGTTGGTCGTTTTTTAGGTGTTTTTTCAGCCTCAAGAACCAGGAAATCTAATTAGGGTTTGAAAATAGGTTACGGTATATATTGTAGATGTCCTGCAAGATTTTAAGATCACGAATTTTAGCATTTTTTATTTACAATTTTTGCGATTTTTTCAATTCTTCGACATTTGTAGTCACTATTCAGGTTTTTTGAGCATCCTGGTTCGGAAAACCTCAGTTAGGGTTTGATAATATTTTACTGAAAAATCGTTGTTGGTCATGGATTAATTTTCAACTTTTTAATAGCACAAGTTTAAGCTTTTTTTTAAAACTTACAATTTTTAAGTTTTTTGATATTTTTTGTCATTTTTTTAGGTTTCTCTGGCGTCAAGAGCCTTAGAACGTCCTCAGGGGTTTGATAATGTGTTACTGCATAATTTATATTTGTAATGGAATGTTTTTTCATGATTTTAATACCACAAATTTAAGCAAACTTTTAAAGTTTTTGAAATTTTTTCTTGTTTTTTGAATTTTTCTGGCACCAGGGGCCCTGGAACCTCCTCCAAGGTTTGATAATAAGCGGCTGCATAGTTTCTAGAGTTAAAGGAATTGTGATCAATATTTTTGTGACTGTAGTTTTAGTAGTTTTTGGATAGAATTTAAAATTTTGTAAATTTTTGGAAAATTTTTATCATGTTCTAGGTGTATGGATCTTTATGAGCCAGTGAAATTATTTCAGGCTTGAAACAGTGATACCGGATATTCTCATGAGACAAAGCAATGGTTCTTAAGGTATTAGTGTTTTGAATTTTAGCAAGGTTACTGTTAAAATTTTCAACTGTTCCTAAAACTTTTTTAAATTGTTTTTTGCTTTTCTGAGTTTAACGACCATTGCTGGCCAAAGGTTAGTTGACAAAAATTTCGTGACAAAAAAATTTTGTGAACTTTTTTTAACTGCGATGTTGAAATTTTTTTCTAATTTTGCCTTTCTCAGTTTTTCTTTATGATTTATTTCCTAACAAGGCTAGAAAACTAGCAGTTGCAGAGTCGAATCCCATCATGGAAAATATTCCTATCTCTTTCTCTCTCAGTCGGTTAGGGTTTCCTTCCTTCTCTTTCTCGTTCACGTTTTATCTCTCTCTCTCTCTCTCTATCTCTCTCTTTGTTGATGCCGCACATCAGCTGCTGAGGTAATGTCATCATCTCTGATCCTCATTAACAATTAGTTGTAGTAGAAATGTTTTTTTTTCATAAATGACTGAAGAGGCACTTTTTAGGAAATCATTGGAAATTGCTCTCAAGAGCAATTTCTAGCAAAAATATTCATCTTGTTTGTCTGTTTTATGCAATTTTTTGCATGGCCGATTTTTCGACTGACCCTTTTGACTTTCGTCTTCAGAAACGGTAGACAGAGCTAGCTAGTCTTCAAGTATGCGAAAAACAGAAACTGTTTTGTAGACTTATACTTATGGTTTGAAGGCTGGTTCTTAGAAGTTGATACCACACCCCACCCAACCATCGCCCTCACATCAGTCCCCCAATCCACTTTTGCACCCATGCTGCGCACCCCCGATGCGCTCACCTTACGCCCCTTCAGTTAATCTAAAGCTAGCGTCACATACCGTGTTCAGCTACTGACGGAGTCGACCGCTCGCCGGTCGTTTGAGAGAAGTTCTCCCGACGTTAGTCGGATATGCTTGTTATTCTCCTGAAAAAAATATTAAATTAATTGACAATTTGACTGCCCTGGACACGTGAGGGGACCTGGCGCACTTATTCAAACTTTTTTTATAATTTTTCTTCAGGCAATTTATTTAAATTGGACCATGTAAAAGCAACTCAGAGAATTCATTTGTTGTTGTCTAACATCTTTTGAAATCAAGTTTTATCAAATCACAAAGAGAAATACATTCTTGGTCGAGGACAGACCTTTATAAGTGAAGAGTATTGTTATAACACAGGTTTTTTCCTTAGCTGAAACAAGTATACTCATGTTTTTTTCATGTCATTTCGTTCTTTTCGAACATTCACGTCCGTTTTTGATCATTGCCTTTTGTTTTCGAACACTGCACTTGAACAGTAGCTTAGTTTGTATTTTATAGTATTTAGAAACTGCTGATAGTGTTCAAGGTGAAAAAGTTATTTTGAGAATTTTGATCCCATATAATTTCCCCTACCTAGCTAAAATATAGAGCAACCACCTACTCCCCTACCTACCAACGTCCCCTCCACACTTTTGCCCTCATTCCTAATTAAAATCTGTTAAATGCTTCCAACTATTAAATGCTTTGTTTTCGTTTCTTTTTGATATTTTTGATATAACTGAGGTTAGTTGAGAGGTTTTATTGCACGACTCATCGAGTAGATTCCGGTGTTCCTGCTGCTATCTTTTTCATAACTCAATAAAGCTTGTTCATGAGATGAACATTTGTTTTCGAATCTTGACTTCTGTTTTGGAGCGTAGTAATTTTCAATGTCAGAACAATTTTTTGAGACATTTTTCTCCCTCCCATGAGAGTCCCTCCCCCTATCAAGCAACTGACAGCAAACAACTAACCCCACCTACCTATCTCCCGCCTCTGCTCACCTACATAACCCCCCCCCCCCCCCACCCCACTCAACCTGATCCCCTCACTTTCTGTAGAATCACTAGGCAGTAAATTTTCAAATATTTTTCTTTCACAATCCTGATCTAGGCATGTTTCAAGAATTTTTAGGCAAAATTCAAGATGAAACGGTGATTTTGTGAAGTCTCTCTTTCTGCACTCGTGTTCTCGTCTACAATTCTAATTTTTTAATCAAATAAATGGTTTCTCTCATTTAATAAGCACGAAAGCACATAATCAGAGTACAACTGCGATTAGCGCTGAAACTTCTTATTGACGTTAGACTAAGACACCAAAATAATCTGATGAAATAGTACAAATAAATTGAACGTCAAAAATGGGGGAAACAAATATCACACAGACGTGCTCAAATATCTTAAGAATATCATTGATTCAGTGACTGCAAGGAGAAATGTGTCAATAATTTATCTGTAAATACGAACAACGGAAAGTAAATTCTCAAAATCGTTGTCCAAAATGTCTGACTAAATCTTACAAAAAACGGTTTTTTTGTGAAATATTGGTTCCCACCGCCGAAACAGATAGTGTGAAAACGATGAATAATCTTCTGAAGATTGGGCCTCTGACATGAAGTGTAATTTTTCCCAAAGAGATTGCTTGGCGAAAATGGCGTCTTTGAGATTCAATCTTTTTGCGTTTTCTGGTGTTTGCTTGTGTTTTGTTTTGTAGAACCTCGTCTATTCAGCTTACTAAAGAAGTTGAAAAGTATAAATTGAAACCGCCTTGAATTCTTCAAGATGTGAATAAAAGTTCTCATTCATTGAAACATTATTAATTTTTGTCGAGAAGTTTCTTCAATTGTTGGATTACTTTGCCGGATTGTCCAGTGATCCTTATACTCTCCCCCACCGAATATAATTGTTTTCCCAAAAAAGTTTTTCATGGATCCTTTGAAAAAAATCGTCTCTCCTTCGAATAATTACCGTTGAACTAAATTAATTGGTTAAATGTGTTTATCGCCTCTCAAAGAAGTCGTCATCGAAGAGCTCCTTGACGTCTAGTTTGGCCCGAAAGCGACGAAGCCTTGAGCAATTCAAGCAACGGTCGGCTATCTTCAGCTTTATCTCTCCCATTATCTTTGTCTATTCGACTTCTAATTTCAGAGCTCTTGATTAGTCCACTACTGAACATTTCTGCATGCATTATAGTTTCAAGTTTAAAGAATATTTAAGCTTTCAAATGAACCTAGAAGCAGTTGCACTAGCATACAACTGCAGAGCCGTTCAGTGACTCTTGTATACGTCTCTCGTCTGAAGAACTTTTCAGATGATTTCGATTTTAAAATTCTTAACTCAATGGTTGGTTTTGCTGGTGGTGGTCAAGCAAGCCGATAGGCAAGCAAGCCGAATTTTGAAAATGAGGTCAAGTAAGCCGAAAAATTTTCGGATGCCCGTATTTTAAGTTGCCCCTGGCGGGCCGGTGGGCGCGCGTGATAACCGGCCCGCTATTTCCGGATTACATCCCACAGCGGATGAGAGGCATGGACTTGAACAGCGGTCTGCTGAGGCCCGTACCCACTAGATGTCTAAAAATTGATGAATTTTTGTTTCTTTGGTGCATTGGAATACATTATGCACTAAAATACTACGTGCAGTATTGATTGTAACGGCTGACAATGTATTATTTCTGATAGATTACATAACTATTACATAACTTTCGGCTTGCTTTTCTGTCGGCTTGCTTGCCTATCGGCTTATTTTGCATTCGCGGGTTTTGCTGTAGCCAGAACATCTGCTCCTAATTTTGCTTTAGAACAGTCTTTGATTTTTCATATAAATCTGAAACCTTTTAAGTTATGTAATTGCTTTGATATAACATTGTTCTGGCATTTCAGGAAATCGGTATCAAAGCTTTCACGAGGTTCATCACCTCTCGAACACCTCCCTTTTGTATCCGGAAATCGAACCAGCAGCCTAAACATATTCTCAAATACCCAACCTAAGGATTCAGATGCAAAATTAATGACAAGAGGCGCAACTTTGAGTAGAAAGAGGTCGTTGGGAGAGAGTTTAAGAAATCTAAGCCCAACTGCAAATCTTAGAGGTACTCAGCCTAGAGTGAATGTGGGAGACGATCGGATTGGGAATGAATTGTTGATGACAACAATGAAGGACTCATCAACGAACAAATCTGTCTCCGGCAATGACACCAGTGAAGCACAATGGTACTGTTATAAAAATCACTTTTGATAGCTAATGTTGATTGATTGATAGATAACGAGGCTTGTTAGTTGACTGATTGAGTGTCAGTTTATACTGGAATACCAAGTTGATGTTTGGGTATTATTAATTAAACGAACTGATATCTCGAACAAAGTTTAATGCAATTACTAAACGGACGTGTATTTTCGGCTCGAAGAGTAGTATTGGTATTCTACAGGTTCATTACGACGCGAAGAGGAGTATTGTTATTCTATAGGCTTTTACGACCATCAGCGGTTTTTAACTAACCTTGAACGAAGTTTGAAGCAACTATTTTTGTACACGTGTTTGTCTTTTTAAGCAAATTTTTTGCTGAATCATTCAATTATTCGAGTGAATTTCAGGCCCTTGACTTCTTCGTTTTGCGTGATCCTAATTTCTCTCTCATTCGCGAGTGTCAGCAGCTGAACTCAATTGGCGCCAGGTCATCACTAAAAATTAAATGAAAAGTGCGCCAAAATATGGGTAATTATTTAACTTTAAGTTTTTCAAAACAATTAAAAACTTTAATTTAAAAAGTTAGATCTATTTTTGCGCACTTTTCCTTGTCACTTTTTATTAGTGCTTTTCAATAACCTCTAGTGACGTTGTTTGAAGCCCCCTGCTAGAATTTAGTCTTCCCCCTCCCCGACTGAAGCAGGCTGCAATAGATTCGATCTCCTAACTTTTTCTTTGAGTGTCATTCTTCCGACGTTAGTAGGCTATGTTTTTTAGTCTTACCCAATATTGTAGTTTTTCTCTTGTTTCATTGTTTAGTTTGATTGAAAACAGTTCTCTTCGTTAGCTAATGAGACATTAATCAATTAACTTTATGATCTGAGTTCATAGTTAGTGTCTTTCATAAATTTTTCAATATATGATTTAAAAAACTATAGTCTTATTTTTGTTGGGTGTATTTAATGTCTTAATTAATCAAAATAATGGTTAATTTCACAGCTAGCGCTTTCTAGGAGTTAAAATTATCGATTTTACTTCTTTCCTCCATTTTTGTTTGTCATTTATGTTCTCTATTAACTTAATATCAATAATGACAATTGTCAGGTTTCTAAGAAGGCATATATGAATCGAATTAATAAATTGAGATCCCACCGGTGTTTTTCATTACTTTTAAACTATGTCTTCTCCTGTTTTTGGGTTTTTGAGTCTTATCCGTTTTCTGTCGCTTTTCTTGCGGTGTCTCGCTCGGTCTAAAGAATAACAGTTCTCATTGACCTTCATAAACGGTGTAATTGTTGTCAAGTTATTGGTGTCGACATTTAGCTATCGTCTTCATTGAGTCAGAAAAATGTGATGTGTAGCATCAAAAGCTGTACTTTTGTTGTGTCGATTTTTGTGTTTTTATTACTTTGACGGCACTAAATTTTAAATTGTTTCTGATTTTTGCCGAGTTTCTCAGTTTTTTGTAATTTTGAATTTTCTCTTTTTGATTTCCACATCTTTATTGTAATGTGTACTCATTCGAAGGACAAAAAGAGTTACTGTATTTTAGGGTGTTGTTCGTATTGATTGCCTATGAAAGTAATTCCTGTAAAGTCCTCTAATTCAGGACTTGTCATGCTATGATTTTTTACTTCGTGGAACAAAAATTTGTTTCGCTTTTTCTTAGTTCACAGCTGCGTGCATTTTTTTGTTTGTTTTTGCGTGACTTTTTTTGTTTGTTGTGAACCAATTTCACTTATTCTGCTCTAAAATTTTTTAAGAGGAGTTGCTCAGCAAGGTAATTCAGAATCAGCAGAATCAGTATTGAAAAACTAAATCCAAAATAGAAACGGGATAAACTCATAAAACCCAATTTTATGCCATAAAACCCAATTTTAACTATTGCTTACTTTCTAATGTATAGTAATTAGGAACTGCTGGTAAAATTGAAGGTCAAAAAGATCATTTTGGCTAGTTTTCTTGCACTAGCACCATAACAGTCCCTCTCTCTTATTCAAAGTACAGGCAACTAACACCGACCTACCACATCCCCCACCTACAAACATCAACTCCACATACATACCCCAACCAGTTATCCACCAAGGCCCCAGTGCCCTCTCCACTCTTTTTCTTTCGTCATTCCCAATAGCCCCACCCCCACCTACACGCCCCTAAATTAAAAGCTGTGTCTGCATCTTTCAAAACACTTTCTCTTTAATTGCTCTCAAGCGAAGTTTGTAGAAGTTATGTTAATCCTTTGGTCCTTTTTTCTGCGATTTTTCGCTGGACTGATTTTTCATCTGACCCTTCTTCGTCCTCAAAAACGGGATAAACAGGTAAAGCTCAGAGGGCATTAAGTTCTTTTAAAACCTTTCAGCTCACAAATTTTCAAGTATGTGATTTGGAGACATACTGAAGGTGTCAAGGGCGGTTTTTAGGGTCTGACCACCTCCCCCACTTTACCCCTCTCCCATATCATTCCCCACTTTTCACCCCCTGGACGTCTTTCAGGACGTAAGGACGTGACCCAATTGCCCGACGTAAGTCGGTTATGTTCTGTAGTTTGATGTTAGATTATATTTGACAACCCTTGGGTTTGTTTTTCGCGTTTATATCGGCTATGTCTTTTCAGCTGAGTTTTGTCAATGACTTGAACTTTGACTAATAAACTGGGCCTATTTTTACAATCCAATAGATTCGAATTGTATTGATGCGCTGTCTTTTTTAAGATCTTTTCTTATTTTTTTTCGACTTTTTTCCTCACAATGAAAAGTCAAATTACAGTGGTGAATTTAGTCACGCCGGAATTACAGAGTGACCGAAAAAGAGAGTAGGTATGAAGCCTGACTTTTTAAAGCTGCTTTTAAACAGCAATGAGAAATTGGTTTTTGAGCAAATTTTTTTTTTTGGTTTTTGAAATCAAACTTTCTTTTCAAGTACACCAGTGTGACTACTGTTTTTGCCGCTTTTCTCCTGATTTAAAAAAAATGATGGCTTCTGAAGCTGATAAACGGGATCTTTTAATGCAGTGTTGCCTTTTTGAAGACCTCAACGGGCACTTGACGGTTTTTTTGGCATAGACTTTATTATTTGTGTTGGTTGTAATCGTTGAACTTTTTTTTGTTTTATTGCTCAATTTCGATAATGAGAGGTTCCGTCGCTTTCTAATGAGATTTAAATTAAAATCGTTTGTTTGGATACATATCTATCGCTTTCTTTGACTTAATAGTTCAAAGATCTTTTCAAAGATTTGCCCCATTTCTATTGCTCATTTTTTAAATAATTTAGTCTAAGTAATGAGAAGTGTCAGCTATTTCCAAGAAATGAAGTTTATAAATGACATGAGATCAAACCGATGGTTGTTCATGACTTTAAGTCAAATTTTTCATGTTTGTTGATTTCTCAGTCTTGCCCGTTTTTGTCGCTTTTCTGGCGGCGTTGTTGCGCAGTCTGAGAACTAACGGTTCTCATTGATCTTCTGTGGCGATATATTTATGGTCAAGGTATTGGTGTCAGCTTTTAGCTGTTGTCTTTGTTATTTATATACCATTTGCTTTTGGTTTTTCATGAATTTTTGAGAATCATGCCTTCATTTGTTGTTCTTATTGCCTTTTTTACATAACGGAGATGCTAATGATTGTTTCTATGACTTCGTAATTTGTATCATCGCTTTTATTAGGGATTAGGATCTAATTTTAGTTACTTTGACGCCAGTTATTTTTTATAGGCGCAAAGCGATAGCTGGGGCTATCATTGGCCGTCTCTTTTTTTATTTCGTCGGCAGGATTTTTGTTACGATCATTTTCGTTCATTCGCCCATGCAATTTCAACTGAATTGTATGCGTGGCGCCATTTATCACTCTTAGTGGAAGTTTTTTTGTTCGTTCGTGTGGATAGGTTTTTGGTCACACTTGACTTAACTCACTCTCAAAAATAGCTGCCTCACTCTGAAATTGACTTTTCTTTACTTTAATTCACAGAGATAAGCTCAAGTGAGTGCGTGTCACCCTAATTGAAGATTATTTGAGAGCAGCTAATGGAAGCAGTATTAAGTTGTATAGAGATTGATTATCAAAATCTAACATCTTATCGTTTAATAAAAAGAAATTTCATTTTTGGTCTGTTTTGTACTATCTTTTGAGACTATGTTCAAAATGATTGTGATTTTTGCTTTGTCTGTTTATAGGTCCAAAGTTGTAAGCTGAGCGGAGCTATATTGCGGTGCTCTTGGTTTTTTGTTTCGTCGTCTGACGCTCTTTTTCGTTTTACATTTGTTCACACAGCAAAGCTGAAAAAGTCAAATTTTCTGATTGTTTTCTTCCTCTCTTTAACGGCGTTTGCGCGCTTGACGTCATTTCTCACTCTTTTTAGCAAAAGTTTTTTGCGTGATTAGATTTTGATCACAAGTGACTTACCTCACTCAATAAAATAACTTTTGCACTTCAAAACTTAAATTTAATTTGAATTTGTTTAAGGTCAAAGGAATTCATGTGCAGTGAAGGTCCCTAATAAAAGGCTTCTGTGGGATGAATTTTAACAAGTTTTATTAATTTATCGCTAAATGTTTTTTACCTAGCTTTTTGAGTCGCGTCGATTTTTTTTCAATTTGGATCTGTCTCTGTATCTCTATTATATGGCACGGAGGTCTATTCTTTTTTGCAACTATTCCGGCAATCTGCCGGCTATGTTAATGATTTCCCCAAGTTCGTTTTATTTCGTGTTTTTTCTAGGGACAAAGTCGAACTTGTTGTTTCTATTGATTGTTGTTGAAAAATCTAGCTCTCTGATGAAGTTTGTGAATTTTTTTAAAGATTTGTTGTTTTTGCGTATATACACTATGGTACCAAAAAGCTACGTACACCTAAAGATTTTTTAAAAAGCTATGCAAACATCAAATAATATAACATAATTAGTTCAAATTTTGTTCTCTAATAACGCGTCATTACACCTTTGGCTTTTTTGACCTTACACCTTTTTTTACGCCTAAGCGCAAATCATGCTTATGAAGCACGAATCATGCTTTAAAAGTGGAAATCATGATGTACGTAGCTTTTTGGTACCATAGTGTATGAGCTTTGTAGACTGTCATAGTTTGATGTTGCTGGAATATATTGATTTCCAGGTCAAAGTGATTAGATGATTAATTTTTTAGATTGGGGACAAACAAAGACTAATAAAGAAATCTGTTTATTGTTAGTGACTTTCATGTTTTCTCAAATGTTATCTGTCACTTTTTAGTTTAGCCCATGTTTTTTTGTTCACTTAGTCTCGAACATAACAAGTCACGTTGCAAATAATTGAGGGCGAAGTGAATCATTGAAAAACCTGCAACTTTTGACTGTTAGCTTTTGAAATGTAACTTTTTAACTAGCCGTTTATTATTGTCGCCCTATTCTTTTACTTCGTCGAATAAAAGTTTGTTTCGTGTTAGTTTAGTTCTCAGCTTCTTCAGCATTTTGTGTGAAATTCTTTTGCCTCTAGGCTAGCTTCACTTTTCTCTTATTCTACTCAAAGTCCTGTTAAGCAGCAGTTGCTCAGCTACTTAATCTGGAATCAACGGAGTCAGTATCTAAAAACTAAATCAAAAATAGAATCTCGACATCTGTTTTCGAACATTGGACTTACACAGTAATTTAGTTTATAATGCTAAGTAATGAGAAATTGATGGGAACTTTGAATGTCAAAAGGTAGTTTCGAAAAGTTGTCTTTCCATAAGAGCGACGCTATAGACACCCCCGCCTACTCCCGGAACCTACTTCCTCCCACCCAGCTACCACCTTAACCCTAATTCCGTCCACCAAGATTCCCATGCCTCATTAACTCTGCCCCCACCAGCCTACCCCACCCCCCAACTTACCCACAGCTCTAATTCACAAGTTGTGTCTGCATTTTTTTAATTACTTTGCTGCTTACAGTTTTATTTCGCATTTATTCTTCGAATCGTTTCGGGCATTGTACCGGCAATCTTCTGTTAGCTGAAGCAAAGTTGTTCATAACTTTGACTTCTGTTTCGAACATTTGATTTTAACAGTAGCTGACTTTCTAACGTATAATAAATAGGAACTACTCGTAAAATTCGTGGTCTAAAAGGTAACTTTGAGCTCTGATTGCATGACATTTTTTCCTCCCTTAGATAACGCACATGCACTTACTTAATTGTAACGAAAGAGCCAGAGCAGTTGTGAAAACGTAGAAGTTTTGGAGTTTTTTGTGAAAAACCCGCAAAGTGAAAATAAAACGAGCAAATTGACTGAACACACCCTTAAGTTAAAACAAAATACCTTCGTAATTGAATGTCTTGTCGCTTGTTTTTTCGCTTCGTAAGATTCTCATTCAGAGTCTTGTCACTGGTCACCTGTACAATAATTTAGTCGAGCTGTCTCTTGGTTAATAACAAGGACTCTCCGAAAACCAGTCTCAATTCTTACCAATTATATATATATATATATATATATATATAAAAATGTCTCCAATTTTTAAATAAACAAACAAATAGAAAAGGCACCAAAACAGACGGCAGTACAGCAGCTAAAGGAGAGGATCTTAAATATATATAAAGAAAATGACAACAATATTCAAAATAATTATATTTAAAAAGAAAAACTTAAATTGAACTTCGAAAAAATGTTCTACCTTCAACGTCAAAAACAAGAATTTTACTTTTTGCAAATTTTGATGCGAAACATGAAAGATTTCATATTATCGAGGAACAAAATTTTTTCCTTTTTTATTTGAGTACAATTTGCCATAATTCATAGGGTACCATGAGAATAAAACCTTTCAGTTTATGGGTTTCATTTTCGAAAGCAACGGCGCTACAAAATTAAACTCAATTCCAATTTGGTACAGGCTCTGGCTAAATATGGAATTCAAAATTTTCTATCGACGGTACTTCAACAAAATATTTTTCCCTTTTATTCCTAATTGGAGGGATTTTGTGGAGCTGAGCACTCGTGCTTCTAGTATTGCGGCTGTAATCAACTTTTTTCGAAGATTTGGTTCATCGATGTTGAGCACAGATCTTCCCTAACACTACGCAACGAAAACTTTTGAAAAATTTTAGCCTGACTAATTTTATTTGGAATATGGTTAAATCGCAGAGTTTTGACAGGTCAGTTCCACCATAAACTAAGACACCTTATTGAATCACATGTTTTACGTAATAATTGAAAAAATATGCAACACTTTTTTTGCAACTAAATGTCGCAGCTTTGGTACTAAACTGATACAATGAGATAATTTCTTTAATTACTTCAATGGGACTATTAAAGTTAAGTTTTCATCAATATAAACACCTAAATACTTGTTTGAATCGCCTATGTTTATTTCTTTATTACCTATTTTGTTAACCAGTTTTTGTTTACTCCTAAATGTTAAGAATGAATTTTTATCAACATTCAAAGCTAAACTGTTTTCTTCGAGCCATTGATTAATTGCTCTTGAACGAAGTTTGCCCTTGAACAAATTATTGTAAACGTGCGTGTCTTTTTGATGCAAAATTTTCGCTTCAGGGTTTTGACTTTTCCAGTGGCTTTTACACCCTTGACTTTTTGCGTTTCTGATCTAAAGTACTCCCTCAATCACAATTTCAAGCAGCTAAACTCAATTGGCGGCAATATAATACTAAAAGACAAATGAAAATTGCGCCGAATTTGCTGCCATTTTTCACTTTAAATCTTAATAGTGGTATATCTTAACCTCTAAGTTATTTGAAGCCCACTATTGAACTTCTTAGTCCCATTTAGGGTCCCCTCCCCTCCCCCTCCCGATTGAAGAAGGTTGCAATTGATTAGAGCTCCCACTAGTCGTTCAAAAGCAATTCTTCCGATGTTTAATCGGTTTTGTTTGATATTTGCCAGATCTTCGCTCAAATTAGCCCTCAGAGCAATTTCATCATCACCAGTGATTATAAGATTTGTATCATCTGCATAACAAGTGTATTTACAAACTTGCACGCATTGCCATGATCGTCAATATGCATAGGAAAAGTAGCGGACAAGATAGAACCCTGTGGCACCTCGTAGCAAATAGTTCCTTTTGACGACAACGATTTGCCTACGTTTACGCATTGTTGCCTTCTTGTAAAATCGGATTCAAACCATTTTTAGCATTACCTCTAATGCCGAAATTTGGCATCTTTTGAAGCAGGATGTTATGAGTTATCGTATCAAAAGCTTTGCTCAGATCTAACAAAACACATTTAAAGCTTTGTCTTTTAGCCGTGTGTCTAATGTTTTCATCTCTTTCAGCCGCAACATCAATAGTTGATCTTTTACTGCGAAAATCATATTGCTTCGGATAGCAAGTCGAATATTTCCAGATATGAATAGAATCTGTTATGCATAATTCTTTCAAAAAACCTTTGACAGCACAGGCAAAATAAAATTAGGACATTTTTTATCATGACGACCTGCTTTAAAGAGGGGTGTTACTCTTTGAGCTTTTTAGACAGACGGGGAACACACCCATTTAATCGATTTTTTAATCAGTTCCACTAGAGTGGGGCAAAAATAGTCTGAGCAACTTTTTACTACTTTTACGGGCATTTGATCAATATCGTCAGTTTTGTGCAATTTTAAATTATCAATTGCTCCCTTGACTTCATACTGGTTAGTTGCTTTGAGATACGTTGAGAAATTGACTTCCTTAAGTTGATTTTCACTGGAACTGTTTGCTACAGGAGCGATCAATTGTTCCGCAGCCTACAAAAAATATTTGTTATGAGCTTCGCTTATAGGAGCATCTCCCTTATTCTTTTTGCCATTGATTGAGAGACTAGTAATTGATGTGTTGTTCATAGCTTTTCCATTAACGTCATTGAGGTGAAGAAAAACCATACGTTCGTCTTCGAGCGAATTCGAAAAAAGCTGATCCTAAAAATCTCTTTTCAATTTTATTAGTGACTTTGTATTTCTGCGTAAAGTTCGATAGCGATTCAGTAAACTTTCGGTTTTGCACTTCTTGAATATTATGTATACCTTATTTCTTCTATCAACTGCATTTTTAAAGCAGTTATCATACCAGATTGGTTTGCGACGAAACTTTGGTTTGTATTTGTAGCAAATAAACTTCGTTGACTTCTCATTGACTTCATTAATGAGGCTCTCAGCTCCATCATGTATGCTAGAAGTTCTCCAGTTTTGAAGTAAACTCGTTTTGAGAGGTTTAGCTTCTCATCGCATGTTTTCAAAAAAATTAAGCTCCATTATGCTTGTTTTTTGTTTTCTTCGATCGCTCCAGTTGTTAAGGAAAGGTATGTTGATTAATGATATGTAATATCTTTTTCCATAATTTCGGCAGTAATTTTATCGACGTCAAATGTTTTCACAACAATATGGTCTGCAATGATTGTTGTATATAATATCTCGCGTGCGCAATTATTAACTAACTGAGTGAAATTATTGCGTTTCAATATCTCTAGATATTGGTTCTTGGCTACGGATTCGCCTTTTAAATCCATATTCACGTCTCCGAGGATAAAAGAAGCGGTAGGAAAACTATTCAGTTTCGAGGGGAGCTTGGTGATTGATGGTGAATTATATAAACAAAAGACGATAACATCCTCTTTGCCTAGAGCTAGCTCAATAGTAATGCATTCATTATTAATGCCCAGATTCATTTGCTTGAAGGGGATCTCATCTCGAACGTAAGCAACAACACTCAATAACAAGAAACAATCAATGTTTTTATAATTTCTGAGCCCAGTCTCTGATAAACAAGTTAGCATTACATCGTAGCTTTGGATATGAAACATGAGCTTGTCAAAATTGCTTTTTACAAAACGAATATTTGTAAAAAAATCCACGCTTTTACGCGCTGATTTTTTTGCTAGCTCGAGGATTTTACACCGTTATGACTTGATTGCTATTGCGTTGACTCGTTAAAACAACTTAGAACAATATCAACACTATAGTTTAGAAAAGCACCGCCTTTGTATCGATCTTTGATTTTATAAATTTGCGAATCCTCATTCCAGATGAAATGAATTGTGTTTTCCCTCGTTCAAACATTTGCAATTCGTTCATCACGTCTTATAAGATTCATAAAAGCCAATCTTGCTGATGGCAGATCCTCACATATCGATAGTTGTTAGCTGTATTATTCAATGCTACTCGTTTCCTGTTTCGAATATTGTCATTTCTTGCCACTCTTGGAGAAAACCGAGCAATAATAGGTCGCAAAGAACTATTTCTGCTTGGAAGTTTATGGGCAATAGATAAGTCATTCTGCTGAATTTCTACACCTACATCCTGTGCAACTAACAAAACTTGCGACCTTGTTTGATGAAGTTTTTTTGCTGTCGTTATTTACTGTAATGTTTTCAGGCACACCGAGTATTTTGATGTTATCGCGCCTATTGTACGTTCCAAGGAGTTCGGTTTCAGATAGAGTTTTTAAGGTAATTTTCTTAGCCTGTTCGTCAAATTTCTTGTTCACCGACGCCATAATTTCCTTTTTCATATGCACTACAGCGCTGCTGACCAGATTCTCCAGATCAGTTTCGGTCAGATCTGATTGTAGATCTGACATTATTTTCGGTAGGGCGTTGTTTATGCTTTCAATCACCACCTCTATTATTTTAGTGTTCAGCTTCTCATCAAAAACTTCGAATTCAGAACCAGTGGACAATTCTTCTCGTGCTTGCTTCCAATCGTGCTTTACTGAGATAGGTGGTGTTTAGTCCTTATATCGGAGTTGAGGAATTTCAGTTTGAGGTAGGGCTTGCGTGTCCATGTTTGTCATCATCATATATGAAACTATTTAATAAGTTTATCACAACAATAAGGCTTTTAGTTGTTTGTAGCAGTTACATTAGTCCTGCTGGTCTTTTTGGGTGCAATTTTGTCTATTACCAACTTTTCGTCCGATAGTTTATTCAGTCATAGGTTCTTAGAGTTTGAGGTTCTTGAGACCCCACAACCCCACTCCGCTCACCACGTTTCAGAGCATTTCGCCCAACATTAGTCGGTTATGTTTTACAGCTTGAACTGTTTTTCGGGTTCGGTGGCATTGATTGTTTAGTTTGCGAAGCTTGATTAATGGTCTTTTGACGCAGCAACTATTTTGATGAATGTGATTTTTTTTGGTTTAGGGAAACTGCAGATGAAGAGGACGATGACGTAGACCAGCTGGATACTTGTGCCAAACATATCATCCAATCAGATTACAACGCCAGCAACCTCTACAGTGGCTGCAGCCGCACAGCAACGCCACAATTGTCACAACAAGCAACAAGCTTCCCTCAAGATATGGGCATGCCCCGGATGGATAATGATGTCATGGAAACGTGTGATTCCCTCGCTTCTGATGAGGCTATCAAAAGCTATTACAATAATGAAGTGCATGATGAGGGTTCTGACTACTCCACAGTTCGTGATCAAGTCCCAATGGATCCATACGACATTGATTCAGTTAATAGGTTTGCAAAATGCAGCAGATATTGAGGTCCCATTTTCGTCTTGACTTTTTTTAACGATGAGAGGCTCTCAGTCTTAATTTTTTTTCTGCTGCATAGCCTAAGGACTGTCGTTGGAATTGTGACATGAGCTCTGGTAGCCATGCACAAATAAATTTTCTGTATTGTTAATAGCTGCGATAGCAATAACTGAGCTATTGGCCTTTTTCACAGTTCAAAGAATTTGAATTAAATTTGGGCACTAGCTAGGGAATTTTTAAAAATTTAAGCTTATGCAGCCAATCCTTCAGACGAATGTTTAATTGCTCTCAAACAAAGTTTGTAGCAATTGTATTAGTCCTGCAGTTTTTTCCGATTTTTCGCTTGACGGATTTGTTGTCTGACGCTTTCTCAATAACTTAATAAAAACTGGATGAACAGGTAAGGCCTGGAGATAATTAAGGTGCTGAGCTATTCTCTAAGAGCCGTAATGCTATGTATGCGATTCACCGAAAATATTAATCAGACATAAAATTATGGCGCCATAATATTTTGGTTTAAACACTCCAATGCACACCCACCCTCGTCCACCTACCACCCTCCTCGTCCACCCATCCCCTCCACCTCATTCCAGTTGTAATTATAGTAAACCCACATGCCCCCACGCCGTTAGAGTTAACTCCAAATTCTCAATTCTCTCACCCCACCCCTCCCTCCCCGCTCGAACCCACTTAAGTAGCATAAGGCTAGCCTCCCTTAACGGCAGATAGCTACTGTCGAAGACGGCAGTGTACCAGTTCTTTGAGAGCGATTCTCCCGACGTTAACGGTTATGTTTGATATCGACACGCTTACCTCAAATCAGCTTTTAATGATTCATTCATGCAATTTGTGATTGACCTGACGGCTTGAGTTCAATTTTCGCGCTTATTGCAAAAATTATTTTAATTCAATTGTTTGGTAAAGATTTATATTTTCGTCACTCCTGATTTAAATCACACAATACAAATAATCTTGCGCTCAATTTCCTCTAATTAATTTATATTTAGGTTTGTTGAAGTTTAAATGACGATGCCTCATTCTAACTGAAACTTATTTGAGAGCAGCTTTACTGTGCATTACCCTTTTGACCTCGATTTTTGTTTTACATAAGTCAAAATGTTCACATTTAACTACTGGCTTACCTCACTCGCTGTTTTAACCTAATGAATTTCAATTTCTTCTCTCATTTAAATCCGCAATGTAGTGACTGCGGTAAAAATGAAAAGAGCAGCATCCAAAGAAACGGGATAAGCCGATTAAACCCGTTCATTAAATCATATTGCATTAAGTTGCCGAAGTTCATAAGAGCGATTTCTAGCTGGCATTAGTATTAAGCTTAACAGATTTCAGATCAGAAGCTGAATTAAGTATAATTATAGAATCTAACTGAAACTGCTCACCAAGTTAGAGAATTTTTTTGACACAAGAAGATTTCTTACAATTTTTAATTCTTCTTCTTAATAGCCGCCCTCATCTTCTCAGCAAGCTATTATAGCGCTCCTATTTTTACAATCCAAGAATTGGATTGTATTGGTGCTCTGTCTTTTTTTATTTTTGTAAGATGTTTTCACACCTTTTTTCATGACTTTGAGCTTTCAAAACGGGATAAACCGGTAAAGCGCAGCGGGCATCAATTTTCATTAGAGGCCCTTAGCCGCGGTTAGTAGTCTTTCAAGTGTATAGAGTGGTGAAGTAACTGGGAAGACCGTATTTCAAGGTTAAAAGGTCATTTTTTGCGTTTTTCGCGTTTTTTCGTCTTTATTCGAAATTTTTGTTGGACCAGTCTAAAATAGAGGTTTGTAAAATTTGATAAAGGTCTTTTGCTAGAAATGATTACCTCTTATGGCCATTTTAGGAGCTATATCTTTTGGTACTCGAAACATAAACACGCAAATTTATTCAATTGTTTACAATTTTTTCAAGTTTTTTGAAAATTGTTCTCATATTTTGAGTTTTTCAGCCCTAGCTGTCAAGCAACCTCCTCAACGGTTTGATAATAGGTTACTGCATAGTTTCTAGTGGTAATAGAATGGTTTTCAACATTTTTGATAAAACTTGCATTTTTCAAATTTTTTAAAAATATGTTGTCATTATCTAAGTTTTCCAAGCCCCAGGAGCCAGGAAATCTCCTATTGCGTTTGATAAATGGGCACTAAAAATTTGTTTGGCCATGGAATGGTTTTCATTATTTTAATATCAGAAATTATAGCAAAATTTTGATAAAACTTGCAATTTTTTTCATTTTTTTTTAACTTTTTGTCTTTTTTAGGTTTCTCCAACCTCAAGGGCCAACGAACCTCCTGCAGGGTTTGATAATAGGTTACTGCTTAGCTTCTAGTGGGAAAGACACAGGTTTTCATTTTTTTAATTATCACTAATTTTAGCAGTTTTGTTTTAATGAAGTTTATTTCTCGAGTTTATATGCCATTAGTGGACAATAAATCTCTTTCAAGTCCTGTGCGTGAGTTAATGAGTATATTGAATTTTATCATATTTGGCCTTAAGGGTAAAGGCCTCAAGAGTTTTACCGATGAATTTTTTCTTTATTTTGTTTGATTAGTATAGTTTCTCAATTTTTTATAATCTCTTTCAATAAATCTCTTTCAAGTCCTGTGCGTGAGTTAATGAGTATATTGAATTTTATCATATTTGGCCTTAAGGGTAAAGGCCTCAAGAGTTTTACCGATGAATTTTTTTCTTTATTTTGTTTGATTAGTATAGTTTCTCAATTTTTTATTGTCTTTTTGGCTGGGATTGTTCAATTGATCCGCTGGTCAGGTACATTAATTTTCAGTTTTTAATTCAATTCCTTGGATTGTATTTCAGGACTTGTCCTGCTATGTTTTTTTACTTCGTCGAATAAAAAAATGTTTCGCTTTACCTCATTTTGCCGCTTTTTCAACATTTTGCGTAATATCTTTTTGACTTCTCTAGGCTAGTGTCTCTCCTCTCATTCTGCTAAAAGTTATTTTGAACATCAGTTGCTCAGCAAAGCAATTCAAAATGGACAGAGTCAGTATAAAAAATTGAAGTCAGAAGTAGAAACGGGATAAACCCATACAGCCCAATTTTAGATGCCCGCTTTTTGAACGTCGTTCCTATAAGTCTTAGTTACCATCTCTAATGCTTATTGGTATTGATAGTAGCCCCTGTAGCCTCTCTCTAAGAAACAGAAGTACGTTACGCTCAACTACGAAATGCCATCAAAATAAATCGGACTTAAAAAATGTTTTTGTACAAAAATCTTTTTTTTTCAATATCTTCTATTCTTTCAATCCCAACCATGCTTATTGGAATCAATGGCGGCTATTTTCCGGCAATCTGCCGGGTATGTTTCCATTTCTATTTGCGGCTGTTTTGTTTTTTCATTGTCAATCTTTTTGGTCTGAGCAGAAGTCGTCACGCTCATTTGACATAAATTTGGTGTTTCATTCATGCTTTTTACTTAATTGTTAGCGGATTGTATTAGCGGATTGTAAGAATCGCATTGTATTAGTGCTCTCTCTGGCTTTCTTTTTACGACTCGAAGAGGTGTTATGGTAATCTCTTTTAAAATAGGCGGTTCCTCTTTTTACAGGATACGCCGTCAAATGCCGAACGTGAAGAAAGGAGTTTAGGTCAATCTGCTGAACAAAAGTTGAACGCAGAGCAAAAAAAGGATTGGTTCTTGTTAATGTAGTATTCTAAAAGAGCGAGAAAACTAAGTGTGAAAAACTTTTTGCGTGGCGAGCAATAGTTTCAAAGTGAACCAAGTGCGGTTGACCCACTTTTGACCTCTTCTTGTCCTTTTCTGACCTCTTCTCGTCAACGAGAAGTCAAATTTGAAGATTGATTTTAGTAAAACTGGAGTAGTAAGAGGAGTAATCAAAGGCATGACTTTTTTCATCGTGCTTTTAAAAGTGAAGTGAGGGAATGGTGTTTAAACAGATTTTCGGTTTTTGGGAGCGAAATTTTTTTTCACGCGCGGCATTTCTGTTTTGGCTGTTTAATTGCTCTTGAACGCAGTTCATAGCAATTATTGTAAACGTGTGTGTCTTTTTTTTAATGCAAAATTGTCGCTTGACGGTTTTGATTTTTCGAGTGACTTTTACGCCCTTGACTTTTTGCATTTCGCGTGATCTAAAATTCTCTCTCAATCACAATTTCAAGCAGCTGAACTCAATTGGCGGCAATTTAATACTAAAAGTCAAATAAAAAGTGCGCCGAAACTGGTGTCATTTTTTTTACTTTAAATCTTAATAGTGGTATATGTTAACCTCTAATATGGTTATTTGAAGCCCACTATAGAACTTCTTAGTTCCATTTAGGCTACCCCTCCCCCCCCCCCCCCGACTGAAGCAGGCTGCAATTGATTAGAGCTCCCACTAGTCGTTCAAGAGCAATTCTTCCGACGTTTAGTCGGTTATGTTTTCTTATAATTTTCTATACGAATATTTTCAAAAGGCAATGCGTTTGTTCTAAAATGCATAGTTGTACTTGTTTGAACCCCTCAAAAGACAGCCAATGGTTTTCAAAGACCTTGACACTTTTTTTTGCCGGTTGTTTTGTTCGTTTTGGTTGCTTTTATTTAGTCTCATCAATGATAGTTATCACCGGTTCTATATAGGCATATGTATATTAATCTACTCATTTAAGCTGAAATCAATGGTTTTAATGACGTCGACACCAACTGTTTTTGTAAAAATATTGGCAATTTTTTTTAGGTTTTGCCTACTTTTGTAAATTTATTTTGTTCTGTCTCATTATGGAAAGCACTAAGTGGCTCTCTGATGATACACAAATATATCAGTTCACCAGGTTTTTTCATATCAAAACTGTTTTAACTACTTTGACACCGCCTGCTTTCAAAAAAAATTTTTTTCTGTCGGATTTTGCCCCTTTTCTGTATTTTTTTGTTGTTCTGTTTTTCAGCCTCATTAATGATGGATCTCATTGGCTTTTTTCATGCATTTTTAAGTTTTTCTGGTTCTTTATTTTCAAGGCGTGCTGGTTTTTTTGGATTATGAACGATTCGTAAATATTTTTTGTTTTCCTGTTGTTTAAACTCAATAATGATTGGTATCATTTGCTCATGAATCAAGGCTAATTGGATCTATTTAATATTTGGTTTTATTGCTAATAAATTAATAGGTTTCGACACCATTTGTTTTTTCGAACTTTTGATTGTTGCTTGCTATTGTTGCTGATTTGTTGCGTGGTCCGCCTATTGTTCCCATTAAAGTTGATATATTCCTTCTATTGATAGATAGTGCAAAAGATGCTGAAGAACTCTTCTTTTAGTTGCGTGCTTGAGTCACTTCGATGCTACTTATTTTCCATGTCAATCGAATCAGTCGTTTTTTTCTGGTCAAATGTTTGTGTTAACCGTTTCTTTTGTCTGCAAAGTTGGTGTTTGCTGTCTAAAACTCCCTTGAGTCCGAATTCTTTCGGAGTTTACCTTGTTAGGAATAATAACTTCGATTACACTTTTTTATGGCAGTGAAATATTTTTTTCTTTTCTGTAGTGTTTTGTTTACTCTCGTTGAGTTCTTATTGTTTGGTTTGTTTTTTTTTTCATTGGAGACTAATCTTTAAGAAAGCTGATGTTGTTGAATTCAAGTGCGTTGATTCCTTGACTTATAATTCAAGACTGGTCCTGCTATGTTTTTTGTTTCCTCGTCTGACGCTCTTATTTCCTTTTTAATTGCTCTCAAACGAAGCTTGTAGCAATTACATTAGTCCTGTCGGTCTTTTTTCCATGCAATTTTTCGCTTGAACGATTTTTCGTTTGACGCTTTTATCTTTTGGTCCTCCACAACGGGTTAAACAGTTAGCGCCCAGCGGGCATTAAGTGCTCTTAGAGCTTTTCAGCTCTGTTTCAGCTCAAACTGTTTTCGAGACTTATACTTATGGTGTGAATGGCGGTTCTTAGAGGTTGAAGACCCCAGCACTGTTGCCCCCCGCACTATTGCCCCCACCCCCGTGCGATATTACCCCCACCCCAACCCACTGTTGCCCCCCATCAGCCCTCGGTGCACCCCCCCCCATTTCTAGCTAGTGACGAACAACCGCTCGCGAAAAATACCCAAATTTACACTTTTTTGCAATTTTTTTCAAGCTTTTTGAAAATTTTTGACATTTTTTAAAAATTTTTAGCCCTAGATATGAAGGGATCTCCTCCAGGTTTTAGTAATAGATTACTGCATAGTTTCTGGTGGTAATTTTAACATCACGAATTTAAGCATTTTTTTTTTGACAAAATGTGCAATTTTTTTCAACTTTTTTGACATTTATTTTTCCTTATTCAGGTCTTACCATACCCGGGGGACAGGAAACATCCCAAGGGTTTGATAATATTTTGCTGAAAATTTTGTTTTGTCCATGTAATAGTTTTTCAACTTTTTACTGTCACTAATTTTTTGATAAAACTTTTTTTTCAGAAATTTTTTTCCGTTTATAGGTTATTTTAGCCTCAAGTCAAGGTCTCTAGGGTTTAAAAATAGGTTACTGTATATTTTCCAGATGTTATGTCTTGCAAGATTTAAGCATTGCGAATTATAGATTTTTTTAAACCATGTATGCCATTTTGTTCAGTTTTTTGACATTTATAGTCATTATTCAGGTTTTTTGAGCTTCAGGGGTCAGAATACATCCGTCTGTTTTCTACAACCGCTCGCGTCTGTTTTCTTGATAATAAATAACTTGAAAATTTTTGTTGGTCCTGGGTTATTTTTCAGCTTTTTAATGTCACAAGTTTTAGTAATTTTTTTAAATAAAACTTGCAATTTTAAGTTTTTAAATTTTTTTTTGTTATTTTTCAGGTCCCTCTAGCTTCAAGAGCCTCAGAAATTACGCTAGGGTTTGATAATATGTTACTGCATAGTTGTACGGAATGTTCTTCAAGACCTTAATATCACGAATATAAGCAATTTTTTTAAATTTTTGTATTTTTTCCATGTTTTTCAATTTTTTTACGTCACCAGTGGCCCTGGGACATCCTCCAAGGTTTGATATCAAGCTGCTCCATAGTTTATAGAGTTAATGAGATGGTGATTAATATCCTTTATGACAGTTTTAGAAGAATTGGGTAAAATTTAAAAATGTTTTCAACTTTTTGGAAATTTATCATGCTCCAAGTGTATGGATCTTAATGAGCCAGTGATTCTGTTTCTGGCTTGAAACAGGGATACTGGATAGTCTCTTAGACAAGTAAATGGTTCTTATGATATTAATATCTTGATTTTTTAGCAAGACTTTGTTAAAATTTGCAATTGTTTTCAAAATTTTTCAATATTTTTTGTCCTTTTCTGAGTTTATCGACCTCTTTTGGCCAACGTCTCGGAGATGGGTTACTTGACAGAGCTTTCGAGAAAAAAATAATTTTGAACTTTTTTAAATGCAAAGTTAAAAACCTTTTCTTAATTTTGTTTTTTCAGTTTTTTCTATATGAATTATTTACTAACAAGGCTAGAAAACTAGAAGTTGCAGAGTCGAATCCTATCATGGAAAATATTCCTATCTCTTTTTCTCGCTGTCGTTTATGGTTTCCTTCCTTCTCTTTCTCGTTCACGTTTAGTCTCTCCCTCTCTCTCACTCTATCCTCTCTCTCTCTCTCTCTTTGTTGATGCCGCACTTCAGCTGCTGTTATGTGAGATAATGTCATCCTCTCTGATCCTCATTAACAATGAGCTGTAGTGGAAATGTTTTTTATCATAAATGACTTTTAGGACATCATTGCAAATATATTCATCCTGTTGGTCTCTTTTATGCAATTTTTTGCTTGGCCGATTTTTCCTCTGACCCATTTGACTTTTTTTTCTGAAACGGGATAAAGAGGTGGCGTCCAGTTTCCATTAAGTTCTCGTAGAGCCGTTCAGCCCACTAGCTTTCAATTATGCGAGTAACAGAAACTGTTTTGGAGACTTATACTTATGGTGGGAAGGGCGGTTCTTGGAAATTGATCCCACACCTCACCCACCCACCGCTCCGCTCTAAACCCCCAATCCACTTTTGCATCCCCGCTGCGGTGCAACCCAGCTGCGCTCACCTTACGCCCCTTCAATTCATCTAAAGCTAGCCTCACTAAACCGTGGCTAGGTACTGACGAAGTCAACCGCTCGCCGGTCGTTTGAGAGCTATTCGCCCGACGTTAGTGGGTTATGTTTCATTTGTTTACACAGCTAAACTGAAAACGTCAAATTTTTTGAACGACTTCTTCTCACTGACGGTTTTGCCCGCGTGACGTCATTTCTTACTCTCCCTAGCAAAAGTTTTCTAAGTTCTTTAAGTGATCGGATCTTGACCATACGTGACTTACCTCACTCAATAAAATGAATTTTGCACTTTGACACTTATGTTTAATTTGAATTAAGTTAAGATCAAAGGAGGTCATATCAGTAACAAAGGTCCTTAATAAAAAAGGCTGCTGAAGAATAAATTTTGTTAGTTTATTGCTGCTTGTTTTTAAAGAGGTTTTTTGAGTGGCGTCGGTTTTTTTAGATTAAATCTGCATCTGCTTCTATTTCTATAATACGACATTCAAGTCTATTTCGCAGCCGTTCCGACAATCTTCCCGCTATGCTTTTGTTTTAGTTTTAACTTTTTCAGCCAGAGGTGTTTGTCTCAACCATTTTGGCTAGTTATAGTTTTTTGGAAGCATATTTGAACATCCAAAGCAATCATTAAACTTTTAGATGACAGTATAAACTATTATTACCAAATTGCTTTAATGATAGTTTTTTCAGCGTTTTAATAAAAATTGAAGCAATTGATCTTTTTCATTGGTTGAGATTTGTTGTTTTATTGAGTTTGGCAATTGTTTGATTTCATCGATTTTGATATTCAATTGTGTTTGTTGAAGAAATTGAGCAATCTTCATCATATTTGGCTTCATTGTTATCAGTTTGAGAATGTTTGCTCCTTTCTTTTGAGATTTTGAGTTTTTGAACTAGTTATTTAATTACTCTCAAATGAACTTTGTACCAGTTAAATTAGTCCTGTTGGTCTTCTTTAATGTCGTTTTTTGCTTGACCGTTTTTTAGTCAGACCCATTTGACTTTTCGTCCTCTTAAACAGGACAAACAGGTAGCGCGCGGAGGGTATTGTGTTCTCTTAGAGGCTTTCGACTTAACTAGAATCCAGCTATGCGATTTACCAAAACTATTTTGGAAACATAAATTCACGGCGCGAAGGGCAATTCTTAGTCATAAAAGTTTGTCCCCCGAAGTCCCCCAGTCAACCTTCCCCCCAACAACCCATCCCAATCCAATCGTCCCCACCTTGTAATTTGGAGCCTCTCTTGTCCCACAATCCCATCACTACACCAATGGGAGTGTTGCAATTGCTCGCGTATTTTGGTCGTCTTTGCGTTTTTGGTTTGATTAGTCATAAATTGACGTTTGCATAAATTGACGAAAGTTGGTAGATGTTGAAGGAAGTCGATGAAAAGTCTTTTGCTCGACATAAATTTTTGTCATTTTTGTGAGCCAGATGTTTTGGTAATACAAACATAAACACGTTTTTAATTTATTTTCAAATTTTTGAGTTCAATTTTTTCAGATTTTTATTTTAACGTTCAAGGACAATGAAAAGGTTTCAAAGATTTTAATATCACGAAATATTGACTCTTCAATAAAATTTACCTTAGGTTACCTCGTATTTTTGGTGGCAACGGAATAGTTTTCAAGATGTTTATATCACGAATTGTAGTGACTTTTCATTTTTCAAACTTATGGTTGTTTTTCGAGATTCTGAATCTTAAAGGACAAATGAACTTGTTTCGGACTTCACAATGGGTTACTGTTTGGTTTTTAACGTTAGAAAATGATTATAGGATGGCCACTTTCTTGATAAAATTTGATTTTTAAGTTTTTTTTTGAAAAATTTTGACATTTTTTGAGGTCTCTGATCTCTAGGGGGTCAAAGAACGCTTTTCAAAGCCTATGAATAGGTAGGTTAATGTCTAGTTTTTAATTGCTCATAAATGGTTTTAGAAGGTCTTGGTTATCTTAGTAGTAGAGGGTCTTGTTTCTCCACCTCTTCTGGACACAGAGGTAGGAATTTTTCTGAGCTCAAGTCGTCAATAAAACCTTTCATGAGCTCGGTGCTGCATTAAATTTTAATTACGATATGTAGTGCTTATTGAATTTTATCTTAGCCCCTGTATCTCCTCACTAATAAACACGAGTTTGTTCAATTAAAATAGTTTGCACTTTGAAAATTGTTGTGTACAAAATTTTTCGCATTTATTTTCTGTCACTCGTAGTCGGGGATATGGGAGTCAACGGCGGCTATTTTCTGGCAATCCATTGGGTATTTTTTTTATTTTTCGTCGTACTCATCTTCTCAGCCAGCTATTATAGTTCTCATAATATTTTATTGCTTCGATAAACAAAAAGTTATTTCCCTTTATCCCATTTTTACCGATTTTGCTACTTTTAGCTTTTATAGGAAATTGTTTTCAAAGTGGCTTCCAACTCGATTCTGGGCCTGGTTTTACCCTTTTTGTCAATAAGTGCTTCATTTGTTTCAGGATTTGACCTGCTATGTTTTAATTAGCTTTATCTTGCCTTCACGTTTTCGGTTTTGCATGAGTTACTACTTTCTTGTTTGACTCCTGACTCATCTCACTCGATGTTTCAACTTTGGTATTCACTCAAGCAAATGTTATGAATATAATAAATTTGTGCGAGGTTAAATGGCAAACTCAAATGAAACAGGATAAACTGATAGAGTCCGGTATTAGTTCGGGGTGCATAAGTTTATCGGAACCATTGCTAGCTGGAATTACCAGTTTTTAGATTTTTAGAGTTCAGCAGTTTTTAGTTTAGAAGTTGAATAAAGTATAATTTTTCGATCTAGTTGAAACTGCACATCTAATTAAAACACCTTCTGATACTTGGAAACAAATTCTGCGTCAAGTGGGTCAACTGCCGTTGTTTTTCGGCAACTTGCCGGCTATGTTTAATTGCTTTCAAATGAAGTCTGTAGCAATTATACTAGTCCTGTGCTCTTTTTATGCGATTTTGGAAACATAAATTTATGCTGTAAAGAGCGGTTCTTAGAGTTTGACCCCCCATCAGCCCACTCCCCATCGACTTCACCCCGTTAATCAATCCCCGCCATCATTGCACTCGTAACTCAGCGCACTCACCCGTGCCATGTCGCCCTCGACATCCGCCGTGCACACTCACGTTTCCTCCAACTAAGCTAAAGCTAGCCTCCCTAAACCGTAGCTAGCTACTGTCGAAGCCAACCGCTCGGCGTGTCGTTTAAGAGCAATTCGCCCGACGTTAGTTTTTTCTTTAGGTCTTTGATTCCCCCATCTGACCTGAGGAGCTATCCCTCGTTGCCTCTGTCTTCTCATACAAAAGGCAGTGTTGATGGCGATACTAAGATGGCTCTGCGCTTGGATTTCGACATCGCTGTGTCCTCGGGAGAGTGCATGTTGCACGCGGACATACCTGAAGGGTAAGTGGACATAGTTATCAAAAGATAGCGAGAAAATTAGGTGTTAGATCACTTGAGCAAAATGAAACTATGCAAAGGTGTTTGAAACAAAGGTAGATGTTTAAAACTAATGGAGCGAAATTGTTTGATCTTGTGTGTTTTTTTTAAAGCTACTTTTTATCAAGTATAATTTTCGCGGCCGAAGTGGTTTTTCTCAATTATATTAACCAATATAATTGGAAGTTTTTTTGGACCATCTGAAGCGACTATTAGATTTCAAGATGCAATTTTCAGCTATTTTTGACATTTGGCCATTTCCAGCAGTTTTTGAATTCTTCTCCATATTTCAATAGTGTTCAGGGTGTTTTTTTGTTTAAAGTTAGTATTTGAAGATGTTTTGGTAATCCTTTTACGACTCGAAGAGAAGTATTGTTGAAGCGTCTCTTTTAATAGCAGCACAGCGATGGCTGGGGCTATTATTGGCCTTCTCTTGGTTTTTTATTACAATTCAAAGAATTTGAATTGTATTGGGGCGCTGTCTTTTTTTTTAAGATCTGTTCACACATTTTCATGATTTTTGAAGTCAAATTGGAGTAGTGATTTTGGTCACGCCGAAACAGGAAATGGAGCGAAAAAGCGAGTGGTTTTGCGACGTGAAATTTTTTCGCTCTAATTTTAAAGTAAAGTGAGAAATTGGTGTGTGAACAAAAATTCGCTTTCTCGCTAGTGGTTTTTTGTTCACATGCGGCAATTTCACTTTGATTTTTACTGTTTTTTCGATTTTTTTGCATCGGGTTTTTTCTAAATGGTTTTCCCAATACATTAATAGCTCATTTTAGGCCTAGTGAACCAAATTTTCATTTCTCGCTAGTGGTGTTTTGTTCACATGCGGCATTTTGTCCTGCTATGTTTTTTTATTTCGTCGTCATGATTTTTGTTACGACCATATGACGTCACAGCCACGTTTCAATCATTCGTTCATGCAATTTCAACTGAATTGCATGTGTGACGTCATTTTTCGCACTTAGTGGAGCGAGTTTTTTGTTCATTCATGTTATTAAATTTTTGGTCACACTTGACTTACCTCACTCTCAAAAATGACTTCCTCAATTTGAAATTGACTTTTATTTACTTTAATTCAAAGAGATAAGGTCAAATGGGTGTGTGTCACTCTAAATGAAGGTTATTTGAGATCAGCTAATAGAGGCAGCAATAACATATACCGATTTTTAATCAAAATATAACAGATCAGCCTTCAATGAAAAGACGAAATTTTTTGGTCTGTCTTTTTTACTGTTTTTTTTAGACTGCCGATCTACGAATCTATTGCGGCTATTTTCTGGCAATCTGCCAGCTATGTTTATTTTTGATCGGTAATTTTGTTGTAGTGTATTTGAAACAGGAAAAGAAATGCGTGATAACGAAGTGTTTAGATCAAATTGCTGAGAGCATTGAGAGTGGTTTTTTGTTCATGTCTATTAATTTGAGAGAGAGCGAAAAAAGGTGTCAAAATTTTTCACTGAGCAAGTTTTTGATCACGTGCGCCTTTTTGAAAACAGTTTTTATGGCTTTAACTCCAAATTTTCAGTCAAAAGTGTTTCGCTCAATTAGCTAAAAAAAGAAATAGTGCGTTTGACTCCCTGAAACGACATTTACACTTTTGGAGTCAATTTTTATCTTTTTTTAAATCATTTTGCCTGGTTTTAGGCTTTTTCCTCTATTTTTGTTTTTTCTTCAATTTTTGATAGCATTTGGGGTGTTTTGTGGCGAAAATCAGTTCTTCTATCACTTTTGGTTTTTTTTTGAATTTCATGAGTTTCATTAAATGAAAAATGAATTGTTTTCATAAATGAAAATCGATTAAATTTGAGCAAATTTTGCCAGTTTTGTCTGTTCCTTAAGTTTTTTAGCCTATTTATTCGAAGTTTATGATTCCCCCTATCGTTTTCCCTAATACTTTTCACTGAAATGAGTTATACGAATTTCTAATTTTTTTCAGGTTTTTATAGCTGCGAAGCTGTAAGTTGAGCGAAGCTATATTGCGGTGCTCTTGGTTTTTTTTGTTTCGTCGTCTGACGCTCTTTTTTCGTTTTACGTTTGTTCACACAGCAAAGCTGAAAAAGTCAAATTTTCCGAATGACTTTTTCCTCTCACCAACGGCATTTGCGCGTGTGACGTCATTTCTCACTCGCTTTAGCAAAAGTTTTTAGGTTATTTGAACTTGTATAAGGTCAAAGGAACTCATTTTTGCTGTCAAGGTCCCTAATAAGAGGCTTCTGCGGAATGAATTTTAGCAAGCTTTATTAATTTATCGCTGAATGTTTTTTACCTAATTTTTTTGAGCGGCGTCAAATTTTTTTTTTCAATTTGGATCTGTATCTGTTTCTATCTCTATTATATGGCACGCAGGTCTATTGTTTCGCAGCTATTCCGGCAATCTGCCGGCTATGTTTTTTCTTTGCATTTTAATAGTTTTTAGTAAAACAATTTTTCTGCAACGTTTTGGTCGGCCGACTGATCCATCATGAAAATTAATCAGAAGTACAAATCAGAGTTATCGCCAAATATTGTTTAGGAGGTTGCATTTTACCATTTTAGAGCGTTTCGTTCTAATTTTTATTGAGAATATTGTTTTTTTTTCCTTTTTTCTCTGCCATTACTTTTTATTTGGCTCGGATTTTGTTTTTTTTATGAGCCTGCTAGGTTGTAATTCAGTTGATATTATGTTGTTGCGAACTATATGTAATTCTGTATTGCCGAGGTTTACCTGTACTTTGGGAGTCGTAACTTGATGTGATTTTTATCAGTCCCTTTTTGTTCTCATTATTTTATTTTCTAATGTAAGTTTTCCTGATAATGTTTCAAAACATTTAGTGGAATCAAGCATGAGGCGCTTCAGGTGAGTGAAAATTGTCTGTTTTCTACTGCGAGTCGTTTCTGGGATTCTTGAGTCTATGTTTTTTTAAGATCTGTTCACACATTTTTATATTTTTTGAAGCCAAATTGGGTGATGATTCTGGTCTGGCAGAAACAGGAATTCAAGCGAAAAAGCGAGTGGGTGGTTTCGCGGCGTGAAATTTTTCGCTCTAATTTTAAAGCAGAGTAAGAAAACGCTGTTTGAAAAAAAATTGCTTGCGGCATTTTGATATTGATGTTCACTGTTTTTTTTTTAATTTTTTGGATTTGAATTTTTTCTAAAAGGTTTTCTTAATCCAATCATGCTAGGTCTATTTTTTAATAATCGCCTCAGCTTCTCAGCTGGCTATTATAGCGCTCCTATTTTTTTTGGTCGGATAAACCTTTTTCGGTTTTCTTGTTTTTCACAACCTTTTGCGTGGAATCTTTTTGACTTCTCTAGGCTAGTTTCACGTCTCTCTCTTTCCGCTATAAGTGTTTTCAGACAGCAGTTGCTCAGCAAAGCAATTCAAAATGAACAGAGTCAGTATCGAAAAGCGAAATCAGAAATAGAAACGGGATAAACCCATAAAGCCCAATTTTAGATGCCCGTTACTCGAACTTTGTTTTTAGTTACCATCTCTAATGCATATTGGTATTGATACTGGCCCCTGTGTGGTCTTACTTAGAAACATGAGTACGTTCCGCTCCAAACTGACAGCAATTTAGTTCGCACTTTAAAATTGTTTGTACAAAAATCATTTTTTCAATAATTTTTTTCTCTTCTTTCAATCCCAATCATGGTTATGGAATTCAATGGTGACTGTTTTCCTGCAATCTGCCGGGTATGTTGAATTACTCAATGAAAGATCTTTGCTTGTTTCAGGTCTTTGTTTGCTATGTTTTTTTGTAATACCTTTTAGAACGGGATAAACAGGCAAAGACCTCAGTAGAGGCCAAAAGTTACCTTTAGTAGGTCTCCATGTGCTTAGAATGATGCAGCTGCTGGTAATGCCTAATTCATGGTCATGTTCACGTTTTTATCATTTTTCGAGTTTTTGTTTGATTAGCCTTGCATTGACGTTTGTCAAATTTGTAGCTGTGGCTATTTTTAGCTATATATTTTATTAATGCAATATAGTCACGAAAAATGATACTAAATTTTGCAATTTATCAATTTTTTTGAAAATTTTTGTCATTTTATGAGTTTTTCCAACCTCAGGGACCAGAGAGCCTCCTCTAGGGTCTGATAATAGGTGTCTTTTGTTCACTTTCTGTCTCAGGTGCCAGGTAACCTCCTCTAGGGTTTCTTTCTATGTTACAGCATAGTTGCTATGGGCAATGGAATGGTCTTCAACTTTATTATAACGAAAATTTGTTCAATTTTTTGATAAAAATTGAAATTTTTTCAATATTTCTGAAAATTTTGGGTCGTGTTTCTAATTCATTTATATTTATGAGCCAATGCAATGTTTTTAAGCTTCTTGAAGTTGAGTTATTGGATAGCGTTTGGGGACAATGAATTGGCTCTGAAGAAACTATTGTCAAAAATTGTGCCAACATTTCACTAAAATTTGCAATTGTTTCAAATCTGCTGTATTTTTAGTCATTTTCTGAATTTATCAATCGTTAGGGGCCAATGTCTTGCATATGGGTTACTGAAAATATTTCATTGACCAAAAAGGGGATTTGAACATTTTAATATTGCAGAAGTAAGTAACTTTCTTTAAATTTTGCATTTTTCAATTTTAATGTTTGTCGATTTTCTCAATTTTTTCTGTCTTTATTGGCCAATAAACCTCTTTCAAGATTTACGCGTGGGTTATCGGGTACATGTTAATGGATTAATTTTGGCCCTCAGGTTAAAATTTTCAAAGAGTTTTAGCTAGGATTAAATTTTTTAGTTTCTGTGATTTTTTAGTATCTCTACTTCTGATAGTGTTTTCCGTTATGGCTCTCATTGTTAAATTGATCTACTGGTCAGGTGCAGTTGTTGTAATGTTTTGTTCTATTTCGCTTTATCTCTTGATCACGTTTTTTGTTTTACATAAGTCCCGATTTTCACGTTTGACTTCTGACTTACTTCACTCACTGTTTCAACTGAATGCAGTTTAAATTCCTTCACGCATTGATTTACGCAATGTGGTGAATACTGTCAGAGTCAAAAGAGCAAATTTAGCAAAGACGGAAAACCGATAAAACTGGTCATTAAGCCATTGAGCATCAGGTTATCAAAGTTCATTAAAGTGTTTGCTAGCTGACCTTGGTAATAACCTTATTTTTTGGCAATCTGGCGGCTATGTTTTTGTTAAAGAAAATTTACCCAACAAATTATCGTCCCTTGTAAACTCTGTGCGATTTTATGGGTGCTGTTGCCAGAAAGAGCAACTTCACTAATAGATAGTTCAATTTTCACTGAAAAAAATATTATATTATTTTTGGTTAATAGTAGTTTTTAAATTCTTGTTTAACGTAAGTGTCGGCTCTTTGGTAAATCAGTGATGAAATAGAGTAAAGGAAATTGCAATGGAGTTTTCCAGAAAAATTGTCTCGATGGTTTGGCGTAGCATTTAAATGAGGTTCTCTAAATTTTGGAAAAATATTGCCAGATTTTTTTTTAATAGCCGCACAGCGATAGCTGGGGCTATTATTGGCCTTCTTTTGGTTTTTTTTTATATTTCGTCGTCGCGATTTTTGTTACGACTATATGATTTGTTTTTTTTTCTTTTTAGTTTTTTCTGTATTATAATGACAATTATATTTCCTAGCCGCCGTGAGCCTCGCAACGGCAATTACTTAAGCGCTCGCCTTTCAGTTCGCTTAAACTTTCGGGCAAATTTTTCGTTTTACATCAGTCACGACTTCCAGTTTGGACTCCTGGCTTACCTCGCTGACTGTTCAAGGTGGTTTTTTAAATTCCTTCGCTTATTGAATGTACGTGATTACGGTCAAAGTGAAAAAAAGCTACATAAAAAAACGGGATAAACTGATGAAACCCATTAGTTTTCCCCCACTGTATGGAGTTTTCCCACTGTTCTGCAGATTTTTGGCAAAGTCAATATTCAAGTTTTTTCAGTCAAGGGGCCAGAAAACCTCCTAAGGGTCCGATAATAATTTACCAAAAAAATTTTATTAGCCATGGAACAGTTTTTAATTTTTATCACAATTTTTTTTGCGATTTTTTGATAGAAACTTTTTTTCAAGTTTTTTTTTAAAAATTTTTGTCATTTTTTTAGGTTTCTCCTGACTCAAGAGCTAAGAAACCTCACCTAGGGTTTGATAATAAGTTACTGCATGGTTTCGTGATGTAATTGGCATGTTTTTCAAGATTTTAACATCATGAATTTTGGCATTTTTCTATTTTTTGTTGTCATTTGTCATAAATCAGGTTTTTTCATCCTCAGGAATTGCACGACCGCCTCTAACTATATTAGATATGTGGTCTTTTTTAATAGCCGGGAAGCGATAGCTGAGGCTAATATTGGCTTTTTCTTGGTTTTTTATTTCTTCGTCAATATTTTTGTTGCGGCCATATGACGTCACAATCACTTCAAATCTGCTTTTTGTTCATTGGTTCATGCAATTTCAATTAAATTGCGTACGTGACGTCATTTTTCACTCTTAGTGGAGCGAGTGTTTTTATTCGCGTGATTAAGTTTTTGGTCTCACGTGACCTACCTCACTCTCAAAAATGACTTCCTCACTCTAAAATTGACTTTTCTTTACTTTAATTCAAAGAAATAAACCCAAGTGGAATTATATCACTCTAATGGAATCGTATTTAAGAGCATCTAACGGAAACAGCAATACGGATTTTTAATCAAAATTGAACATCTCAGCCCTTAATGAAAAGATTAAATTTCTTTATTAGTCTGTTTTTTTTTAAAATCTTTTTGAGACTGCAGATCTACGAAGCTATTGCAGCTATTTTCTGGCAATCTGCCATGCATGTTTAATCTATTTTTTAAGCGACCGAATTTTTGTCTGACTTTACGTCCTCAAAAACGGAATAAACCGGTAGCGCTCGGAGGGCTTTTAGTGGCCTAGCAGCTTTCTAAGAGCCTTACGCCTTACTATTCTCTTGTGTGCGATTCACTGTGTGCGGTTCACCGAAACTGTTTTGAAGAGACAAATTCACAGTGTGCGATTCAGCCAAACTGTTTTGAAGAGACAATTGCATGTTGTGAAGGGTGGTTCTTAGTCTTGACCCCCTTTGTTGCCCCCCTCTTTAACCCCCCCCCCCCCAAACTCCCCGTCCACTTTCCTCCAACCCGGTGATTTGGATTCCCCTCCCGTCCAGCTATCCCACAACCCTACTTCCCCATCTCCCCTACTCCCCCCATCGCTTAACCCCCCTCACGCCCACCTGGTGCATCCCTTAGCCCCAACTGGCTACTACCGAAGCCCCCTGCTCGCCAGTCGTTTGAGAGCAATTCGCCCGAAGTTAGCCCGTTATGTTTCTGTGCCAAGGAATCTGGTTCCATTTCTTTGACGAATTCTCAGATTTCCTTCGCTGGAGACATCTTTAGCCTGTTACTTTTTGGTATTGTCCGTATGAATGCTGTGTGAACTTGATTTCAAGCTGAGTTGCCTCTGTATTTTTGTCCATGAAAATTGGACATTCCGAATTGTAACAGTGCCGCTAAAGTAAAAAAAACAAAGCAGCTCAACCATATTTCAAGGAGAATGAAAGGAGAATGAAAACTCGTTCAAAACCGCAAAATTTTGCGCCTCTCTTCACGCCTCAGCGCATATCAATTGTTTTTAGCAAAAGTAACGCTCAAAGAGCACAAATTGTGCTGTATGTAGCTTTCTGGTACCACAGTATAACTACGGTCTGAAAAAATTGAATCTATAAAAATCTGTTGAGGTTTAATTGCAATAATGCACTTACTTGTGGGTTGTTTAGATCCAATCAGAGGACTCACATGAAAGGAAGAGGACGACCATTACCAAATGTCTCCAACATTCGCATTCCAGCTATCAATGTTTTGGTAAATAAATTATTGCAAAATATTACATTTGCACATGTGTTTGATGTGTGCTTAATCTGAATCGCTTTCATTGCAATCATTTGCACTTTCATTGTTTTTTGCTCTATTTTTTCTCCTAAGGCCTTCTACAATGGTGAGACGGACTCGGACAAAAAGGACGAAACTAAAGCGGAATGCAAGGAGTCTCAAAAGTCATCAGACAATGTGTTCAATCGATTGAGACGCATATCTGAAAGGGATTATTACCAACATGACAACTATTCATCACATGGCTCGGGTATAAATTGCCGCTCCTATAATATCTCAGAAATTTCGCAGAAGATTAAAGTAATACCATTTTCTGAATATCTGTTTTCCTTCATGAACAATAATTATTGTCCTTGTAAACTTGTGTGGTCAAGCTTTACGGTTATTTCTGCACAAGTTATGTTCTGCGTAGCCTAATAAGAGCAAGGACCGTTCATCAGTTTTTGTATAAACCATCATAAAATAGCTAAGATATTAATTGGAGGTGAGCACAATATACAATTGAGGAAGCAGTTCTCAATTTTTTTCTAGATTATACTTCTGGGAACAACGATAAGAATGCGAACGGCGTCCCGAGAGATAGATCTGATGATGAGCCAGCGGAAAAAGGGCAGCGCTGTCAACCTTATTCCGAGGAGAGTGAAAATGATTTTGTGACAGTCAAAAGCAGTCTCTCTGTTCCTAAAATAAATGTCCTTCGCGGGGACCACGAAAGTTCGCCGAAAGAAGGAACCATTCCAGCGGCTAAATCGTCCATTTCAAGAAAGAGCTCTTCTTTGACTGTGAAGCATGAAGGCCGTGAGGTGGTTGCTAAGCAACTGGGAAAACTGTACGTGTGGATTGTTGTTCAGAAGTCTGAAGATCAAGATCCCGTTAGTTGAAGACCGTCTTATAATTGTTGTCACTAAGTTTGAAGCAATTGTTGTAAGCATGGGTTTTTTATGCCAAATTTTTTTCTTGACGGTTTTCTTCTAGAACAATCTTTCGATTTCACTTCTCGAGTGACTTTTTTTGAATGATTTCAATTGGGAGCATTCGGGATTTAAGTCTGTTGCTGTATGACCCTGCATAGCCGTTGCAGCCTAGTGATTGCTGTCCACGACTCTTATCCGGGATCCTTTAGCATCGTAAAAGTTTCAAGTTTCTCCAGCCTATACCACCTTATAAATTTGTTGCCTCGCCAGGCGTTCGAGAGCAATTCGTGTGACGTTTTTCGGTTTATGTTCTATAGCTGCGAAGCTGTGAGCCGGGCGTAGATTTTTTTGTGTTACTCTTGGCTTTTTTTACTATTCCAAGAATTGAAAGAGGCGTTATTTAATCTATTTTTTAAATCACTCGAGTTTTGTTTTCGTGACCCCTTTTGGTGTGTTAAAGGTGGTTAATGTTCTGAGAGGCTGGTGTATTGGATCAATTGTGTAATTTTAATAGCCGCAAAGCGATAGCTGGGGCTATTATTGGCTTTCTCTTGGTTTTTATTTTTTTAAGATGTGTTCACACATTTTTCAATGACTTTGATCTTTCAAAACGGGATAAACAGGTAAAGCCCAGCGGGCATTAAGTTTCATTAGAGGCCCAAAGTGGGTTTTAGTAGTCCTTCAAGTATTTATAGTGATGGAGCTGCTGGGATGGCCTTAATTTAAGGTTAAAAGGTCATTTTTAGGAGTTTTTCGGCTCAAAATGGTGCAATTTTTCATGTTTTTTGTGATTTTTTGTTTTGATTAGTCTTAGGTTGAAGTTTTTAAAAGTTGATGAAGGCCTTTTTCGAGACAAAATTGCTTGTTATGGCCATTTTATGAGCTATATGTTTTGGTACTACAAACACGCAAAATGATACTAATTTTTGCAACTTTTTTTCAGGTTTTTTGAAAATTTTTGTCAATTTTTGAGTTTTTTAGCCCTAGGTGTCAAGAACCTCTAGGGTTTGGGGTTTGATAAAAGGTTTAATAATAGGTTACTGCACAGTTTCTAGTGGCAATGGATTTCATGTGAAATGGTTTTCATATTCTTGCCATTATGAATTTTTGAATTTTAGCATTTTTTGACAAAACTTGCTATTTTTTTGACATTTATTGTCATTATTCAAGTTGTTTGAGTCCCACGGGCCTGAAAACTTTATCAGGGGTTGGATGGTAAGTTACTGCAAACTTTTAAATTGCCATGGAATAGGTTTCCAATTTTTGAATATCACAAATTTTAGCTGTTTTTTTGACAAAATTTGCATTTTTTTCAGGTTTTTCTGCTTCAGGGACCAGGTAATCTCCTTTGAGGTTTGTTAATAGGGCACTGCAGAGTTTCTAGTAACAATGGAATGGTTTTAACGTTTTAATGTCTCAAATTTTAGCATTTTTGATAGAATCTGCAATTTTTTTAAGGCTTCCTAAAGTTTTTGTCAGTTTTTGATATTGGTCAACTCTCAAGTGCGAGAAAACATATTCTACGTTCTGATAAAAATTTACTGCATTGTTTTTAGTTTCAATGGATTTGTTTTCAACAATTTCCCCTTTCGACTTTTTGAAGTTTTTTGATAAAATTTGCATTTTAAAAATTTTAAAAATATTTGTATTTTATTTATTTTTTCTTGCCTCATTAGCTGGGTAACCTCATCCAGGGTTTGATTGTATGTTGGTAAATAGTTGCTAGGGGGGCCATTGAATGGCTTTCAACATTTTAATCAAACGAACTTCTTTTTTTTGAAGTTTGAATTTTTTTCTTAAAATTATTGCCTATCGATCTATGAGCCAATGCGTTTTTAAAGCTTGAAATTGGGTTACTGGATAGCCTCTAGAGATTGAGATATGATTCTGAAGAAATTTATATCACGATTTTCAGCAACGTTTCCCTATAATTTGCAACTGATTTCTTTTTTTAATTTTTTTTGTTCATTTTCGGGTTAATCGATCTTCAAGGGCCAATGAATATTGTTCGGGTCTTGCAAATATAATACCGGACTGATTTCAGAAATAAAAATTGGTTTTGAACATATTTTTGAAATACGTATTTTGAAAGGGAAAAAATTTTTGCCTTAGGTTTAAAAGCTTCAAGAGTTTTAGCAATGAGTATATTTTTGTTGTTTTGATTCTTTTAGTTTCTCAATTTTTTGATGATTTTGTTGGTGTTCTGGCTGGCATTGTTTAATTGATCTGCTGGTCAGTTAGAGTACGTCTGAGATTTTCATTCAATTCTTTGAATTGTATTTCAGGACTTGTCCTGCTATGTTTTTTTATTTCGTCGTCATGATTTATGCTACGACCATATGACGTCACAGCCACTTTTTGTTCATTCGTTCATGCAATTTCAACTGAATTGCATGTGTGCCGTCATTTTTCGCACTTAGTGGAGCGAGTTTTTTTGTTCATTCATGTGATTAAATTTTTGGTCACACTTGACTTACCTCACTCTCAAAAATGACTTCCTCAATTTGAAATTTACTTTTAATTACTTTAATTCAAAGAGATAAGGTCAAATGGGTGTGTGTCACTCTAAATGAAGGTTATTTGAGATCAGCTAATAGAGGCAGTAATAACTTAAACAGATTTTTAATCAAAATATAACAGATCAGCCTTCAATAAAAAGACGAAAGTTTTTGGTCTGTCTTTTTTACTGTTTTTTTAGACTGCGATCTACGAATCTATTGCGGCTATTTTCTGGCAATCTGCCAGCTATGTTTGTTAGTTTGGCGCCATTAGTTCTCTAGAAAAGTATTTAGAAATTTTTTGCATGATCTGAGTTTCTATCATTTGGAATTTAACCGCTAACTTTATTTGCGTTAGTTAACTTCTGAAATTGTTATAAAATGTTCAGTGAAATTATTTATTTTCCGCTCAAAATCTTAGATGTGTTCTACATTAAGCCATACACCATTTGATTGCCCTTGTCAATTTCATCGTTCCCCTGTCCTGCTTAATCAAATTGAGTCCACGCGTTGCTCAAATTTTGGTTGCGCAGGTCAAAAGTTTTGACTGTCACTCTGCACTTATTCGCAATGAAACTGAGGGTCCGCTCTTCACGCAGTTATCTGGACTGTAACTCAAAACTTGTCATGCTGTTTTTTTTACAATTCAAAGAATTTCAATTGTTTTGCGGCGCTATCATTTTTTCAACTCTGATGCCGATTGATGCCTCTTTTTTAATCGGTGACTTCTATATTAGAGGAGGTGTTTTATATAAAATCAAAAGCCGCACGTGAAAGCAAGTGTTTAGGTCAATCTGTCGAATAAAAGTCAATAGCTGAGAGAGATAGAGAGAGAATTTATGTTCATTCTTTATTGTGAGAGAGAGAGAGAGAGAGAGAGAGAGAGAGAGAGAGAGAAAGAGAGAGAAGTAGGTGTGAAAAAAGTTTCGCTAAGCAGGCAATTTATTTTATCACGTTCGACTTTTTCCAGGCGCAGTTTTTTTTCAGTTTTAATTCAATTTCATCGGCTAAAAGTCGTTGTCACAATTGACTAAGCTGGTTAATTCAGCTTTAAGCTCTGCGTTTGAAAGGCTTTGTGACCGTTATCTGCCGACAATTTTATACTTTAAGGTGCAATTTTGATCTTTTTTGCCATTTTAGCTTTTTAAGTTTTAGCAAATTTCTTGCGTTTTTTATAGGATCTCGGGGTTTTTTGGTTGTGAGTTAGTGCTTTCAATGGTTAAGGCAATCTTTTATATTGCTAGATTTTGTATTTGAGGTAAGTTTAATTGAAAAAATGCGGTAATTTTTATTCAAATTTTGACCCATTTTGGTCTCCTTTCTTAGTGTTTTGCCTAATTCATTCTGAATTGACTTTATGGTAATGGCTTTTCGTTTTCACTGTCTAATCTACAGCTATTATTATTTTTAGCCGCGTCAGCAATTCCAGGTGGCTATTATTGCTCTCCTAATTTTTTTTACTTCGTCTAACAAATTTTTGTTTCGTCTTACCCTTACTTCTTGGAATTGACTTTTTCAATGACTTCAGTTACTTCTACTGCTTTGCGGTTAAAATTTATGCTCGTGACGTCATTTCTGCTTTTAGGTTGATTCCGTGACGTACCTCACTGAAAAAAGACTTCTGAACTCACTTATGGAACTTTAAATTTTATGAACATTTACTAATTAAAGGTCAATAGTGTGCATCTAAGTAGTGCCAAACTTATATGCCCTAATTCCTGAGTAATAGATTCTTGAGTTTTTTTTTTTAACTTTTTAGGGAATTTTGTGGCCTTTGTTTTCTTATTTTCCTCTGTTCTTCTCTGTATGTACCGTTTCTGTCCGTTTTTGAAATTAGATGGTGATCAGCTGTTGATGGACAACTTTTTTGTGTTGCAAGTTGTTGTGTCAATAGTTTTATTCGTGGCGCAACTTGTGATGAATGGTTATTAGATATTTTAGATATTTTCCAGAAGTCAATTTTGACTTTTTCAGGCTTTTCTCCTCTGTTATTGTTTCAAAATTATTAGTGACATTGCCTTTTATACATTGAGAGCTTTTGGCTAGCTCGTAAAGGAGGGTATACTTGGAGTCGTTTTTGGACTCCTCTGTCTATATTCTTTAAAATCTGTTCGGACATTTTCATGATATTTGAAGTCAAATTGAAATGATGATTTTGGTAACGCCGAATCAGGAAGTGGAGCGAAAAAGCAAGTGGTTTTGCGGCGTGAAATTATTCACTCTAAATTCAAGGTACAATGTGATAGCGAAGTTAGAGCAAAAATTTGCTTTCTCGCTAATGGTTTTGGTCATATGCGGCATTTTGACATTGATATTTGCTGTTTTTTTTCGATTCTTTTACTCGGACTACCTTTTCTAAATGGCTTTCCAAATCCACTCATAGTCCGTTTTAGGTCTATGTTTTTGTTAAATCAATGAAAGTGTTTTGAACTGTAGGTCAAAACTTGTCCTGCTATCTTTTTATACTTCGTTTACCAAAAATTGATTTTGCGCACCTAATTTTGCTGCTCTTGCCTCTCATTTAAATCTTTATCCGAAGTCTTAAATTTCATTGATCTTTTCAGGCTTACTTTCCGCTTTTTGTTTACTGTTTTTATTGCGTGACCGCTTCGTTAAGCTACTTTTGGCATTGAGTCTTATGCTGGGTTACTTCATAACTATTTTATCATGTTTCATGATACGAGTTTTATGGTTTTTCACTTTCTTACTTTCGTTAAGGTAACTTGCAGTAACGGTAAACCCTTTCCAGGAAAATAAGGTAATCGCATTTTTTCACGGATATTGATAGCTAGAGTGCTACCATATCAAAATATGCAGTTTCAATTTTTTTTAAAAAAAAAGCTCAGTATTTAACTTTTTATATAGGCCTCATATGTTGTGTCATCAACGCCGTCAACCAAATTCTATATCTCTCGCCTCCTGAACACGGCGTCAAGATTTTTATGTGCGCAATCCAATATCCGTAGTTTGTAATTTTTGACTTTTAAATTAAACATCCTACAAAATACTGAAGTTGGCTGCGTTTTGTTTGTAACACCTGATTTGTTTTTCAGCTGATGCGCTTATCTCCATCATTCTTGGACTACATTCAACAAGTTCTCAACAACCTGACAGGTACAAATATCTATAAAGCTATCATAGAAATATGAGGAAAACAATTAAGATCTACGATTTTGGCTCATATTCATTAAAATTGGTTGCTTTTATATGAAGACTCTGATAATTAAAAAAGAGTTCACAACTGTTCAGTAAGTCTCAATTCTGATCTGAATTAAAAGGCGTTTTCAAGTGAAATTTGGAGCATTTTTAAGCGTTTTTGCAGCTGAAAAGTCGGGTGACGTTTCTCTGCTGCAAGTAGAAAGAGAAAGCCAGCAATCACAAGTAAAGGAACATGCTGAGAATGGTGGAGTGGGGAAGAATGGAGTGAAGGCAAAGAAGAAAAAAGTGGGCGAGAAGAATGACTCGGAGAAGCTATCAAGCACTTCCGGCAGTTCCAAACCTAAAGTCATCGTATCCCGTGACATCACCTTCCCTGTAGACATCGTAGTCGCACTCTATGTTAGTGGTCAAAAACAAACTTGAATGCTTGAATGATCAAATCTAGTCTTTAATTCTTTCGTGCATGCGTTTATTCATATTGCTCTAATATAAGCTTTGCACTCCCCTTGAGGTATAGGTTTGTGTTCAGATTGAGTCATTTGAGGTGAACATCGATTGTTACCCGTTTGACAAGATTGCCTGTATTATGCTGCTTCCTCAGACCAACATTGTCTTCTCCTCTGTCAGAACAAACTTAGCAGCATTGGAGGAGTACGACTTAGTCACTTCAAACCAACAACATTTGTCTAGTGACGGACAATCAGACTATGCTACAACAATATCTACGGATAAAGATTTACAACTAGCTGCGGCCTATAAGGCCAGAATAGAATCCTCGCCTTCGCCTCCTCCCAGGAGAAGTTTTTTCGCAAAATACACAGGCAACAAAGGCAGTCTACCAGAAGAGATTGCGTCTGCTACCAAGGAAACGACACCTCACGAGGAGTTGACTTCATCAAATATTGGGGGAGTTGTGTCTTCTAGAATGTTCTCGAACAGAACCCAGTTGGGCGATGCGAGTGGATGGGTGGTGACAGTGGTGGCCGATGACTTCAGTGTATACGTGTGTCATCAGTTCAATTTGAACACGGATGAGCCCAGAGGGATAGGAGGTGGAGGTGGAACGTATGGATACGGATATGGTGAGTTTGTTCCGATAATTTTCATCTTCAATGGCAGAGCTGGCTATGGGTCAAAAACAAATTATTATAGCTGCGAAGCTGTAAGCTGAGCGTAGCTATATTGCGGTGCTCTTGGTTTTTTATGACTCGAAGAGGAGTATTGGTTTTCTCTTGGTCTTTTTTTATAGCTACGAAGCTGTAAGCTGAGCGTAGCTATATTGCGGTGCTCCTGGTTTTTTACAATTCAAAGAATTTGAATTGTATTGGGGCGCTGTCTTTTTTTTAAGATCTGTTCACACATTTTCATGATTTTTGAAGTCAAATTGGAGTAGTGATTTTGGTCACGCCGAAACAGGAAATGGAGCGAAAAAGCGAGTGGTTTTGCGGCGTGAAATTTTTTCGCTCTAATTTTAAAGTAGAGTGAGAATATGGTGTTTGAAAAAAAATTCGCTTTATCGGTAGTGATTTTTTGTTCACATGCGGCAATTTCACTTTGATTTTTACTGTTTTTTCGATTTTTTGGATAGGATTTTTTTCTAAATGATTTTTCCAATCCATTCATAGTCCGTTCTAGGTCTAGTTTTCTGTTTAGTCAGTGAAAATTCTTTGAATTGTACGTCAGGACTTGTCCTGCTATGTTTTTTGTTTCGTCGTCTGACGCACTTTTTTCGTTTTACATCTGTTCACACAGCAAAGCTGAAAAAGTCAAATTTTCTGAATGACTTTTTCCTCTCACCAACGGCATTTGTGCGCGTGACGTCATTTCTCACTCGCTTTAGCAAAAGTTTTTAGGTTATTTGCGTAATTAGATTTTGATCATACGTGACTTACCTGACTCAATAAAATGACTTTTGCACTTTAAAACTTAAGTTTAATTTGAATTTGTTTAATGTCAAAGGAACTCATTTGTGCAGTAAAGGTCCCTAATAAGAGGCTTATGCGGAATGAATTTTAACAAGCTTTATTAAGTTATCGCTGAATGTTTTTTACCTAGTTTTTTTGAGCGGCGTCGATTTTTTTTTCAATTTAGATCTGTATCTGTTTCTATCTCTATTATATGTCACGCAGGTCTATTCTTTCGCAGCTATTCCGACAATGTGCCGGCTATGTTTTACAAAAAGTAGATTTGTTCACGCGGCATTTTGACCTAAAAGCGAAAGTGAGAAAAGCTGTCTCGGTGAACAGATTTTTGCTAAGCGAGAGAAGTTTTTTAATCATGCGCTTCGTTTAGTGAATGATTTTTTGACTTTGAAAAGTAGTTTTTGACTGAATGGCACATATAGATAACCGTTTTTAGCCGTTTTTTGGACTAAGTGGTCCATTTTTTTTGCTTTTAATTTGGTTTCTTATAGAAATAAAGTTTATTCGATACTATATTGAAATTTCAACCTTGGAAATTGATTCTACAGTGTTTTGCAGAGCCTGAAAAGGCGTTTCAAGTTGAAAATTGGCATATATTTCTTGATTTTTTAGTTAAGTCTTGGCTTTTTTCTATTAATTTCTTCACTTTTGACCGTCTTTTTGTCAAAAATCAGTTAATATGGCAACTTCTCTTTGATATTTCATATACTCAACGCCTCTTTCTACCTCGATGTAATTTTGTTTTATAAAATTTACATATGCTAATCCGATTTTGGTAGTTTTTTCCCCATTTTCGTCAGTTTTTTGTTTGTATTTTGGTTGTAATTGCTAGAAATAGTCTTTTTGTGCAACTTTAGGGACTTTAATTTCGTTTCAATAAAAATTCAATCATTTTTTGGCGTTAGGTTTTTGAAAACAGTTAAGACTTTTTCATAAATGCAGTCTTAAAAGTTTTTTGACCTTTTTTTGCAAGATGTTTCAAAGTTTCGTATTTATGAATTCTGCTTTTTCCTATTTTTTGTTCTCTTCAGGAGGATAGATGTTTGTATCGCATGATTAGTTATCTTTTATATGTCTCGAATGCTGAACAATGAAATGTATTAGGTTTTCTTGAATTTTTTATTGATTTTTAACTTTCAAAAATCAAGTATGTGTTTTTGTTACGGTGTTCCTTACATTGTGCCCATATTCTTCACATTCTAGTTAGTAACTTTCTATCTTTGTCCTGGCACCTACATTTATTTTCGGTATATTGATTTTTTCAGTTGTTAAAAAATGAATGATTTCAGCTTTTTCTTAGATTTTCGTCATTTCTTTGGTTTGCATTTGATTTCATTCAACATAAGGCAATACTGAGAGTTTGATAGCAAGCCTTTTCCGCAATTTCCACTTAAGACTATATACAACAACTTTCTTCCGGCCTTGGTATTAAGTTAAAAGAATTTTTGCCTTGGAATATTCTGCTGCTTATGTCTTTTCTATGATCCATTTAATTTTTGAATTAGTATGAAATCATGTTGTCTAGCATATGTACAACAAGGAACAAGTATGTGTTGTTTTTTGTCTTAATTGCAGCGATTAGAAGTGTAATTATAGTTGTTTTCTGATTCTTAAATTTGAGCTTTCTGTTCTGAAAATATTTAACTTAGTTTCTGAGATTATTATCTGCCGTTTGCTTTCGCGATCTTTTTCAGATTAAAATCTTGATTTATTTGAGGGCAATTGATATCCTTGTCAGCTTTTTTAGTCTATCAGTTTTTTGACCACTTTTCGGTTTTTTTTAACGTTTTTAACGTTTTCGGTTTTTTTAACGTTACCAAACGTTTTCAATGATATAAAATTTAGCTGCATTTTGTTTCTTTTGGTGACAGTGGTTTAAGTTTCTTCAATTTTTAGAGCAGAACTGGAGAGGTAGTGAGTTAATGGTTTAATACAAAAAGTAGTGGCTTTCGCTGCAATTACGGTTTTGTTAGTGAAGTTTTGATGCTTCGAGTCGCTTCCGGAATTCTTCCGGCTATGTTTTTTTATTTCGTCGTCTGCAGGCCTTTTTCGTTTTACATTTGTTTAAACAGCAAAGCTGAAAAAGTCAAATTTTCTGAATGACTTCTTCATCTCACTAACGCATTTGCGCGCGTGGCGTCATTTCTCACTCGCTTTAGCGAAAGTTTTTAGGTTATTTGCGTGATTATATTTTGATCATACGTGACTTACCTCACTCAATAAAATGACTTTTGCACTTTAGAACTTAAGTTTAATTTGAATTTGTTTAAGGTCAAAGGAACTCCTATGTGCAGTAAAGGACCCTAATAAGAGGCTTCTGTGAAACGAATTTTAACAAGCTTAATTAATTTATCGCTGAATGCTTTGTAGCCTAGTTTTTAGAGCCGCGTCGAATTTGTTTTCAATTTAGATCTGTATCTGTTTCTATCTCTATTATATGGCACGCAGGTCTATTCTTTCGCAGATATTCCGGCAATCTGCTGGCTATGTTTCTTATTGTAGCTGATCTGCTTGATCAAGGGTGATGTTAGATAAAGAAAAATATTCTGAGGTTCGTGTTTGAATCGATTCTAATCGATTCTTACTTTATTTGTGAGCACTGAACCTATGGCTTTAATATTCTTTGATATTTGTAATAGCTAAAATTTAGGGACTTTATTAAGTTACCATAGGGGCATTTGGTTTAAACTTTTATGGAGTGTCATTTATGTCGATCTCTGAAGTATCGTCGCGTTAATTGAGGAGAGATAAAATTGAAATTCAATCACAAACATGATTTGAGTAATATCTATTACCCCGGAAATTATTATTGAAAGCTTTCCTTTTAAACCAACTTTTAAAATGAAACTTTTGAATCTCGGCTTACTAGAAACTAAAATATGTTGATCTAAAATATGCTTAATACTTCATTGCAGTTACGGAGATTTTGGTAATTAATAGCCGCCGTCAGCCTTTTTGGATGGATTTTATAAATGGTTTTCCCAATCCATTCATAGTCCGTTCTAGGTCTGTTTTTCTGTTTAGTCAATGAAAATTCTTTAAATTGTGCGTCAGGACTTCTGCTGCTTGTTTTTTTACTTCGTCGAACAAAAAATGTTTCGCTTTACCTCATTTTGCCGCTTTTTCAGCATTTTGCGTGAAATCTTTTTGATTTCTCTAGGCTAGTTTATCTCTTCTCGCATTCTGCTAAAATTGATTTTGAACGTCAGTTGCTCAGCAAAGCAATTCAAAATGAACAGAGTCAGTATAAAAATTGAAGTCAGAAATAGAAACGGGATAAAGCCATAAAGCCCAATTTTAGATGCCCGCTATTTGAACGTCGTTCCTATAAGTATTAGTTACCACCTCTAATGCTTATTGGTGTTGATAGTAGCCCCTGTAGCCTCTCTCTATGAAACAGAAGTATGTTCAACTACGAAATGCCGTCAAAATAAATCGGACTTAAAAAATATTTTTGTACAAAAATCTTTTTTTTTTCAATATATTCTATTCGTTCAATCCCAATCATGCTTATTGGAATCAACGGCGGCTATTTTCCGGCAATCTGCCGGGTATGTTTTTATGTGAGTTTCCATGTCAAGTACGTACCATCTTTGTGCATGATTTGCATCCTTTAAAATAATGACTTCTACAGACAGTTTATGGATTAAGATTTCTGATTCAAACTCTCATTGTGCGGTGTTCGTGGTTTCAACGACTCGACGAGGAGTATTGATGGATTGTATTTGAAACAGGGAATGAAATGCATGAAAGCAAAATTTGCTGTAGCGCTGAGAAAAAAGAGCGTGCTTTTCTGTTCATGTCGCTTATTTGGAAGAGTGCTAGAAAATTATTGAAAGCACTTACTTTAGTTTTAACTGCAACTTTTTCAGGAGACAGTTCTAGAAAGGACGCCTTCTCCCTTTCAGTGAAATCAGTCAGATTCAACATGTGTCACAATTCCACGCTTCACTTCAATGATCCCTCCATTGTAGTGAAAAAATCGAATGAACACGAGCACAAATTTACGGGGGATAATGACGAGTATCAATTACTACCCAACAAAACTCCAAGTCCTGCACCCTCCTTCAAACCCATCTTCAGGAATCCCTCTTCTTCTTCTACTAGTTCACACAGGAGAATCGGCAGCATCTTCGAGAGGCACCGATTTGTCAACTTATCCAGTGAGTGTATACTATCCGCTTTTCAAATTGATCTAAAATTGCATTAGGTCAATTGACTCGTTATTTTGCAGTATTTCGAATCGCATTAACATTTGGTGGCCTTCAAATTTTTAATTGCTTTTGAACGAAATTCATAGCAATTATTGTAAACGTGTGTGTCTTTTCTTATGCAAAACTTTCGCTTGACGGTTTTCACTTTTCGAGTGACTTTTACGCCCTTGACTTTTTGCGTTTCGCGTAAGCTAAAATTCTCTCTCAATCACAATTTCAAGCAGCTGAACTCAATTGGCGGCAATTTAATACTAAAAGTCAATTGAAAAATGCGCCGAAACTGGTGCCATTTTTCACTTAAATCTTAATAGTGGTATATGTTAACCTCTAATGTGGTTATTTGAAGCCCACTATTGCACTTCTTAGCCCCATTTAAGCCCCCCTCCCTCCCTCCCTCCCCCCTCCACCCCACCCCACCCCACCCCACCCCACCCCACCCCCCCCCCCCCCCCCCCGACCGAAGCAGGCAGGCTGCAATTGATTAGAGCTCCCACTAGTCAGTCGTTCGAGAGCAATTTCCGATGTTTAGTCGGTTATGTTTATCAATTTATATCAAAAGCTGAGATTTGGCCATGTGTATTCAAAATGCGCAAGAAAGCTAACTAGGTTTCTCCAGTTTTAACAATACAGTACCCTGTTAACTGTAATTTTATTGTGAGGAATCAGACCATAATGACCTACAGAATGAAGGTTTTTTAACGCAAAAATAAATCTTTCAAAACTCACACTGGAATAAATCCTCGGTTATTAATAAACACCGCTTGATAATTATACGGCTGTATTTTAGGCACTTTTCTTGTTCCGACTCCATTTTATTATTGAGGGTGGGGGGAGCTATATGCTGAAAAGCCAACCTCGGTTATGGAAGGTGTTATAGGCTTTGTAACGGGCATCATTGAGCTTATTTATTGTATCCAAAAGATAGCTGTCGCTTCCTATGACTTTGAGACCATGTGCTTCACAAAAATTAGTATTTAATTGCTCACAAACGAAGTTTTTAGCAATTATTTTAGTCCTGTCGGTCTTTTTTATGCGATTTTTCGCTGGGCCAATTTTTCGTCTGACGCATTTGACTTTTCGTCTTCAAAAACAGGATAAACAGGTAGCGCCCAGCGTTCATTAAGTGCCCTTAGAGCCTTTCAGCTCACTAATCTTCAAGTATGCGATTCACAGAATATGTTTTGGAGACTTATACTTATGGTGCAAAGGGCGATTCTCAGATATTGACTCCCCCCACTGATGTCCCCCCATTGTTGCCACCCCATCAGCCCGGTGCCCCCGCTGCGCTCACTTACGCCCCTTCAATTATGCTAAAGCTAGCCTCACTAAACTGTGCCTAGCTACTGACGAAGCCAACCGCTCGCCGGTTGTTTGAGAGCAATTCGTCCGACGTTTGGTCGGTTATGTTTGTTCAGTCAATGGTGGCCGATCGACAATCGATATAATCACCATACAGAGTTTTGAGTGTTATCACTTAAAAATCCCTTCAAGCGTAGAACTTCAAATTATAGTAATTTGACTTGTATTTTCTTATTAATTAGCTTCTCTCCGGTCATTTTGGTTCAAATTGATGAAATTGTTGTTTCAAATTGTTTTACGCTAGGACTTGGATCAATCACATGTTTTTAATTGACACGCATTAATAGAAAGCTAATTCTGGTCTCATCGTAAAATTTTGAAATCACAAGGTTTCAAATTGTATTGACTCGCTGTTTTATAGTTGTTTTTGTAGCAGTTTTTGCAATATCGTCTAACGCGTTTTTTCCTTTTACATTTCTTCTAGAACATTCTTTTGCCTGAATTTTTCAGTGATTTCTTCACCCTTAATTTGCTTTTTGCGTGACCTAATGTGCTCGCATTCAGAAATAAGGTTTTTTGCTAAAATGAAATCGACTGTAAGAGCAACTGACTGATAGCCGAGTGCTAACTGCTTCTGATTTTTAGGACGAGGATTGGGGTTCGAATCTCTCCGTTATCAGATTGTTTGCACCAAAATCTTGTCAATAGCACACAATAACCTTTTAATTAAAGTTTTCAAGGTGGCGGCGATAACTTAGTTCCCACTAATTTCTGTATCTGTTTTTATCTGTTTTCGGCACGCAAGTCTATTTCTCAGTTATTCCCACAGTCTGCCGTTTATGTTTAATTGCTCTTTAACGAAGTTCATAGCCATTATTGTAAACGTGTTGGTCTTTTTATGCAAATTTTTTTGCTTGATTTGACGTTTTTCTTCTAGAACATTCTTTGACTTCTCAAGTAATTTTTTCTAGCTTTCGTTCTTCATTTTTGAGTGATCTTTATTGTTCCACTAAAGCTTTTTGTCTAATATAAAATCGATTACAGCAAAGCGAATATAAGGGCTTGATAGACGAGTGAGCAGTGCATCTGGTTTTGGAGAGGGAGGCCAGTGGTTCGGATCCCGGTGGGGTCAAATCTTTTTCCACTCGCCTGTCGTTCGAGAGCAATTCTTCCGACATTAGTTGGTTTATGTTTTTAATAGCTGCCTTCGAAAGAAGGCCAAATGTGAGGTTATTGATTTTTTTACAGAGAATGCTAACTCCTCTAAACTCAGTAGCATTCATTTTGGAAGGCAAATTCCTTATAAATGTGTTGTGTACTAAAAACTGCGCATCAAGAGATATAGTTGTCAATTGTATGTTTTTTGCTTTGTTTTCGTGTTTCGATCCCAATGGACGTCAAGAAGATCAATGACAGCTATATTAATGTGTATATGGGTACCTGCGCAGCATAGAGCCAGCGAGACGGTACCCGTATACACATTACTCTAACTCCCTTTATATATCCACTACTCTATATTCACTTCTTTTATATTTTAAATCTATCATTTCTTGTCTCACTTAGTGCAATACACTAGTACAGAGTTAAGCTGGTAACTAACCATTATCAGACGGATAGTTCGGGTTCTATCATCACTGACTCCAGTGAACGTATCCCAGTACTAGTATAACTAGAGAGACCGTGTAACAGGCACGTAAAACCAACTTGCGAAAATCTGTAAAGCCACTTTGTGGATTGTTGTAACCACTTCGTGGATAACTTGAATAAAAAACCAGCTTAACTCTTTTATAAATTTTAACTTTTGCTATTATTTTGTAAAAATTAATTGTAAAACCTAAATTCACCATTACTATCTCGAATACCTTTATCATCAAATGGATCAATAGCTATTTTATATTGTTCTTTAGTTTCTAAATGATGTTTATTACTATCAATAGTATAATTAGTTACATATTTAGATTTACCTTCATATATAGCATTAGTATAATCTTCAATTGTAATCTGTTTTTTAATAGTGGCTTTAGTTATACCTTTTAACTTTTTCTCTTCTTCTCTTTTAACAGTATTGTAACAATATGCTTTAGCTTTAAGGAAACATGCTTCTTTAATAGTATCATTAGGTAATTCATTCTTCATCTTATCTTGCTCATTACAATGTAAAAAATCTTTTATCTTATTCATTTCAGTTTCTATTAAATATACTATCTGTATCTGTGTAATGATAACTACAATCTAACTCTTTCTCAAAGTAATCTTATATAGCTTTATACATGAACAGTTTAGATTTTTCTAATATAACAAATTCAATATAATAAAACTTATCTAATTTAACATTACCTCTTGTTTTATGTACGGCTACTGGATCATCATCAAACTCTACAGAATATTTAAAACTAATATTTTCTACTAATTAATCTTTCTATATCATTAACTAACTCTACATCTTGTCTATTATATACATTCTCTATTGTTTTTCCATAGAAGGCGTTATTCATTAACTTAAAGAATATATCCCCAAATTTATCACCCTTAGCTTTAGCCTCCATTCTTTTCTTAATATTAAACTCAATATAAGGCTTTAACCACTCACTCTTACTATACTCTAACTTTTGCTTAATTGTAATATCTTCCAACTTCAAGCCACTAGCTAAATACCAATCTAACATCTCACCATCAATTACATAATCTACCTTATCCGTTAACTTTAACATTAACTTCTCATTAGGTTTTTATCCTCTCTTTTATTTACATTTTGATAATCTGTAAACTGTCCAATGTTTGCCCTAGTCTTTTCAGGAAAGAATGGATACTTGTTTGTTTTCTGTTTCAAGTCATCATTATACTTTATATCAATAGTGTAGATATAACCCTTAGTAGAGCTAGAGCTAGTATATACCAGATCACATACTTTAATCTCACCAGTAGGTAAAGCTTGAACCATAGCAGAAGCATATAATGAGTTGAAGTCTAAATATTTTAGATAGTTCTCTTTCCCAGTATACTCAGGATCTATACCTTTATTCATACATTTTACATGACCATCACCTAATACTGAAGCTAACCCACCTCTAATACCATGTTGTATTGTATCATAAATATTAACTGTATTTTCTTTATAATACTTAAGTCTAACATTAGTATATTTTAACCCACACAACCAGGTTAACCCAGGAGTAGAATATGTGTAACATGGATCTATTTCATAATATTCTAAACACATAGCTCTAAATTTCTCAAATACATCAACCGATAATTATATATCTGTTTTAAGATATAACATCATATAATCCTTTATTGTCTCACATCCAGTATTATTCCAACAATCTATTGCTTGCTTATATTCTTTATCTGTAATACCACTTTGTTTCAACTTAGAATAGAATGCTTCCTTAGGTGGTAATGTTGTTTCATGTAGTTTATCTATACTATCTAACAATTCATATGGGAATATACCTTTACGTCTCTCTAAGCCACATTTATTTAATGTTATACATTCTTCATTACTCAATGTTTTGCTTATAGCATCTATGCTAAGTGGATGGAAGAACCTAAACATATCTAATGCTTTAGCATAACCCATATCATTACTAATATAATTCTCATCAGTTTTAGTTAATACTTTAAGTCTAATCTTCTTTGCTAGTTTAGTTATAAATAAGTGATTATCATAATTAGAAGAATTAAATGCATATAATAGTACAAAATTATTCTTAGCTTGAAGGTTACACTTATTGTAAGCATATCCTCTAATTTTACCATTTAGATGATCATGATCTCTAACGATGTCTTCACCCAATTTCTCATTACAATAGTAACATCTACTATATAATCGGTGAAACCGCGTCGCGGATGGAGTAATACTATCTTCTTTCAATGGAATATTTATACTAAATATATCTTTAAATAAATTATTATAATGATCTACTCTATCGACAAACCAATCAACTACTTTATCGCCACAGTTACATTCATACTTATCTTCTAATATATGAGGATAGTCACTTTTTATATATAAACCACAAGCAATAGGTAAGTGTTTACCATCTTTTAGTATACATTCAAAATCATAATATAAAGCAAATGGTACTCTATTCTTATAATGGAACTTATCAAACTTTAGGTAATCATCTTTATGGAATGTTCTTCTTCCTACATGTTTCTGTGTATTACATAATTCTAAATGTTTGTTTAATGCATCTTCTGTTCTAAATGATACACAACATTTTAGACATGGATAACATATATGTTTAGATGATTTTCTTAATAAGAATGATACATCTTTACATAGGAAGTAATGATTATCCCAGTGTAATATATTACATCCTTTAGGATCATTATGATTAATTAATACAGGATTAATAGTTTTATTTAGATTAAACACATTAAATAATATTTTATCTTTATTTGTTTCTTGTATTTTCTTTAAGTGATAATAATCATATGGAGGTATAACTCCATTTGGTAATTTTATCTCATTAATATATTCAGGTTTATTATGTTTACTAACTCTATTTGGATCACGTGATGCAGGATGTAGATAAGCAATTAGACACCATAGCAAACACTTATTATCAGTATTATGTATATTAAGTATATATCTAGACGTGAATAGTAACTCAGTATCACATCCACCACTTGGATAAAACCTGTGAATATACATTGTCCTTTTAACAAATCGTTGCTTGCTCCATCCAGATTGATTCATCTCTTGCTCCTGCATTCTCGACTCAAGTTCCCCATTCAATAAATCCAAGTCATGTGCACCATTATATTGCCTAGTCATTAAACTAAAGGTGAATTCGTTTTCTTCTAACTTATCATCTGTAGGTTTTTTTATACTTAACTACATCAAAGGTGTTAAACTTAATATGGGGATGTATGTTATGCAATGACTCCAGTATATTTAAGAATTTAGGGTCTTCATAATTACTACTAGTGATTATTATTTGATTATGCTTCATGTTATGATCTAATCCTAACTCATTAACTATATCTCGCCACTTCCAATCAACAAGTTTTTTCTGATTAACATTTTCCTTATGTTCATCTGATTCATTGTGTTCAGTTTTATTGTTATATCTATTATTACATATATTGCAATATCCATCGGCCATATTATCCTTAGTTATATCCTTATCTATATCCTTATCAGTTAAACTGCTTCGCAGATCTTTACCATCGGTGACACCACTTCGTAGATTAACATTATCCATATACATCTTTGTTTTTAAATGTTGATCCACCCTATATTGACTCAGACTTGTCTTACATATCGCACAATTAAATTTACTCCCGTTCTTTACTATTTCCCCATTGTTTTTAACTTTGGTAAATAAATAATGATGGAAAAAGAACAACAACTATTAGCTAAAGAAGTATTCAGTCTTCAAATAACAAAGTTTAGAAGAGAAAGAATAATACCATTATATAAAGATGAAACATGGTCAGCTGATTTAATTGATAAGTCATCTCTAAGTAAATACAATAATAATTATAAGTTTATATCAACTGTTATAGATATATTCACAAAATATGCATGGGCTATTCCACTGGAGAATAAATCTGGTTTATATATAACTAATGGTTTTAAAACAATCCTATCAGAAGGTCCACAAGGTGGCTCTGACCATAGACAACCAGAAAAGTTATGGGTAGATAGAGGTAGTTAGTTTTACAATAAAACTTTTAAATCTTTACTTAAAGAATATGGAATAGAGCTATATTCTACTTAGTGATTTAAAGGCTGTGTTTATAGAGAGATTTAATAGAACATTATTACACATAATTAATAAACCAATGTTCATCAATGGTTATGGTAATTGGGTAAATATTTTAAATGATGCAGTCATAACATATAACAATAATATTCATTCAACAATTAATATGACACGAGTTGACGCTTCTAATAGTCCTAATAAATTTAAATACTCAATCATCTATAGGAATATTAAACCTAAACTTAAAGTTGGTGATTATGTTAGAAATGCAGATAAACGTAATATCTTCTCTAAGGGATACACTTCTAATTGGAATAGAGAGTTGTTTAAAGTTAATGAAGTTCTAAAAACACGACCACTAACATATAAAATAGAAGATATTAATGGAGAGATAATAGAAGGTAAATATTATGAACAGGAACTATTAAAATCCGAGTTTGACTTTGAATCTAATAATAAAGTTTTAGAATCATTAGGTATAATTCTGTATTTTCTGTAAACAAATACAAAGATGACAAGAAATAGATTCAATCAAGCTAAACATCAATGGCGAAGCATGACCAGAGGTCCATCGGGGAACCCGATTCTCGGATCAACATCAACATCAACAAATAACTTAACACTAAGTAAGGCTCGTGGGTTATTCCTAGAAGATAATGATAATATTGATATGAAGGATACCTATAAAATTACAAATGTACATCCTCCGATAGATGAAAATGATGTTGTTAATAAAGAATATTGTGACAATAACTTATTATCTTCTTCTAATAAAATAGACATTTTAAGTAGAAACATAGCTGAACTAAGAAAGGGTGACTTTGATAAAGTTACAACTAAAACTTTACAACTAAATGAAACACAAGTTAATGGAGAACTAATTAAAGCATTTATTAAATCAGCAATTGAAGTCACAAATACTGTTAAGTTTTGTAATAAAGTTGCTGCTGATACTATCTCTAAATATAATCAATTAAAACAAGAATTTGATAATAATAAGTTTAATCAGAATATCACTAACATACAACTAGATGATATGTTTACTACGGATCTAAAAGAATTTAAAGAAATTAATAAAACGGCTAATTCTGCCGTTGATGAAGCACTTATAAAGAATAAAAGGACAATAGTACAATATATAATTGCTATAATTTTACGAAGTACGTTAGTTGATAATGAAGAGCAAGCGAGACTTGAGATGCATTATGGTTTTAAATAAGAAGATATAACGAAAGAAATAGAAAGAATTTTTGCTAATTAAAATAACCGAAACTATGACTAACCCAACAGAACCGAGTGAGTGATTACTATATCCCAACTTGTCAACCGTTAATGAACAATACATAAACGAGAAGATTCAAGCCAATAATAAGTTTAACAACAATATTAACATTATAAAAGATATTAGAAATTATTATGAAACTGAAACTAATAACTATAATAAGAAATTAAGTAGATATAAAAATTATATTAACGTAGCTGAGATAACAGAAATAGTTTTATCATCAATAGCAACAACAACATCAGTTGCATTAATAGGTATAGGATTACCTTATTCTATACCAAGAGCTTTTGCTACAGCAACTGTTTGTGGTTCATTATCTAAAACAATTAATACTAAAATAAGAAATAAAATTATAAAGTATTCACAAATGCATATTTTAAGTAAACAGTTTAGCGAAAAGTTTAATAGACTATATACTAAATCAATGAATGATAATAAAATAGATAATGATGAGTATAATGAATTAGTTAAGGTATATGAGGATTATAAGAAGAACAAGAAAATCAAGCTGAGTGTTTTTTTAAACTAAAGTTGTTAGTGTTTAATTATAATAATGTATTTAGTAATAATAATATTAGTAATAATATTTATCGATAATCATCAACATAATATAAATATAATCATAATCATAAATATAATATAATCATAAACATAAATATAAACATAATCTTAAATTTAATCATGACTATAATCAAATAATTATCTGTTCTTAGTACCTAAGTATAACCCTCTTCCTTTCTGTACTACCTTTATACCTTCACCAGTAGTTGCAAATTTAATTAAATCACGTGTGGCTGATAAAGCAGCTCTAGGGTTTCTACTTGCAGCTGCACTTCCTATTTCACTTGCTATTTCTAATACTCTTACTGGATTGTTAGCAACTTTCTTTCCAAAGTTAACCGTAGCTCTACCAACACTTTTGAAGAAATCTTTCATTCCCTCAGCTTCTATTGTTGCATCAGATACTGTCATTGATTTATTCCTTCTACATTTAGTGCAGAATCCTCTTAAAATTTTAGTACCTTTTGAAGTGATAGCTCCACTTATATTATTAGTAGCACTATAATGTCTACCACCAACACAATATGAATTAGTCTTGAACTTGTTTAAAAGACTCATTTCTATATATAAAAAATAATGGAAGTTAAAAAGTATAATCCCTTTGTTGTTATTAAGCCTAAGTCTAAGCCCAAGGTTAGGCCCAAGGCTAAGATTAATCTTGAGGCTGGAGGCTGCGGAACCAAGGGGGAACCCCCTTTATCTCTAGAGAATAAAAAGAAACTAGATATTATTTATGCTAAAGGTTTTGTTAAGACAAGTAAGAATTAGTTATAATTATAACAATGACTATCAGGAACTGCTTGGCTTGCCACGGACGGAGTCCGTTCCCAGATAGTTATAATTATGATATAATATCAACCATCTTATTACCATCACTATTCACACTTTCTAGTTAATACTAATGCATGACATATAACATCTGCAACTGCAGCACTAAATTTAAAATTAAGTTGTATTGGTTGTGGACCTATATGATCACTTTGATATCTAGTATCAAATACATATATTCTATAACTACTTTTGAATGTTCTATGATTTATATATGGTTTTATATTATGTGGTAGCCCATTATAATCTTTATTAAAGCTAACAATCTCTTTAAAAGCCTCATTATAATTATTGGTACCATAATTAATATTCATTCTATCCTCGGGATAAAACTCACTACCAATCTTACAATAACATTCAGTAACTTTCATTACATCAAATGTACTTGCATCATGAGTTTGTTCTTTAAAATTATTATTTTCAAAACCAACTATTATATATTGTGGTCTTTCCATCCAACTTTCCATGCCTAGATCAAACAAGAAGTTATTAGCATTGGGTGCATTCTTATAAAATGTCTTTCTCTCATAATAACTAAAGTCTACATTATTCTTTTTAATTAAACCCTTTTGTACTATAATTCTACTGTCATTACTAGGATCAATACAAGGTACACACCATGATATATCTCTAATTTCTATATTTGCATCATTACCAACTGCACCAGGATTAGCATTAACTCAATATAGAGCTCTATCATTATTATTTCTTTTTAATATTAGTTTAAATCCTAAACCATATTTAATCTTTTCTAAATCATTTACGAAACCAAATAGATCACTCATCTTAATCATCACATACATATGACCTCGTTGTGCAGCAATATGATCACCTTTAAGTTGACTATCTCTATTGCCTTGATTTCTAACAAAACCACTCTCATATTCATCATCAGTACTAGTTAATAGTCCTACCACCACTAGTTTCAAGTTTAACTGAACTAAACAATGCCATCATACCATAATTAACTAATCTGATATTAGCATCATTGGCAAATACACCACCAGCATCATCTGATACAACAAACTCTATCTCTAGATATGAATCACGCAAATTTAAGTGATTCTCTTCTCTATTGAGTATGATATTAATGTTAGTATTAACCGTATTCATTGTTGCTGGATTATTAGGTTTATATTTTATAATCTTACTTTTATGTATATCATTATTATAACAATAAGTTGTATCCAAATTAAAATCCATTTTTAGAAGTCAAAAAATGACAGACAATTTAATCTTAGGGGAACTACAAAATATACATGAAGCTTTAACTAAAAGCTTCATGTATATTAAACTTAAACTAAAGAAGAACATACACTTAACTTTAGAATGATAAACCAACAGAAAAGTTTAACTTTAGTGAACCTATACTTAATACAACAAAATTAGGTTTAATTAGATTATCTGTTTATAATTCAGTGTTTAATGTGGATAGAAGGAACAATCAATTCTTATATGAAGAAAAGATTTTAGCTATTATATCAGGAGCATATGAATTATTCGAAATAGCAGAATTAATAAAAGAAGAAACTAATGGTAATGTTATAATAGAATCTGATAAGAATACAATGAAAAGTTTAATGGAAGTAAAACAAGGTGCAATTAAATTTGACATAGAAAACTGAATAGCCCCATTACTAGGATTTAGAAAAATGGTTTATAAAAAAGGTGAATGTACATCTCAGAAAATTGTTGATATTATGGGTTTTAGTACTATTAACATTCATTGTAATGTGATATCTGGTGTTAAAGATAATGGGAATAACACAGACATACTATATACTTTTACTCTAACAGAACCACCAGGTTACCTAATAAATATTATACCAACTAGTATCTTATATCAAAATATAACTAAAGAGAGAATACAGTTTATAGAGTTTCATATTAAAGATGAGCATGGAAGACCTATAGACTTTAATGGTGATGTATTAAGTTTTACTCTACATCTAGTGTAACTAGTTGGGCGAAGCCCCATCAGTGAAGCTGCTTCGCAGATCTGGTGTAAACAGCAACAACTTCGTTGATCTGACATAGTCAGCTGACCAAAGGTCCATCTGTGTTAACACAGCAACTTCGTTGATCTGGTGTAGATATAAACTTAAATTTAAACTAAACTACAAAACTCTCCGATGCCAGTTAATTCTTAGTTTAACATTAATGACAATATAATTATAAGGCTCTTTCCATACCTTTTTACATATATTAGCAAAATCATTATAACTAAGTTCAACATTATTAAAGAAATCTTGATATATAGATATGAGGACTTTACCTCTTTGTTCAAATAAAATAAATAGATTACAATTCTCTCTAACACTCTGCCTATCTATCGTGAATAGATTTTGATTAAGATATATCATATTACAATTATTATGTCTACCTCTACAAAAGTATTCATTAATAACTGGTTCTGTGGCTCTAACATCATCGAATATCATTAGTTTCTTTGAGTCTTTGGGTAGTTTATCAGGAGATGGTAAATCTTTTATATCTTTAATAAATTTTATAATTGCTTTTGGGTTTATTCTTTCTAATCCATTGTATTGATCACCAGTAGGTCGAATGATGTATAGCTGATCAAAATATATACTAGCTAGAATTAGTTTTTTTAATAAGAATGTCTTACCACATTCACTAGGACCAGATAATATACATCTAAAGTTATCTGGGAATGTGGCTTCAGTAATTATATCATCATCTTTTAGCCATGATTGTAGATCTTCATTTATATTTACAGAGATATTGTTAGTAGGACTATTGTTATTAGGTTTACCCTTTTGATAGGACTTCGTCCATGCTTCGCCATGGGGCTTGGCTTGCCATGTTTCACCATGTTTTTCATCAAATAGACCTGCCAAGCAGGTTCTCTGATATATAAAATTATATTTATCATCATTATCATTATGTTTATCATTATCATTATCATTAACGTTATCATTAACATTATCATTAACATTATCATTAACATTATCTTTATCATTAACCTTAACATTATCATTATCATTATCATTAACATTAACATTAACCTTACAACCTAAACAAAAACACTCATTATATTTTCCTGGATATTTACATTGATTAACTAGAATATTCAAAGCATTGTTAATTCTAAATCCTCTATCAATAAGATAGATCATATATAAACAATAAGCCCCGCAATAAGATTCATCATATTGTTGTATTCTTTCATTAGAGCCTAGGTCAACATATTCTTCTAAAAATAATGGTGGGGTCTCAACACCAAAACTATCAAATCAATACACAGGACCACCTTCTCTTCTTTTAACTAAAACCCAATGTGTACCTTCAGTTGGGTGTAAATTTACAATAATGTTGAAGTTAGGATCATTAATCAGGGAACCTGCTTCGCAGATATTATCTGGAGTCTCATCTCTCATTACTATTTCAGTTGGTGTTAGACTAAATTTAAAATTAAGTTGTATTGGTTGTGGACCTATATGATCACTTTGATATCTAGTATCAAATACATATATTCTATAACTACTTTTGAATGTTCTATGATTTATATATGGTTTTATATTATGTGGTAGCCCATTATAATCTTTATTAAAGCTAACAATCTCTTTAAAAGCCTCATTATAATTATTGGTACCATAATTAATATTCATTCTATCCTCGGGATAAAACTCACTACCAATCTTACAATAACATTCAGTAACTTTCATTACATCAAATGTACTTGCATCATGAGTTTGTTCTTTAAAATTATTATTTTCAAAACCAACTATTATATATTGTGGTCTTTCCATCCAACTTTCCATGCCTAGATCAAACAAGAAGTTATTAGCATTGGGTGCATTCTTATAAAATGTCTTTCTCTCATAATAACTAAAGTCTACATTATTCTTTTTAATTAAACCCTTTTGTACTATAATTCTACTGTCATTACTAGGATCAATACAAGGTACACACCATGATATATCTCTAATTTCTATATTTGCATCATTACCAACTGCACCAGGATTAGCATTAACTCAATATAGAGCTCTATCATTATTATTTCTTTTTAATATTAGTTTAAATCCTAAACCATATTTAATCTTTTCTAAATCATTTACGAAACCAAATAGATCACTCATCTTAATCATCACATACATATGACCTCGTTGTGCAGCAATATGATCACCTTTAAGTTGACTATCTCTATTGCCTTGATTTCTAACAAAACCACTCTCATATTCATCATCAGTACTAGTTAATAGTCCTACCACCACTAGTTTCAAGTTTAACTGAACTAAACAATGCCATCATACCATAATTAACTAATCTGATATTAGCATCATTGGCAAATACACCACCAGCATCATCTGATACAACAAACTCTATCTCTAGATATGAATCACGCAAATTTAAGTGATTCTCTTCTCTATTGAGTATGATATTAATGTTAGTATTAACCGTATTCATTGTTGCTGGATTATTAGGTTTATATTTTATAATCTTACTTTTATGTATATCATTATTATAACAATAAGTTGTATCCAAATTAAAATCCATTTTTAGAAGTCAAAAAATGACAGACAATTTAATCTTAGGGGAACTACAAAATATACATGAAGCTTTAACTAAAAGCTTCATGTATATTAAACTTAAACTAAAGAAGACCATACACTTAACTTTAGAATGATAAACCAACAGAAAAGTTTAACTTTAGTGAACCTATACTTAATACAACAAAATTAGGTTTAATTAGATTATCTGTTTATAATTCAGTGTTTAATGTGGATAGAAGGAACAATCAATTCTTATATGAAGAAAAGATTTTAGCTATTATATCAGGAGCATATGAATTATTCGAAATAGCAGAATTAATAAAAGAAGAAACTAATGGTAATGTTATAATAGAATCTGATAAGAATACAATGAAAAGTTTAATGGAAGTAAAACAAGGTGCAATTAAATTTGACATAGAAAACTGAATAGCCCCATTACTAGGATTTAGAAAAATGGTTTATAAAAAAGGTAAATGTACATCTCAGAAAATTGTTGATATTATGGGTTTTAGTACTATTAACATTCATTATAATGTGATATCTGGTGTTAAAGATAATGGGAATAACACAGACATACTATATACTTTTACTCTAACAGAACCACCAGGTTACCTAATAAATATTATACCAACTAGTATCTTATATCAAAATATAACTAAAGAGAGAATACAGTTTATAGAGTTTCATATTAAAGATGAGCATGGAAGACCTATAGACTTTAATGGTGATGTATTAAGTTTTACTCTACATCTAGTGTAACTAGTTGGGCGAAGCCCCATCAGTGAAGCTGCTTCGCAGATCTGGTGTAAACAGCAACAACTTCGTTGATCTGACATAGTCAGCTGACCAAAGGTCCATCTGTGTTAACACAGCAACTTCGTTGATCTGGTGTAGATATAAACTTAAATTTAAACTAAACTACAAAACTCTCCGATGCCAGTTAATTCTTAGTTTAACATTAATGACAATATAATTATAAGGCTCTTTCCATACCTTTTTACATATATTAGCAAAATCATTATAACTAAGTTCAACATTATTAAAGAAATCTTGATATATAGATATGAGGACTTTACCTCTTTGTTCAAATAAAATAAATAGATTACAATTCTCTCTAACACTCTGCCTATCTATTGTGAATAGATTTTGATTAAGATATATCATATTACAATTATTATGTCTACCTCTACAAAAGTATTCATTAATAACTGGTTCTGTGGCTCTAACATCATCGAATATCATTAGTTTCTTTGAGTCTTTGGGTAGTTTATCAGGAGATGGTAAATCTTTTATATCTTTAATAAATTTTATAATTGCTTTTGGGTTTATTCTTTCTAATCCATTGTATTGATCACCAGTAGGTCCAATGATGTATAGCTGATCAAAATATATACTAGCTAGAATTAGTTTTTTTAATAAGAATGTCTTACCACATTCACTAGGACCAGATAATATACATCTAAAGTTATCTGGGAATGTGGCTTCAGTAATTATATCATCATCTTTTAGCCATGATTGTAGATCTTCATTTATATTTACAGAGATATTGTTAGTAGGACTATTGTTATTAGGTTTACCCTTTTGATAGGACTTCGTCCATGCTTCGCCATGGGGCTTGGCTTGCCATGTTTCACCATGTTTTTCATCAAATAGATCTGCCAAGCAGGTTCTCTGATATATAAAATTATATTTATCATCATTATCATTATGTTTATCATTATCATTATCATTAACGTTATCATTAACATTATCATTAACATTATCATTAACATTATCATTAACATTATCATTAACATTATCTTTATCATTAACCTTAACATTATCATTATCATTATCATTAACATTAACATTAACCTTACAACCTAAACAAAAACACTCATTATATTTTCCTGGATATTTACATTGATTAACTAGAATATTCAAAGCATTGTTAATTCTAAATCCTCTATCAATAAGATAGATCATATATAAACAATAAGCCCCGCAATAAGATTCATCATATTGTTGTATTCTTTCATTAGAGCCTAGGTCAACATATTCTTCTAAAAATAATGGTGGGGTCTCAACACCAAAACTATCAAATCAATACACAGGACCACCTTCTCTTCTTTTAACTAAAACCCAATGTGTACCTTCAGTTGGGTGTAAATTTACAATAATGTTGAAGTTAGGATCATTAATCAGGGAACCTGCTTCGCAGATATTATCTGGAGTCTCATCTCTCATTACTATTTCAGTTGGTGTTAGACTTATATCTTTTCCTATATCTTTTATTCTAATATCACTCATAGCATTATTATCAATATTAAATTTATTATTGAATTCCTCAAAGTTAGGATAAGCATTTTTATATAATAAATTTTATATATAAAAATGGATAAAGGCGGTATACTTTTTTTTCTTATTATTATAATTGGAATTTGTTATATAATATATGATTCAATACCAAGTAAATATACAAAACTAGAAGAAAGCTTTGGTGGATTTATGAATAGGAGTCTAGTTAGATTTGAATATGAAAAGTCATCATTACATACTATTGTTTATGGTGGAACTGGAACATGTAAAAGATATTTTATTAGACAATATTTAAAATTATACTCAGTCCAAAATCAAGAGCTGCGAACGGACGAAGTCCGTGGCAAGCCAAGCAGTTTGGTAAACCACGAACAAAGTTCGTTCACTGATCAAAACCAAAACCAAGACCAAGCTAAAAATATAGTTATAATGTGTAAAGATGACAGAGACTGGATAGATCCTGAGTCTATTAAATTTTATACTGGGTTTAATAAATGTGATATAAACATGATCACAAAAAAATAATATGCATAATTTTCAAAATTGTGTAATAGTACTTGATGATATGGTGATAGGTTAAATAAGGATATAGCTTATTGTTTTACTGAAAGTAGACATTATAATATTCAAATGATTGTAATGTGTCATAAACCAGCTCAAATAATTAATACAGCAAGAATGAGTTGTGATACTATTTATTTAACAACTTATAATGGACCTGATCTATTTAAAAACTTTAATGAGATATATAAATGTGAACATGACTTTAGTAAAATAATTAGTGAGTTAAATAGTAACCATTATAATTGTACAGATGGAATGTCAGATGAACTTCGTTATGGTATAATTAAATATAATAAGAAGGAAAATACTTTTATTGTTATTAATAGTAATAGAACAATGATATATGATTCAAGAGTTGGTTTCCTTGATTTAAAAGCTCTTAGTTTAAAAAATGAATTAGAAAGAGAAGATATAAATAAACTTATAGAATATATGAAACCACTCATGATAAATGCAACAGATAGAAATGTTATTAATCACGATAACTATATATTCTATTTTAATAAACTTCTTAAATTAAATAATGTTAAAATACAGAATGATGTTTTAACTAAAAAAATGATTCTGGGAAAGGGTATAAAAAGTTTATCAACTATTGGTGGAATTATAAGCTCAGGTTTAATTATATTTAGTTATATTTATCCTGATTTAAGATCAAGAAATGCTGGGAGTGTAGCAATGGGAGCAAGCACAATGTTGAGTAGAGTAAATACATTGGTTAATGTTGGATATGGAGAAGAGTTGGATAATGATCTGCGAAGGGACGAAGTCCGTGGCAAGCCAAGTAGCTTTGCTGATAGTGAAACATGGGCAAAGCAATACGAAATGCAATACAAGAAGAATATATAAACGACGAGGATGGGACTTTAAATAGAAAGGGAGGAAAGTTTTTAACCAGACTATATGGAAATAAAGAAGAATTTAGAGAAGAGATTATAATTTTTGTTAGAGATAAAAAAGAATTAGACCTTGAATTGATTTTGGATAAGAGATGTAGAACCAATACACTCAATACGTTAGGAAATAAATACTTAGCAGAGTGTATCACATCTAAAGATAATACTAAAGATTTAATTGAAATCATGGCTAAATATTACCCAGCAAAATGATTAGGTAAATATTATATTTCACCCTATTATAGGTGCTTTTAAAATGTTTAGAGTGTAACTATTAATATGGAAACATTGCTGTTTTAAAATATCATTATGAATCATGTCATATAGATAAAACTGATAAATGTATGTGTGGTAATGTAATACTAAGTGGTATTTGTGCTAATAATTTTTCTCCATGGGGTTTTTCCTTATAAAATGAATCTAGTTCTAGTTCTAGCTCTAGTTCGGGTTCTGGTTCTAGTTCTATCTATGACTCTAACTCTAACTCAGATCCTAACCTTAACCCTAACCTTAACCCTAACCTTAACCTTAGCCCAGAAGTCTTAATTAGGAGTTGCAATAAATCTAATTATGTAAAAACACTAACTGATTTTGATGAGAGTAAGTATACATGTAGAAGTTGTACTTCAGCTAAAGTTAATTGTCCATATTGTACTTCTGTTGTGAGATATGATGGAATACGGGCTGATGTAAAGAAACAACATCCAGATGTAGAATTAACCAGAGGATTTATTAGAAGCCTTATTAGATAAAAGACAAAGTCCTAGAGCTGTAAGTCCTTTAGTTATTGTCCAAACAGAGGAAAGTTGTTCGTGTAAATATTAAAATTTTGTATCATTTCTTATTAGTAATGGGTTAAATATAGAAAAAGTAAAAGAAAATATAAATTTATTGAAGAGTATAGATAATTTGAAATAAAAGTTTTAAAAAATTTTTAAAAAAACATCAAGAAAGAGTGATTCGCTCTTAAAGAGTGAAAAAGAGCGATCTCCCTACTCAGGAATCACCCCGAAAAGAGTGAATTGCTCTTAAAGAGTGATTCGCAAAAATCAGTGAAACTGCTTCGCAGATATAAGAAAAATTTGAAAATTTATAAAAGAGTTAAGCCGGTTTTTTGTGAAGATTATCCACGAAGTGGTTACACCAATCCCCGCAGTGGCGTCACCAATTTTCGTAAGTTAAACTGAAAAAAAACACATCACTTGTTTCCACCGATCTCAGTGTTTTTGACTGTATACCCACAACAGTGTGTCCCATATACAGTTTCACAGCAGGGATCATCCTTTTTAATAACTGTGAATTTGGTTTTTTATCTCACTTAGTTTCATAGTTTTTCATCAGAATCGGGGGACGTTCACTGGAGTCAGTGAGGAAGGAACCCCCAAACCTTCCGTTTGCTAAAGCAAATTAACTCGACTCGATGATTTAACCACTACGCCAAGTGAGACAATATAGTTTTAGTTTTAGATTGATTAAATATTGATTATGGGGAATATATGAAAATTTTAATTATTTTAATATTTTCAATTTTTTGTTCAAGTTTTCTTTTTTATTCAAGTTTTTCTTTTCGCAAGTTGGTTTTACGTGCTTGTTACACGGTCTCTCTAGTTATACTAGTACTGGGATACGTTCACCTGAGTCAGTGAGGATAGAACCCGAACTATGCGTCTGATAATGGTTAATTACCAGCTTAACTCTGTACTAGTGTATTGCACTAAGTGAGACAAGAAATGATAGATTTAAAATATAAAAGAAGTGAATATAGAGTAGTGGATATATAAAGGGAACTAGAGTAATGTGTATATGGGTACCGTCTCGCTGGCTTTATGCTGCGGAGGTACCCATATACACCTTACTGCTATTTTGCAAGTATGCGGGTAATGTTCAGCAGTTGAGTTTTTAATATTAAATGGTAGGTTCATATCGTATAGAGAGCAACCACAGAAGCACTTGAACCCAGTTTTGACATCTTTTACTCTTCATTTTAAAACTGAATGTGAGAATTCCAAAAAAAGATTTCAAAGCTAGTTGGTCAAAATTGTTTCTGAGAAAAATATCAAGAACTGAATTGACTACATAGACTACTAATTTTTTTTAAATGAGAATTAAGACAAATCAGCGAACAAGATGATGCCAGATAGTTTTTGAGAAGTGAATCAATATTTGGAGCTTTTTGTCACACGTATCAACATTGAAAATTGTTTAGTCGGACCAAGTTTTTGTTGATGACTACAATATCGAAAATCTGCTTGATACCCTACTCATTTTCAATCAGTTTTTAATAGCCGCGTCCTCAATTCCAGGCGGCTATTATACCGCTCCTAAATTTTTTACAATTCAAAGAATTTGAATTATTGGTGCCCTGTTTTTTTTACAATTCAAAGAATTTGAATTGTATTGGGGCGCTGTGTTTTTACAATTCAAAGAATTTGAATTGTATTGGGGCGCTGTCTTATTTTTAAGATCTGGTCACACATTTTCATGAATTTTGAAGTCAAATTGGAGTAGTGATTTTGGTCAAGCCGAAACAGGAAGTGGATTGCAAAAGCGAGTGGTTTTGCGGCGTGAATTTTTTTGCTCGAATTTTAAAGTAGATTGAGAAAACGGTGTTTGAACAAAAATTCGCTTTGTGGTTTTCTGTTCACATGCGGCAATTTCACTTTGATTTTTACTGTTTTTTCGATTTGTTGGATGGGATTTTTTCTAAATGGTTTTGCCAAACCATTATTAGTCCGTTCTAGGTTTAGTTTTCTGTTTAGTCAAGGAAAATTCTTTGAATTGTACGTCAGGACTTGTCCTGCTATGTTTTTTTTTAAAGATATGTTCACACATTTTTCAATGACTTTGATCTTTCAAAACGGGATAAACAGGTAAAGCCAGCGGGCATCAAGTTTTATTGGAGGACCAAAGTGCGCCTTAATAGTACGCCAAGTGGTTAGAGTGGTGAAGCACCGTGAACTAGCTGGCATGGCCTTAATTTAAGTTTAAAAGGTCATTTTAGGAGTTTTTGGGCTTAAAATAGTGCAATATTTCATGTTTTTTTGTGATTTTTTTAAAATCTTTGTTTGATTAGTTTTAGGTTGCAGTTTTTAAACGTTGATGAAGGCCTTTTGCTAGACAAAATTACTTGTTATGACCATTTTATGAGCTATTTATTTTGGTAATACAAACACAAACACGCAAAATGATACTAATTTTGCAATTTTTTGAAGTTTTATTGAAAATTTTTGTCATTTTGAGTTTTTCTTGCTTCAGGGGCCAACAAATCTCCTTTGAGGTTTGATAATAGAGCAATGCAAAGTTTCTAGTAATAATGAATTGCTTTTCAACATTTTAGTGTCTCGAATTTCAGCTTTTTTTAAATAAAAACTGCACTTTTTTTAAGGTTTCCTAAAGTGTTTGTAAGTTTTTTTTTATTTTTGTCCATTTTCAGGTGCCCGAAAACATTTTCCACGGTCTGATAAAAATTACCGCATGGGTTTTAGTTTCAATGGATTTGTTTTCAACAATTTAAACTTTCGAATTTTAGTAATTTTTTGCTAAAATTTGCAATTTTTTTCACGATTTGTCTTTTATTCATTTTTTTTGCCCCAGTAGCCACTTAACTTTGTCCAGCGTATGATAGTATTTCGTTAAGTAGTTGCTAGGGGCCCATTGAATGGTTTTCAACAATTTAATAGAACGAATTTGTATTTTTTGAAATTCAAAATTTATTTCTAAAAATTATTGCTTATCGATCTTTGAGCCAATGATTTTTTAGGGCTTGGAATTGCGTTACTTGATAGCCTCTAGAGACACAGAAATGATTCTAAAAGATATCAATTTGACAATTTGCAGGCTTCCTAAAGTTTTTGTCAGTTTTTGATATTCGTCCATTCTCAAGTGCGAGAAAACATTTTCCACGGTCCGATAAAAGTTCTTGTATGGTTTTTAGATTCAATGGGTTTGTTTTCAACAATTTAACCTTTCGACTTTTGGAAGTTTTTTGATAAAATTTGCAATTTCAAGTTTTTTCAAAACATTTTTCTTTTCAGTTTTTCTTGCCCAGTAGCCAAGTAAGATCTTCCAGGGTTTGATAGTATGTTATTAAATAGTTACTAGGGGCCCATTGAATGGCTTTCAACATTTTAATAGAACGAATTTGTATTTTTTGAAATTCGAAATTGTTTTCTAAAAATTATTGCTTATCGATCATTGAGCCGATGATTTTTTAGGGCTTGGAATTGCGTTACTTGATAGCCTCTAGAGACACAGAAATGATTCTAAAAGATATCAATTTGACAATTTGCAGGCTTCCTAAAGTTTTTGTCAGTTTTTGATATTCGTCCATTCTCAAGTGCGAGAAAACATTTTCCACGGTCCGATAAAAGTTCTTGTATGGTTTTTAGATTCAATGGGTTTGTTTTCAACAATTTAACCTTTCGACTTTTGGAAGTTTTTTGATAAAATTTGCAATTTCAAGTTTTTTCAAAACATTTTTCTTTTCAGTTTTTCTTGCCCAGTAGCCAAGTAAGATCTTGCAGGGTTTGATAGTATGTTGTTAAATCGTTACTAGGGGCCCATTGAATGGCTTTCAACATTTTAATAGAACGAATTTGTATTTTTTGAAATTCGAAATTGTTTTCTAAAAATTATTGCTTATCGATCATTGAGCCGATGATTTTTTAGGGCTTGGAATTGCATTACTTGAAAGCCTCTAGAGACACAGAAATGATTCTAAAAGATATCAATTTGACAATTTGCAGCAAAATTTCATTAAAATGTACAATTGATTTCGTTTTTTTTTTTGATGTTTCCGTCATTTTTGAGGTACTCGATCTTCTACGGCCAATGAATTTTTTCAGGTCATGCAGATATACTGCTGGACCGATTTCAGAAAGAAAATTGAGAAATTTCAGAAATCATAAATTTTATCTATTTTTTCATTAAATTTGCAATTTTTTCTGACAATTTTCGTCATTTTTTGGGTTTATCGAGATTCAAGAGCAAAGGAACCTCCTCTAGAGTTTGATAATAAGGTATTGTATAGTTAATACATGCAATGGAAAGTTTCTAATGATTGTAACATCGAACGAGAATTAGCATCTTTTTGAAATTTTGGGCAATATTTTTTGAAAGTTTTGAAAAACGAATATTAGCAAGATTTTGTTAAAATTTGCAATTGTTTTTTAAATTTTTGAATATTTTTGTCATTTTCTGAGTTTAACGATCATTAATGGCCAACGAAGCTTTGTAAGTCTTGCAGATGGGTTACATTGCAAAATTCCAGAGACAAAAATTGTTTTTGAACATTTTCTTTAATGCGAAATGTGGAAACTTTTCTTTTGAATTTTGCACTTTCAGTTTCTATATAATTTAGTTACTAACAAGGCTAGAAAACTTGAATTTGGAGAGTCGGATCTTATCATGGAAAGAATTCTTAGCTCTCTCGCTCTCTCTCTCTCTCTTTCTCTCTCTTTCTCTCTCTCTGTGTTGGCTGGAGTTTTCCCTTCGCTTTTTCGTTCACGTTTAATCTCGCACTCTCTCTCTCTCTCTCTCTCCCCTTAAATCTTTTGTTGATTCCGCACTTCAGCGGCTGTTATTTGGCGTGATATCATTTTCTATTACCCTATTCTCAGGCCCATTCAATCAAGTTAACCTCACTAAACAGTGACTAGGTACTTACGAAGCCAACCTTTCACCGGTCGTTTGAGAGCAATTCACCCGACGTTAGTCGGTTATGTTTGATTGTTTGTTTCTTTTTTTGGATTATTTTGTTTGTGTTTTGGCTGGTATTGTTCAATTGATCTGCTGGTCAGGTAAAGTAGTTCTATGTTTTCCATTCAATTCTTTGAATTGTATTTCAGGCCTTGTCCTGCCATGTTTTTTAAGATGTGTTCACACATTTTTCAATGACTTTAATCTTTCAAAACGGCATAAACAGGTAAAGCCCAGCAGGCATTGAGTTTCATTAGATGCCGAAAGTTGGTTTTAGTAGTCCTTCAAGTGTTTATAGTGGTGGAGCTGCTGGGATGGCCTTAATTTAAGGTTAAAAGGTCATTTTTAGGAGTTTTTAGGCTCAAAATTGTGCAATTTTTCATGTTTTTTTGTTTCGATTAGTTTTGGTTGAAGTTTTTAAAAGTTGGCGAAGGCCTTTTGTGAGACAAAATTACTTGTTATGACCATTTTATCAGCTATATGTTTTGGAAATACAAACACAAACACGCAAAATGATACTAATTCTTGCAACTTTTTTCAGGGTTTTTGAAAATTTTTGTCATTTTTTGAGTTTTTTTAGCCCTAGAAACCTCCTCTAAGGTTTGATAAAGGGTTCGATGATAGGTTACTGCATAGTTTCTAGTGGCAATGGAATGGTTTTCATGTTTTTGCCATCATGAATTTTATCATTTTTTGACAAAACTTGCAATTTTTCAAATTATTTTTTACATTTATTGTCATTATTCAAATTGTTTGAGCCGCAGGGGCCAGAAAACCTCATCAGGGGTTGAATAATAAGTTATTGAAAAAAACTTTTAGTCGCCATGGAATAGGTTTCAACTTTTGAATATCACAAGTTTTAGCAATTTTTTTTGACAACACCCTAATTTTTTTCAGGTTTTTCCACTTTCAGGGACCAGTCAATCTCCTTTGAGTTTTGTTGATAGGGCACTGCATAGTTTTTAGTAGCAATGGAATGGTTTTTAACATTTTAATGTCTCGAGTTTTAGCGTTTTTTAAATAAAACCTGCAATTTTTTAAGGCTTCCTAAAGTTTTTGTCAGTTTTTGATATTCGTCCATTCTCAAGTGCGAGAAAACATTTTCCACGGTCCGATAAAAGTTACTGTATGGTTTTTAGATTCAATGGGTTTGTTTTCAACAATTTATCCTTTCGACTTTTGGAAGTTTTTTGATAAAATTTGCAATTTCAAGTTTTTTCAAAACATTTGTCTTTTCAGTTTTTCTTGCCCAGTAGCCAAGTCAGATCTTCCAGGGTTTGATAGTATGTTATTAAATAGTTACTAGGGGCCCATTGAATGGCTTTCAACATTTTAATAGAACGAATTTCTATTTTTTGAAGTTTGAAATTTTTTCTAAAATTTATTGCCTATCGATCTATGAGCCAATGAGTTTTTTAAACCTTGGAATTGAGTTACTGGATAGCCTCTAGAGACAAAGAAATTATTCTGAAGATATTTATATCACGACTTTCAGCAACATTTCCTTATAATTTGCAATTGATTTCTTTTAAATATTTTGTTCATTTTTGAGTTGATCTATCTTCAAGGGCCAATGAATATTTTTCAGGTGTTGCAGATTTAATATTGGACCGATTTCAGAAACAAAAATTGGTTTGGAACATATTTTTGAAATAGGTATGTTTAAAGGGAAAAAGTTGTGCCTTAGGTTTAAAAGCTTCATTAGTTTTAGCAATGGTTATGTTTTTGTTTAGTTTTGATACTTTTAGTTTCTCAATTTTTTGAGATGTTTTTGTTTGTATTCTGGCTGGCATTGTTCAATTGATCTGCTGGTCAGGTAGAGTACGTCTGAGGTTTTCATTCAATTCTTGGAATTATATTTCAGGACTTGTCCCGCTATGTTTTTTTACTTCGTCTAACAGATTTTTGTTTCGTCTTGCCCTGACTTCTTGGAATTGACTTTTTCAATGACTTAACTCACTCAAAAAAATGTCTTCTGAACTCACTTATGGAACTTTAAATTTTATGAGCATTTGTTTATTAAAGGTCAATAGTTTGCATCTAAGTAGTGCCAAACATATATGCCCTAATTCTTGATTGATTATTAGAGTCTTGAGTTTTTGGTTTCAAATATTAATTTTGGGATCTTCTCCGTTTGTGCCCCCGAGTACGTTATGCGCCCCCGTTACAGCGCACGTGCCATTACATAGTAAGTCATTATGTAAAAATATTGCACGTGCATCTTAGGGGTGCAAATAATATGCGCCCACTAAGCTGAGGGGGCACAAGCGGAAAAGATCCTAATTTTGAAAAGCCCTATTAGAGTTTTCTCCTTAGAGAGCTTATATGTCTCATGAAAAGGACAGTCCAAGGCTAACCCAAAAAGTCTAGTGGTCTATTAAAGGTTTGGTGGTCGATCTGTCTATCTAATCTCTTTAGTTGTTTCAATTCATGGAAGGCCCCAAGCGTCTATCGCGGCTATTTTCCGCCAATCTACCGGCTATGTTTTCATTATTTTATTCCAAGAGGAAACTTGGTAAAAATTTGTAGCACATTTTAGGCGTTCTTTATATCCCATTTTAGTGATCCTTGACTTTGGAGAGTGTCGGTTCAAATTCGACTTCCGGAAGCTGGCTGAGTTGAGGACTTTCTTGAAGTACTGGTACAGAAAACAACTCATTCAACAGGCTTTCATTGCAACCGACGAAAATATGGACAGTGTGAGTAATTGCATACGTTAAATAGCTTTGAAGCTTTAAAAAATTTATCAATTGTTTACACTTGCTGACGGAAGATGCACTTATTGAGAAAGAGCAATGTTCATGTTGCTATTTTCATGTAAATTGCATTTTTAGCTATTTTTAGTAGACATTCTGGTGAGTATTTAAATTGGGCTATTAATAACCGCCTCAGCTTCTCAGCCGGCTATTATAGCGCTCCTATTTTTTTACGACTCGAAGAGGAGTATTGGAGAAGTCCTTTTTTAAATCAGTTTTATTGGAGTGAAGTTTGAAGCGGCAAATGGAACACGTGAAAAAATTTGGAGTGAGTTTGCTGCTGAACAAAATGAAGAGTGGAGCGAAGAGAGAGTGGTTTTTGTTCATATCGCTGTTTTCTACAGAGCGAGAAATTGAGGTGTGAAAAAAAATCCTGTAAGCAAGTGAATTTTTTTGCTCACGTGCGGCATTTTAAAGCAGTTTTTTTTCACTTTTAATAGCCGCACCAGCATTTCCAGGCGGCTATTATTGCGCTCCTAATTTTTTTAATCGTCTAACAGATTTTTTTAGTCTTACCCTGACTTCTTGGAATTGACTTTTTCAATGACTTCAGTGACTTCTACTGCTTTGCAGTTAAAATTTGTGTTCGTGACGTCGTTTCTTCTTTTAGGTCAATTGCGTGACTTACCTCACTAAGAAAAATGAATTCTGAACTCACTTATGGAACTTTAAATTTTATAAACATTTACTAGTTAAAAATCAATAGTGCGCATCTAAGTAGCGCCAAATTTATATGCCCTAATTCTTGATTATTAGAGTCTGGTCAATCTTTATCTTATTTCTTTAGTTGTTTCAATTCATGGTTGGCCACAAGCGTCTATCGCGGCTATTTTCCGGCAATCTGCCGGCTATGTTTTTTGGTTAAGAGGTTTGGTTCATATGAATATTATGCTAATTCGGTGGTTTTCGGGCTATTTTTTTTGTTTTTTTGACGATTTTTTGCTTTACTGGCTCAAATGAGTATTGAAAAGACCCCTTTTACTTGAGCAAATTTTAGATAAGAGTTCGATACAATTTTGTGTATATGAATCATTTTTATAGCTGCGATGCTGTAAGCTGAGCGTAGCTATATTGCGGTGCTCTTGGTTTTTTTTGTTTCGTCGTCTGACGCTCTTTTTTCGTCAAAGCTGAAAAAGTCAAATTTTCTGAATGACTTATTCCTCTCACTAACGGTATTTGCGCGCGTGACGTCATTTCGCAACTCGCTGTAGCGAAAGTTTTTAGGTTATTTGCGTGATTAGATTTTGATCATACGTGACTTACCTCACTCGATAAAATGACTTTTGCACTTTAAAACTTAAGTTTAATTTGAATTTGTTTAAGGTCAAAGGAACTCCTATGTGCATTAAAGGACCCTAATAAGAGGCTTCTGTGGAATGAATTTTAACAAGCTTTATTAATTTATCGCTGAATGTTTTTTTAGCCTAGTTTTTTGAGCGGCGTCAATTTTTTTTTCAGTTTAGATCTGTATCTGTTTCTGTCTCTATTATATGGCACGCAGGTTTATTATTTCGCAGCTATTCCGGCAATCTGCCGGCTATGTTTTTGTTGAGAAATTTGACAAAAAAAAGCGAAAATTGGAACTATTTTTCTTAATTTTTTTGCAGTTTTTGGTTTTTCTGTTTTTTAGACAGGTTTCTTATCTTATTATGACCTGCCTATTGTTTTGCGAACATCTGGATACCCTATTGGCTTAAAGAAATTTTTCTTTGGATTTATGTGCTTTTGTAATATCAAAAAATTGTTAAACTTTTTCCAGTTTTTTAGTGGAAGTTTTTAATACCTTTTTTTCCATAATTTGGCCCCAAGTATTTTAAAAAAAATTGCATAAGTTGTTTTGATGAAGTAATTTTGGCAGAAAAAAATTATTTCGGGATCTCATTTGATAACAAAATTTGATCAGATTTTTTATCATATTTCAACAGATTTGATTTTAATGTTTTTACTTTTTAGTTTTATGGTTTTGTTACAAGATAATCATAAATTAGTGAAGGCACGTTTTTTGTTGAGAAGTTGGATGGCGTTTAATTGGATTTCCACTTCGAGTCTTTTCCGGATTTCTTCCGGCTCTGTTTTTTTAGTCGAATAAAAATTTTTCGCTTTGCTTTAGTTCACAGCTGGTTCAACATTTTTGTGAAATCTTTTTGACCTCTCTAGACTAGTTTCACTCTTCTCTCTCTCTGCTAAAAGTGTTTTTAGACATTGGTTGCTCAGCACAGCAATTCAAAATGAACAGAGCCAGTATCAAAAACGAAATCAGAAAGAGAAACGGCATAAACCCATAAAGCCGGATTTTAGATGCCCGTTACTCGAACTTTGTTTTGAGTTACCATGTCTAATGCTTATTGGTATTGATACTAGACCCTGTGTGGTCTCACTACGAAACAGGAGTATGTTCAGCTCAAAATGACACCAAACTAGTTCGCACTTTAAAATTGTTGGTACAAAAATTATTTTCTTGGTTATGGGAATCAACGGCGGCTATTTTACGGCAATCTGCCGGGTATGTTTTTTTTAACAATACTCATTTGCAGTATTGGGAAATGGGAGATCCGTTGGATGGAGAGATCAACAGTGGCATTTACTCGGAGACCGACGCAATCAGTGCAGACAACGACCGTCAGCAAAATATGTACGGTATCAACAGAATTTCACCAAAACCGTGGGGCAACAGAGCTAAAGCTGTTGGTCGATCAACTCCCGAATCACCACAACATCAACGTAGGAGACTATCCCATGTGACACAATCACCTGTCAGGGTAATGCCCGATGTGCTTAATTATTAAATTAGAGGCGAGAAGCGAAATACTTTGATAGTATAGCACAGTTAGTGGAAAGAGGGGTCTACCACAGTTTTATGAGTGCTCGATAGCTGGAACTATTATTCGCCTTCTCATGGTTTTTTACGACTCGAGTTTTCCTAAAACCAAAAGAGTAAAATTGCTCCATGAACTAATTTTTTTCTGAGTGAGAGATGTTTTTTGATCATGTGCTTCGACCAGCTTCTCAGCCGGCTATTATAGCGTTCCTATTTTAGGGTACTTTGTCGTACTAAGTACCCTAAAATTTAAGAGAAAATTTTTGATTTTTGTGTGTTTAGATTTTTTTTTCACGTGCGTCAATTTGACTTGCGTCAGTTTCTCTTCTCTTGAATACTATTAAAATGATGCATGTGTTCTGCCTTTGCCTATTTGCAATATCTTGAGTTGATCAGTTAGCTGTTAATTTTTTCAAATGATTTTGACACTATTTATTGTCATAATATATTAGTCAATGTTTGAATTTTGCCCATTTTCTATTAGTATTTCTGTTGTCTTATCACTTAGTATCATTATGTGCAGTTCTCAATAGTTAATACTAAGTCCTGAAAGAACCTAATTAATGGCTCGAGTTCATGACTATTGGTGTTCATGACATTGACACTATTAAGTCTCGTATACTTCTTTTGAAATTTCGAATTTTGGGAGCATTTGGTTGTACTATCTTTGGATGTTGTTAAGGACAGGTCGCACAGGTTGCTAATGAAGTGTTTTTCAAGTGACTCCATTGTTTCAGTTCAAAGCTAACGCTTTCTTTGACTTTGAAACTATTTGTTTTCAGAAAACATTTTCAATTTTATAGTTTTGCGAGTTTTTTGTTCGCTTTTTTGTTTAATCTCATTAAAGATTAACCTCGTCTTTTGCTAAAAATGCTGGAATTAAAAATAATCGAATTAAACGTTTCAGTTGTAAATTTGCTGTTTATTACGCTGTTAGTTTTGGAAAATATTAGTAAATTATTTTGTTTTGCTAGAATTTTATTTTAATTATTGCGGTCTTATCACCTTATGTCATTAGCGGCAGATTTCATCGTCTGCTATTGTGGAATAGTTTAATGGAAATAGTTGTTTCAGCACGTAGCTGTTGCTTTCCTTGACTATTATTTGTTTCGAAAAAATTTTAACGATCTTTTGATTTTTTTTCTCGAAATTTGGTCATATTTTGGTGTTTAGTCTCATGAGCGACAGGTTCAGCCGCTTTCTAATGAGAAATGTTTGAACCCAATTAGTTGCTTGATTTCTTAACAGTAGTTTTTTTCTTTTTGGAAGAATGAAAGTTTTTTGTAGTTTTGTTTGTTTTGTTTTTTCTGTGGTCTTATCGGTTGGTCTCAAAAGTAAGAATTCTTATTTAGAACTGCTAGAAAGTATATTTTTATAGGTTGTGGTTAGGGATATTGGCATGTAGTTTTGAGTTCTCTTATCTCATCGCCACCGATAGAGGTTCTGATTTTTGCAAATTTCTGTAGGTTTGGCCTTTTTTAATTTCGGAAATTTATCTCAACAATGTCATTGTTTCTTAATGCACTAAGTTGTGAAGTTGAGATTCTTAATGCACTAAGTTGTGAAAAAATTGTCTATTCGTGTTTGGAATTTGTTGATACTTTTTACGCATATACGGTCAAAGGAGTTGTTGTCTATCTTTTTTTGATCTTGCTTTTAAAATGTTAGTTGTCAGGTCCTTGATTATTTCAATTTTTTGGATTGTAATTAAGGCCTTAGTAACTCAGGACCTAGGATTGTAATTCCGATGGAGTGGTAAATGGAGCAAAAATTGCGAAATTTTAAGACGTGACTTTTGTTTCAAAATGCTTTTTAAAGTGAAGTGCGAGAATGGTGTTGGAACAGATTTTTGGTTTTTGAGAGCGACTTTTGTTACGTGCGGCAATTTGACTTCAGTTTTTCTGTTTTTTTAAGTGGAGTCAATACGTATGTTCTAATAATGCATAATTGCACTGTGTGACCCTTCGCATAGCAAATAGTGGTTTTCGAAGACTCTGACTTCAAGAAATAATTGATCGTTTTTTAACTTTTTATGCTTTTTATTGTTTTTTATTTCGTCTCATCAATGATAAATCTCAGTGGTTCTATTGATTCATGTTGAAATTACTTTACTCTTCTGAGTTCATTTTAATGGTTTTAACGACACTGTCACTAACTGATTTCAAAAAAATTTATTATTAGCGAGTTTTTGGATTTTTTTGAGATTTTTTTGTTCCTTAGTATTCTACTACTTACTCTCATTACGGAGAACTCTTTGTGGCGTTCTTATGGATCCTTTTTTGATCATTCGAAAGGCTATTTGCATGTCAAACAGTTTTTACATATTTTACACCACTTGCTTTAAAAAAAATTTTGTTTTTTTTTCAGGTTTTTTTCCTTTGTTGTTTTTCTGTTGTTCTGTAACTTTTTATCATTAATTATACTTCTTTGTTCTTGTTTATTGGGCTTGTTTGAGTTTTCGTTTAATATTTCAAATTCAAAGCTGCAGGTTTCAACGATGTTGATAACTTGTTTTAATGAAAATTTTCGAGTATTTTTGGATTATGACCAATTTGTTATCGTTTTTTTGTTATTCTATTGGCTAGTCTCATAAATGGCAGACCTTAAATGCGTTCCAATTAGGCGTACTTGGACTACATAATGGTTCACGCTTGTAGCTGTTAATTCAATTGGCTTCAACGCCATTTGTTTTCGGCTATTTTTTGAGTTTCTAATTGTTGGCAGCTTTTGTTGCCTGCTCACCCAATTGTTTTCATTCAAGTTGATAGTTGTTGAAGAATTCAATTATTAGTTGCCTTGATTTTGATGCCGCTTAGTTCCTTTAAGAATTTCGTAAAAATCACTTTGGCCAAATATCGTTTGTGTTGTCCTTTGAATTTTTCTGCAGTTGTTTTCTACAAGGTTGGCGTTTGCCGTCTAAACTCCCATTGTGTGAATATCTTTAGACTTTTTTGGGAATAATAATTTTTTTTCTCGAATAAATGATACGAGTTTGTTTTGTTGGTTTTTGAAGAGTTATGTTTTTTTTGGTTTTGTGCTGTTTTGTTTTCTTTCGTGGATTGACGTCTGATTAATTGCTCTTCAACGAAGTTCATAGCAATTATTGTAAACGTGTGTCTTTTTCATGCAAAAGTTTTTTAATTGACAGTTTTGATTTTTCGTGTGACTTTTTCGCCCTTGACTTCTTGCGTTTTGCGTGATCTAAATATCCCTCTCAATCACTATTTCAAGCAGCTGAACTCAATTGGCGGCAATTTGATTATAAAAGTCAAATGAACAGTGCGCCAAAACTGGTTCCATTTTTTACTTTGAATCTTAATAGTGGTATATGTTAGCCTCTAATGTGGTTATTTGAAGCCCACTATTGACCTTCTTAGTCCTATTTGGGCTCTTTCATTTCACTAATTTTTTTAAATTAAAACTTGCAATTTGTTCCAGTTTTTTGTCTTTTTTGTCCAGAAAATTTGTCCTTTTGAATTTTTCCAGCCCCAGGGGCCAGAGAGCCTCCTCTAGGGTTAGATAATAAGGTATTGCATAGTTTTTTTCTTGGAATGGAATGGTTTTAAACATTTCAATGTTACAATTTTTAGCAATTTTTCAAAAAAAATGCAATTTTCTCACGGTTTTTGGATTTTTTCGTCATTTTTTGAGTTTTTCTGGGACCAACGAATTCCTTCTTGATTTTAATTATAGGGTTTTGTAGGGTGATTATAGGCTTTTCATGGGGTCAATAGAATGGTTTCCAAAACTTTAATATCACGAATAAAGGCAGTATTTTAATTAAACTGTAAATTTTTGAAATCATGTTCCGAGTTTATTGATCATAAGCACGCAAATGGATATTAAGTTTTTCCATGTTTTTTTTTGAATTTTTTTTTTCATTTTTTGAGTTTTTCTCGGCCTATAGAGTTGGGGAGTCTCTTCTAAGTTTCTTAAGTAGATTAATGCTTAGTTTTTAATTGCAATGGGGTGGTTTTCATTATTTCAATATCACGGATTTTTGCAAATTTTGTTGATAAAATTTGCAATTTTTTCAGTTTTTTAAACATTTTTTGTCGATTTTTGAGTTTTTCAGCCTCAGGAGCTAATGAAACTGCTCGAAGGTTTGATAATTGATTACTGTATAGTTGATAGAGGCAACGGTTGTTTTTCAACTTTTTAATATTACCACTTTTCATCACTTTTGTGATAAAACCTCTCAAAGTTTTCAAATTTTTTAAAAAAAATTTTGTTGTTTTTTGAGTTGCCTCGCCCAAGTGCCAGGGAAGACACTTTAGGGATCATTGTTAGGCTATTTGCTGGGGGCAATGAGTAGGGTTGGTTCTCACCTCTTCAACATAACAAATTCTAGCTATTCATTGAGAAAATTTTGAGTTTTTTTCAAATTTGCTAAAAATTGTTACCATGCGCCAAGTTAACCGATCTTTATGAGAGTTTGTGAAATTTTTAAAGGCTTTAAATTAGTATAGTAGGTAGCCTTTAGAGTTAGCTCAATTCAATTGATCTGCTGGTCAGATAGAGTAGTTCAAAGTTTTTCATTTAACTCTTTGGTGATAATAAGGACTTATCCTCCCTTTTTTTCTACTTCTTCCAATAAAAATTTATTTTCTTTACCTTAGTTTACAGCTTGTTCAACATGTTCTACTGGCTTACTTTCATTCTTCGTTCATTCTTCTCAATCTGCCTTTAAACAGCAGATAATCAGAAAAGCAATCCAAAATGAACATTAGTCTTGACAAAGACGAAATCAAAAATAGATAAACCCTCAAAGCCCAGTTTTTAGATGCCGCAGTCTTGAAGTTTGTTCTTATAATTTACGCTTACCATCTCTAAAGGATATTGATGTTGATACTAGCCCCTCTATCCTCTCGTTAAGTAACAGGGGTATGTCTAACAACAAAAAGAGGTCAAATAATTTTACTCTTTGAAAAAAATTTTCTTTCATCGATTAGTTTCTTCTTTTTTCAGCTCCTTATATCCCAATCAGGAATATGGGAATCAATGGTAGTTTTTTCCAGCAATCTACCGGGTATGTTTGTTTAATTGCTCTGGAACAAAGATTAAATGCTCTTAAATCAGTTTACCCAAACTTTTGTGCTTTTTTGGGTTTTGGGTTGTCAGTCTTTGTGCTTTTTTCTGGAACATTTTCCGATCTCAAGTGAATTTTTTATTCTTTGACCACAATTTTTGACCTCAAATTTGTACTGTTTTCTTTCTTTCCGTTTTTTGAGAATTTTCTTAAACAGGACACCAATTGATAATTGCTTGATCTTCTAGTAGTCTTGTACTAGCTAAAAATGCTCTTTATAATTGTTTTTTGAGGTTTATGTCTGCGTAATGGAAATTTAATGAATAAAAATGGTAGTAACTTCTGATTGTTTCAAGCTTTCCGAAAAATTTTTCCAATTTTTGAGTTTTTTAAATCTTACTGAGTCAATGACTTGTTTTTAAAGCTTAAAAATGGGATAATGCATAGCTTCTAGAGATAATTCAATTCAATTGGTCTGCGGGTCAGATACAGTGGTTCTAAGTTTTTTCATTCGACTCTTTGGAGTGCATTTGAGGACTTGTCCTGCCATGTTTTTTTACTTCGTCCAATAAAGTTTTGGTCCGCTTTACCTGAGTTAACAGCTTGTTCAACATGTTTTACTGGCTAAATTTTGTTATTCGCTTCATTCTGTTTAAACTGCTTTTGTACAGCAGTTAATCAGAAAAGCAATCCAAAATGAACAAAACGAAAGCAAAGAGATTCAACATAAACGAAAAACGAAATCAAAAATAGAAACCGGATAAACCCTCAAAGCCCAGTTTTTAGATGCCCGAATATTGAAATTCGTTTTTATAAGTTACAGTTACCATCTCTAAAGCTTTTTGATGTTGATTCTAGCCCCTCTATCCTCTCATTAAGTAACAGTTGTTTGTCTAACAAAATGAAATCAAGTAAGTTCGCACTTTGAAAAAATTCTTACTTTAATCAGTTTCGTCATTTTTCCAGCTCTTACAATCCCAATCAGGGTTATGGGAATCAATCGTGGTTATTTTCAGCAATCTGCCGGGTGGATTTGTTTAATTGCTCTGGAACGAATCTCAATTGCTCTTGAAGGAAATTACGCAAACATTTGTGTTTTTGTTAATTCGAATCTTTTGACCGTCATTGCGCTTTTTTCTTGAAAACTTTTCTCTCAAATTTTTTTTACACACTTTACTTCTTTAATTTGGCGTGATCACGATTTGTTTTTTTCGAAATATTGTTTGTCGCTCAAACAGAACAGACTATAGATTGTGAGCGAATGAGTAGCAAAGAGGTTAAAGCATAGTCAATAATATGTGAGACTTTAGTGCTGGAGGTCGTGTGTTTGAACGGTCATTTGGTGGGTCATTTTGCACCCATGCAAATTTCAAAGTCTTGCCCTCTTAATTAGATTGCGCTGACAGTGGTTTGAGAGCAATTTTTCCGTTATTAATGTGTTTACGAGTAAGTTTGCTTTAAAGCGTTATATTTACACAGAACGAGGGGATCAGTCGATTTTATGAATTTCAAAACCGTTTAAAGAAATTTACTTGTTTTCTCTGTTTTAGCCTTTTAGTTTTTCCTGTAGTTTTCAAAAAACATCTAATGAAACGAACCTGTAAAATTTGTTTTCTTCGTTGGTCAGATTTATCTTTTCACAATCGAAAGTATTTGGATTGTTGGGCTGCTGTCTTTTTTTAGGAATTTTTCACGCATTATTCTGATGACTTTTAGCGTTCAGAACGGGAATAACATATGTAAAGATCGACGGGTACTAAAATGCAATAAAGGACCTTAGATAACTTAAGTAGTCTCTAAGGTGCTTAATGTACTGAAGTTGCTGGGAACGTCTAAATTCAAGGTTTTTTTCACAATTTTTGACCACAAATTTGTACTGTTTTCTTTCTTTCCGTTTTTTGAGAATTTTCTTAAACAGGACACCAATTGATAATTGCTTGATCTTCTAGTAGTCTTGTACTAGCTTAAAAATGCTCTTTATAATTGTTTTTTGAGGTTTATGTCTGCGTAATGGAAATTTAATGAATAAAAATGGTAGTAACTTCTGATTGTTTCAAGCTTTCCAAAAAATTTTTCCATTTTTTGAGTTTTTTAAATCTTCCTGAGTCAATGACTTGTTTTTAAAGCTTAAAAATGGGATAATGGATAGCTTCTAGAGATAATTCAATTCAATTGGTCTGCGGGTCAGATACAGTAGTTCTAAGTTTTTTCATTCGACTCTTTGGAGTGCGTTTGAGGACTTGTCCTGCCATGTTTTTTTACTTCGTCCAATAAAGTTTTGGTCCGCTTTACCTGAGTTAACAGCTTGTTCAACCTGTTTTACTGGCTAAATTTTGTTATTCGCTTCATTCTGTTTAAACTGCTTTTGTACAGCAGTTAATCAGAAAAGCAATCCAAAATGAACAAAACGAAAGCAAAGAGTTTCAACATAAACGAAAAACGAAATCAAAAATAGAAACCGGATAAACCCTCAAAGCCCAGTTTTTAGATGCCCGAATATTGAAATTCGTTTTTATAAGTTACAGTTACCATCTTTAAAGCTTTTTGATGTTGATTCTAGCCCCTCTATCCTCTCATTAAGTAACAGTTGTTTGTCTAACAAAATGAAATCAAGTAAGTTCGCACTTTGAAAAAAATTCTTACTTTAATCAGTTTCGTCATTTTTCCAGCTCTTTCAATCCCAATCAGGATTATGGGAATCAATCGTGGTTATTTTCAGCAATCTGCCGGGTGGATTTGTTTAATTGCTCTGGAACGAATCTCAATTGCTCTTGAAGGAAATAACGCAAACATTTGTGTTTTTGTCAATTCGAATCTTTTGACCGTCATTGCGCTTTTTTCTTGAAAACTTTTCTCTCAAATTTTTTTTACACACTTTACTTCTTTAATTTGGCGTGATCACGATTTGTTTTTTTCGAAATATTGTTTGTCGCTCAAACAGAACAGACTATAGATTGTGAGCGAATGAGTAGCAAAGAGGTTAAAGCATAGTCAATAATATGTGAGACTTTAGTGCTGGAGGTCGTGTGTTTGAACGGTCATTTGGTGGGTCATTTTGCACCCATGCAAATTTCAAAGTCTTGCCCTCTTAATTAGATTGCGCTGACAGTGGTTTGAGAGCAATTTTTCCGTTGTTAATGTGTTTACGAGTAAGTTTGCTCTAAAGCGTTATATTTACACAGAACGAGGGGATCAGTCGATTTTATGAATTTCAAAACCGTTTAAAGAAATTTACTTGTTTTCTCTGTTTTAGCCTTTTAGTTTTTCCTGTAGTTTTCAAAAAACATCTAATGAAACGAACCTGTAAAATTTGTTTTCTTCGTTGGTCAGATTTATCTTTTCACAATCGAAAGTATTTGGATTGTTGGGCTGCTGTCTTTTTTTAGGAATTTTTCACGCATTATTCTGATGACTTTTAGCGTTCAGAACGGGAATAACATATGTAAAGATCGACGGGTACTAAAATGCAATAAAGGACCTTAGATAACTTAAGTAGTCTCTAAGGTGCTTAATGTACTGAAGTTGCTGGGAACGTCTAAATTCAAGGTTTTTTCACAATTTTTGACCACAAATTTGTACTGTTTTCTTTCTTTCCGTTTTTTGAGAATTTTCTAAAACAGGACACCAATTGATAATTGCTTGATCTTCTAGTAGTCTTGTACTAGCTTAAAAATGCTCTTTATAATTGTTTTTTGAGGTTTATGTCTCCGTAATGGAAATTTAATGAATAAAAATGGTAGTAACTTCTGATTGTTTCAAGCTTTCCAAAAAATTTTTCCATTTTTTGAGTTTTTTAAATCTTCCTGAGTCAATGACTTGTTTTTAAAGCTTAAAAATGGGATAATGGATAGCTTCTAGAGATAATTCAATTCAATTGGTCTGCGGGTCAGATACAGTAGTTCTAAGTTTTTTCATTCGACTCTTTGGAGTGCGTTTGAGGACTTGTCCTGCCATGTTTTTTTACTTCGTCCAATAAAGTTTTGGTCCGCTTTACCTGAGTTAACAGCTTGTTCAACCTGTTTTACTGGCTAAATTTTGTTATTCGCTTCATTCTGTTTAAACTGCTTTTGTACAGCAGTTAATCAGAAAAGCAATCCAAAATGAACAAAACGAAAGCAAAGAGTTTCAACATAAACGAAAAACGAAATCAAAAATAGAAACCGGATAAACCCTCAAAGCCCAGTTTTTAGATGCCCGAATATTGAAATTCGTTTTTATAAGTTACAGTTACCATCTTTAAAGCTTTTTGATGTTGATTCTAGCCCCTCTATCCTCTCATTAAGTAACAGTTGTTTGTCTAACAAAATGAAATCAAGTAAGTTCGCACTTTGAAAAAAATTCTTACTTTAATCAGTTTCGTCATTTTTCCAGCTCTTTCAATCCCAATCAGGGTTATGGGAATCAATCGTGGTTATTTTCAGCAATCTGCCGGGTGGATTTGTTTAATTGCTCTGGAACGAATCTCAATTGCTCTTGAAGGAAATTACGCAAACATTTGTGTTTTTGTCAATTCGAATCTTTTGACCGTCATTGCGCTTTTTTCTTGAAAACTTTTCTCTCAAATTTTTTTTACACACTTAACTTCTTTAATTTGGCGTGATCACGATTTGTTTTTTCCGAAATATTGTTTGTCGCTCAAACAAAACAGACTATAGATTGTGAGCGAATGAGTAGCAAAGAGGTTAAAGCTCAGTCGTTAATATGTGAGACTGCAGTCCTGCAGGTCGTGTGTTTGAACGGTTATTTGGTGGGTCATTTTGCACCCATAAAAATTTCAAAGTCTTGCCCTCTTAATTAGATTGCGCTGACATTGGTCTGAGAGCAATTTGTCCGACGTTAATCTTTTTACGAGTAAGTTTGGTTTAAAGCGTTATATTTACACAGAACGAGGGGTCAGTGTATTTTATGAATTTCAAAACCATTCAAAGAAATTAACTTGTTTTCTCTGTTTTAGCCTTTTATTTTTTCCGGTAGTTTTCAAAAAAACTCTAATCAAACGAACCTGTAAAACATCTTATCTTCGTTGGTCACATTTATCTTTTTAATAGCCGCACACTCTCATTAGAATGTTTTTGCGCTATTTTTTACAATCCAATATATGTGGATTGTTGGGCTGCTGTCTTTTTTAGGAATTTTTCACGCATTATTCTGATGACTTTTAGCGTTCAGAACGGGAATAACATATGTAAAGATCGAGGCACTAAAATGCAATAAAAGAACTCAGATGACTGAAGAAGTCTCTATGGTGCTTAATGTACTGAAGTTGCTGGGAACGTATAAATTCAAGGTCAAAGGTCATTGTTAAAGTTTTCGAACACAAAACTCTGCTGTCTTCAATTTTTTCTCTTTTCTTGGTTTTTTTAAAACTGTACATCAACTTACAATTGCTTGAGCTTCTAATAGTCTTGTGCAACCTAAAAATGCCCTTTGTAACTATTTTTTGGTGTATATATCTGGGTAATGGAAACTTATTTACTAAAAATTGTAGTAAATTTCTCATTTTTTTCAAGCTTTCCAAAAGCGTCATCATTTTTGAATTTTTAATCTTTGTGAGTCAATTAATCGTTTTTGAGGCTTTAAAAAGGGATCCTCGATAGTTAGTTGATAGTGCTATCCAGTTTTACCAGAAACAATATCAAAAAATGAAATCAAAAAAAGAAACAGGATAAACGCATAATACCCGCAACCCGAAGTCAGAGTTTACATCTATGATGGGTTTTGACATTGATACTAGCCGCTGGATCCCCTCATTAAAAAACATGAGCCTGTATAACTACAAAATCCAATGAAAATTGTTCGCACTTTTAAAATGTGTTAGAAAATCAACTTTTATTATTGTTTTCTGTTCTTTCAATACCAATCGGTGTAATGGGAATCTATGGCGTTTCTTTTCCGGCAATCTGCTGAGTATTTTTTATGGTTAATTTTAAAATTTTCTCATTTTTTCTTTGATTTTTGGTCTTGTTTTTTTAAATCTTATCTTGGCTGCGACTTTTAAGCTGTTTAGAGGTTTTTTGTGGTGTTCGGTTTTTTTTTAAATTCACTGAACTTGAATTGTATTAGGGCGCTCTAGTTTTTTTAAGATCTGTTCAAACGTTTTCCTGATTTTTGAAGTCAAATTAAAGTGATGACTCCACGCCGAAAGAGGAAATGGAGCGAAAAAACAAGGTGTTTTGCGGCGTGAGTTTCGCTCTACTTTTCAGGTAGACTGAAAAACTGTCCACATGCGGCTTTTTTTAGTTTTCATGATAGGATTTTTTCTCCTAAATCGTTTTTCAATTCCATTTGAGGTCTGTTCTTGGTCTAGTTTTTTTGTTTTGTCAATGTAATTTCTTTGAAATGTTTGAGGATTTGTCTTTCTGGGCTTTTTTATTTCATCGTCTGACACTCTTTTTTTTGTTTGCACATTTTTTCACACAGCAAAGCTGGAAAAGTCAAATTTTTCTGAATGACTTCTTCCTCTCACTAAGGTTGTTTGCGCGCGTGACGTCATTTCTCTCTTTTGACTGTTTCTATGTAATTTGAGTGATTAGATTTTGATCGTACGTGAATTACCTCAGTGAATAAAATTACTTTTGCACTTAAGTTAAATACTAGCAGCGAAGCAATAGCGGCTATTTTTGGGGACATTGTGGTTTTTTGATTCGCCTTCTCCGTCGATGGTTCGACCATTGACTTTTTCAATTTCAGTGACTTCTACTTCTTTGCTGTTGACATTTGTGTGCTTGACGTCATTTGTTCTGCTTTTAGGTCAATTGCGTGACTTAGCTCACTCAAAAAAATGACTTCTGAACTCACTTATTGAACTTTTAATTTTATGAGCATTTAGTAATTAAAGATCAATAGTGTGCATCTAAGTAGGGCCAAACAAATATGCCCTAATTCTTGAGTGTTAGAGTTTTGAGTTTCTGATTTCGAATATTAATTTTGAAAAAGCTCTTTTAAGGTTTTTTCCTGGTAGAGCGTATGTGTGTCATAAAAATGACCGTCGTCCGAATCTAGCCCAAAAAGTCTAGTGGTCTAAAAGACTGCTGGTCAATCTATCTATCTTGTTCCTTTAGCTGTTTCAATTCTATGGAAGGCCACAAGCGTCTATCGCTGCGATTTCCGGCAATCTGCCGGCTATGTTTACTTTTGCGCCTAATTTTAAACTGAATTAGTTGAGGGTGCAAGGAACTCATATGAATAAAAAGTCCCTAATAGAAAGGCTTCTGCGAATTGAGTTTTAAGAAGCTTTATTAATTTATCGCTGATTTTTTTTTTGAATGGTGCCAATATATTTTTTTTCAGTATATATCTGTATCTGATAGTATCTATAATATACGGCACGCAATTCTATTTGGCAGCTATTGCGGGAATCTGCTGGCTATGTTCAATGTCAATGCAGTTATTTGAATCTGCTTGAAGTACTATTACAAAAAAATAATAGTTGTTTTTCTGGCTATGTTTAATTGTAACGCAATCTGGAGTATAGGAGAAATGTCTTTTTAACCAACAGTTCTGTGGAGCGGAATTGATACAGTAAGTGAAACGCGTGAAAACGTTGTTTTACTGTTGATCAAAATTGAAAGGTGGAGCGAAAAGGGAGTGTTCTTTTCATTCTTACCACTGGCGTTGACGGAGCGAGAAATTGAGGTGTGAAAATTTGCCCAGAATAATTGGTTGTATTTGCGCCCTAGACAAAGCGTCGTAGCACACACCTGTACTACGACATCAAAGCAGAATTGTTCAAGCTGCCACGAAAGCAATCATTCAAAGCGTCTCTCCCATTCTCTAACAAGAATTCAACCAGGCGCACCGGCACCTTCACAAACGTCAAGTGGGAGTCCAACGTAAAACTGGCAATCAATTTCCCATCGGTGGAAGTGAGCTTGCAATTGGACAGCTTTCTGGGCTCTGTGAGTGTGAAGACAGAGAAGTTGGTGGGCAAGGCATTACTCCATCTCACAAGTGACAAACGCAAAGTGGCATTCACAAAGGTACAGGCAATTTTTTTAAACCTTGATGATAGTACTAAACTCGGGTTTACAAAAACCGGGAATTTATTCATCTCTTCTTATTCGGTCATTATCGTGCTCCTTTTTTACAACACGGAGAGGAGTTTTGGAAATCTCCTTTTTTATAGCTGAGCGTAGCTATATTGCGGTGCTCTTGGTTTTTTACAATTCAAAGAATTTGATTTGTATTGGGGCGCTGTCTTTTTTTACGACTCGAAGAGGAGTATTGATTTTCTCTCGGTCTTTTTTTTACAGGAAGTAGATTTGTTCACGCGGCATTTTGACCTAAAAGCGAAAGTGAGAAAAGCTGTCTCGGTGAACAGATTTTTGCTAAGCGAGAGAAGTTTTTTAATCATGCGCTTCGTTTAGTGAATGACTTTTTGACTTTGAAGAGTAGTTTTTGACTGAATGGCGCACATATAGATAACCGTTTTTAGCCGTTTTTTGGACTAAGTGGCCCAATTTTTTTGCTTTTAATTTGGTTTCTTATAGAAATAAAGTTTATTCGATACTATATTGAAATTTCAACCTCGGAAATTGATTGCACAGTGTTTTGCAGAGCCTGAAAATGCGTTTCAAGTTGAAAATTGGCACATATTTCTTGATTTTTTAGTTAATTCTTGGCTTTTTTCTATTAATTTCCTCATTTTTGGAACTTTTAACCGTCTTTTTGTCAAAAATGAGTTAATATGGCAACTTCTCTTTGATAATTCATATACTCAATGCCTCTTTCTGCCTCAATATAATTTTGTTTTATAAAATTTACATATGCTAATCCGATTTTGGTAGTTTTTTTTCGATTTTCGTCAGTTTTTTGTTTGTATTTTGGTTGTAATTGCTAGAAATAGTCTTTTTGCGCAATATGAGGGACCTTAATTTCGTTTCAATAAAAATTCAATCATTTTCTGGCGTTAGGTTTTTGAAAAACAGTTAAAACTTTTTCATAAATACTGTCTTAAAAGTTTTTTGACCATTTTTTTTGCAAAATGTTTTTATTTTTCGTATTTATGAATTCTGCTTTTTCCTATTTTTGTTCTCTTCAGGAGAATAGATCTTTGTATCGAATGACTAGTTTTCTGTTCTATGTCTTTAATGCTGAACAATGAAATGTATTCGTTTTTCTTGAATTTTTTAAATTGATTTTAAAATTTCAAAAATCAAATTGATTTTTAACTTTCCAAAATCAAGAATGTCTTTTTGTTACGGTGTTTCTTACATTTTACCCATATTTACATTCTAGTTAGTATCATTCTAGCTTTGTGCTGGCACCTACATTTTTTTCGGTATATTGATTTTTTTCAGCTGAAAACAATGAATGATTTCAGCTTTTTCTTAGATTTTCGTCATTTCTTTGGTTTGCAATTGATTTATTTCAACATAAGGCAGTACTGAGAGTTTGATAGCAAGTTTTTTTTCCAAAAATTCACTTATGACTAATTACTACAGCTTTCTTCCGGCTTTGGTATATTTTACACAATTTTTTGCCTTTGAATATTCTTCTGCTGCTCATGTCTTTTCTATGATCAATTTTATTTTTGATTTGGTATGAAATCATGTTGTCTAGCTTATGTAAAACAAGGAACAGGTGTCTTATGTTTTTGTCCTTATCGCAGTGATTAGAAGTCTAATTATAGGTGTTTTCTGATTCTTAAATTTGAGCTTTCTTTTTTGAAAAGATTTAACTTAGTTTCTAAGATTATTATCTGCCGTTTGCTTTCGCGATCTTTATCAGATTAGAATCATGAATTATTTGAGGGCTATTGACAACATTGTCAGCTTTTTCAGACTATCAGGTTATTGACCACCTTAAATATGTTGGATTTTTTAAAGTTAACAAACGTTTTCATTAATATAAAATTTTGCAATTACGGTTTTGTTTGTGAAGTTTTGATGCTTCGAGTCGGTTCCGGAATTCTTCCGGCTATGTTTTTTTAAGATCTATTCACACATTTTCATTATTTTTGAAGTCAAATTGGAGTAGTAATTTCGGTCACGCCGAAACAGGTAGTGGAGCGAAAAAGCGAGTGGTTTTGTGGCGTGAAATTTTTCCGCTCTAAATTTAAAGTAGAGTGAGAAAACGGTGCTTGAACAACAATTTGCTTTCTTGCTGGTGGTTTTTTGTTCACATGCGGCAATTTCACTTTGATTTTTTACTGTTTTTTTGATTTTTTGTATCGGATTTTTTCCTAAATGGTTTTCTCAATCCATTCAGAGCTCTTTCTAGGCCTAGTTTTTTGTTTGAATTAAATTTTCATTTCTCGCTAGTGGCGACATTGATTTTTTTGTTTTCTTTTTTCTTGTTTTTTGATCTGATTTTTTAAAAATGGGTTTCTCAAATCACTCATAGTCGTTATATAGGTCTTGTTTCTTCTATTAAGTCAATCAAAATTGTACGTCAGGACTTGTCCTGCTATGTTTTTGTGTTTCGTCGTCTGACGCTCTTTTTTCGTTTCACATTTGTTCACACAGCAAAGCTGAAAAAGTCAAATTTTCTGAATTACTACTTCCTCTCACTAACGGCATTTGCGTGCGTGACGTCATTTCTCACTCGCTTTAGCGAAAGTTTTTAGGTTATTTGCGTGATTAGATTTTGATCATACGTGACTTACCTCACTCGATAAAATGACTTTTGCACTTTAAAACTTAAGTTCAATTTGAATTTGTATAAGGTCAAAGGAACTCATTTTTGCAGTAAAGGTCCCTAATAAGAGGCTTCTGTGGAATGAATTTTGACAAGCTTTATTATTTTATCGCTGAATGTTTTTTACCCTAGTTTTTTGAGCGGCGTCAATTTTTTTTTCAATTTAGATATGTATCTGTTTCTATCGCTATTATATGGCACGCTGGTCTATTCTTTCGCAGCTATTCCGGCGATCTGCCGACTATGTTTATTAAAAGCCGCCTCAGATTCTCAGCCGGCTATTATAGTGCTCCTTTTTTATTATTTACTTCGTCGTACTAAATTTTTTTCGCTTTACCTTAGTTCACAGCTTGTTCAACATGGTGCATGAAATAATTTGACATCTCTAAACCAGTTTCACTCTCCTCTCATTCTGCTAAAAGTTTTTTTAGACAGCAGTTGCTCAGCAAAGCAATTTAAAATGAACAGAGTCAGTGTTAAAAAGCGAAATCAGAAATAGAAACGGGATAAACCCATAAAGCCCGATTGTAGATGCCCGTTGCTCGAACTTTGTTCTTAGTTACCATTTCTAATGCTTATTGGTATTGATGCTGGACCCTGTGTGGTCTCACTACGAAACAGGAGTATGTTCAACTCCAAAATGACGTCGCACTTAAAACTGTTTGTGTTCAAAAGTCATTTTTTTCATTGGCTTTTCTCTTCTTTCAATCCAAATCTTGGTTATGTTAATCAACGGCGGCTTTTTTCCAGCAATCTGCCGGGTATCTTTATAGATGCTATGCTGTAAGAGGAGCGTAGCTGTTTTGCGGCGTTCTTGGCTTTTCTTTTTGTTACGTCGCCTGACGTTGTTTTGCGTTCTACAATTTTTCTTTCAGACCACAAACTTCAAAAGAGCAAGTTGATATTTCATACCGCTATTTCACTGCTCTTTTGCTACTTTAATGGGCGTGATTTTTGTACGTCATTTCGTAAACTAATTGGCTGTGAGTTTTAAGCTGAGCTGTGTGATAAGTATTTTGACAATAAATGGCGTACCTCACTCTCTAAATGACTTCTAACTTCATTTAGGTCATTTGTGATCAATCTAGCCCATTTCGAGGTCAATATAGGATCCCTATATAATGATTACTGTTAATAAGAAAAAAATATAATTAAAATAAAATCACGATTTTGAATTTTTAAATGAAGTTCTTAGTTTGAAAACGTTTTAGTCTTTATAAGTTTGTAACAGCATCAGCGTAATTCTGTATCTGCTTTTAACTATATTTTACATCACGTCTGGTTTTTGTCTAGTCATCATCTTGTCTTGAATTGCTCTTGAACGAAGTTTATATCAATTATTGTAAACGTGTTGGTCTTTTTGTATGCAATTTTTTTGCTTGACCGTTTTTTTGCTTTTCTTCTAGATCATTTTTTGACTTCTCAAGTGACTTTTTCACGCTTTCGTTCTTCATTTTTAAGTGATCTATATTGCTCTCACTCCGAAGTAAAGCTTGTTGCTAATATGAAATCGGTTTCAGCATATTACCCAGAAGGGCCTGAAAACCGAGTGGACAGCGCATTCGTTAAGGGATCGGGAGGTCAATGGTTCGAATCCCGGCGTGGTCAAATATTTTTCCACCCGCTTGTCGTTCGAGAGCAATTCTTCGGACAATAATCGGTTTATGTTCTTTTTGCTGCTATTTCGGCAATCTGTCGGCTATGTTCTAATAAATATCGTTATTGAAATTCACACAGGAAGTGATACGCGCGAAGAACGTCGTTTTTTTCTGATCAAATTTGAGGAGCGCCGGGAAAAAAGAAGAGTTCTTTTTGTTCATACCTCTAGTTTTGAGAGAACTAAATTTTTGGTTCACGTGCGGCTTTTTCAAAGCGTTTTTTTGTCGTTAACTTCCTTTTCTGTTTTGAAGGTTTATATAGACTGTTTCAATAATAATAGGGCTGCTTCAAAAGCGTTTTGACTTTTGATAAATTAATCGAGGAAATTTTTTCCTGGGATATTTTTGAGATTTATATGCATTTTTTTGGCCCAGTATTTTGTTCTATTGTATCTATTCTTACTTTTCTAGTTGTTTCCGGAATTTCTTCCGCTGTATTTTTGTTCAGTACACCGTTTGCATTGGTGTACTGAATATCTTATCTTACCACTATCTGATTACGTGCAAAAACTCTGGTCGGCAATTTTATTCAATTGTTCAGTGAATTTTATCGCTCAGCAATTCTATTTATGTGAATTGCATTATTATCTTTTTAATAGCCGCCCTCATCTTCTCAGCCGGCTATTATTGCGCTCGTTTTTTTTTACGACTCGAAGAGGAGTATTGGAGAAGTCCTTTTTTTTAATCAATTTTAGGAGTAAATTTTGAAGCGGGAAATGAAACGCGTGAAAAAATTTGGAGTGATTTTGGTGCTGAACAAAAGTGAAGAGCGGAGCGAAAAGAGAGTGGTTTTTGTTCACACCGCTGTTTTTGAGAGAGCGAGAAATTGATGTGTGAAAAAAATTTTTCTAAGCGAGCGAATTTTTTTTGTTCACGTGCGGCTTTTTAAAGCAGCTTTTTACAACTTTTGATGGTTATGAGGTTTGATTACGATATTGTATTAGTTTTAGGTTTGTTTTGATAGGAATTGAAGGTTGCAAGTAGTTAATTTGATTTTTAATGCTAATTTGGAGGTTTTTGATCAGTTTTGCTGATTTTTAGAAGAAATTTACTAAATTTTTACCTGTTTTTTTGTTTTACTGCTTTAAGTGGGATTTGAATAGAAGCTTGTTACTTAAGGAATTGTAGGATACCAATTGACTAAAGTTTTATTGGTATAAATCATTTTTTCTAAGGAAAAATGACCAAAAAATTGAGAAATTTTAAACCATTTTTCTCATTTTTTGCAGTTTTTCTTTTTTTTTAATCTTACACAAGTGTCTTACCCACCCTATTATTACTTGCCCATTGTTTTGTGCGAGTTTTTCATTGCTCTAGTTGCAAAGGAATCCTATTCGGCTTTATATTTCCTTGTACTAATAAAAAAAACTCATTTAGTTTTTATAGTTTTTTTTGTTGAATTTGTTGTTGAATGCCGTTTCCATTCCTTAATTTTTTATGGCATTTGTGGAGGTTTAGGGTTCATAATAGTTGTTCTAGTTTTTTTGTAATAAGTATGGGCAATTTTGGATATGAATCATTTTTTGGTTGAGAAATATGACAAAAAATGGCGAAAATTGGAACTATTTTTCTTAATTTTTTTCTTTGTAATTTTTCGGGTTTTTTCTGTTTTTTGACACAGTTTTCTTGGGCTATTATGACTTGTCTATTTTTTTGCGAGCATCTGGTTCCCCTTATGGCTGAAGAGAATTTTTCTTTGGATTTATATGCTTTTGTAATATTAAGAAATTTACTAACTTTTTCCAGTTTTTTAGTGCAAGTTGTTTTTGAGATTTTTTTTTATAATTTGGCCTCAAGTATTTTTAAAACTTTCACTTAAGTGGTTTTAGTAAGTACTAGTTGTTTTGATGAAGTAATTTTGGCAGAGATAGGTATTTCGGGATCTCAAGTTATGACAAAATTTGATCAGATTTTTTTTTATATGTTAACAGACTTGATTTTTTTGTTTTTACTTTTTGTTTTATGTTTTGGTTTTGAGAAAATCATAAATTAGCGGAGGCAAGTTTTTTCTGATGAGTAGCTGGATAGCGGTTAAATAGATTTTCACTTCGAGTCGTTTCTGGAATTCTTCCGGCTATGTTTTTTACTTCGTCAAACTTTTTTTTGCTTTACCATTTTGCCGCTTTTTCGACATTTTGCGTGAAATCTTTTTGACTTCTTTAGGCTAGTTTCTCTCTTCTCTCATTCCGCTAAAAGTGAATTTGAACATCAGTTGCTAAGCAAAGCAATTCAGAATGAACAGAGTCGGTATAAAAAATTGAAGTCATGAAATAGAAACGGCATAAACACATAAAGCCCAATTTTAGATGCCCGCTCTTTGAACGTCGTTCCTATAAGTCTTAGTTACCACCTCTAATGCTTATTGGTGTTGATAGTAGCCCCTGTAGCCTCTCTCTAAGAAACAGAAGTATGTTCAACTACGAAATGCCATCAAAATATATCGGACTTAAAAAATATTTTTGTACAAAAATCTTTTTTTTTCAATATATTCTATTCGTTCAATCCCAATCATGCTTATTGGAATCAACGGCGGCTATTTTCCGGCAATCTGCCGGGTATGTTTTTATGTGAGTTTCCATGTCAAGTACGTACCATCTTTGTGCATGATTTGCATCCTTTAAAATAATGACTTCTACAGACAGTTTATGGATTAAGATTTCTGATTCAAACTCTCATTGTGCGGTGTTCGTGGTTTCAACGACTCGACGAGGAGTATTGATGGATTGTATTTGAAACAGGGAATGAAATGCATGAAAGCAAAATTTGCTGTAGCTTTGACAAAAAAGAGCGTGCTTTTCTGTTCATGTCGCTTATTTGGAAGAGTGCTAGAAAATTATTGAAAGCACTTACTTTAGTTTTAACTGCAACTTTTTCAGTTAAAGGTTTTCGTCTCAATTATCGAAGCTGGTAATAGTGCGTTTGGAATATACTGCTTTTATAGCTGCGAAGCTGTAAGCTGAGCGGAGCTATATTGCGGTGCTCTTGGTTTTATACAATTCAAAGAAATCGAATTCTATTGGGGCGCTGTCTTTTTTTAAGATCTGTTCACACATTCATGATTTTTGAAGTCAAATTGGAGTAGTGATTTTGGTCTCGGTGTAACAGGAAGTGGAGCGGAAAAGCGAGTGGTTTTGCGGCGTGAAATTTTTTCGCTGTAATTTTAAATTAGAGTGAGAAAACTATGTTTGAACAAAAATTCGGTGTCTGGGTAGTGGTTTTTTGTTTACATGCGCCAATTTCACTCTGATTTTTACTGTTTTTTCGATTTTTTGGATCGGATTTTTTTTCTAGATGGTTTTCCCAAGTAGAGTGAGAAAACGGTGTTTGAACAAAATTTCGCCTTCTCGCTAGTGGTTTTTTGTTCACATGCGGCATTTTGACCTTGGTTTTCTGTTTTTTTTTAAAATTGCTCTTGAAGAAAGTTCATAGCAATTATTGTAAACGTGCGTGTCTTTTTTATGCAAATTTTTTCGCTTGACAATTTTGACTTTTCAAGTGACATTTACGCCCTTGACTTTTTGCGTTTCGCGTGATCTAAAATTCTCTCTCAATCACAATTTCAAGCAGCTAAATTCAATTGGCGGCAATTTAATACTAAAAGTCAATTGAAAAGTGCGCCGAAACTGGTGCCATTTTTACTTTAAATCTTAATAGTGGTATATGTTAACCTCTAATATGGTTATTTGAAGGCTACTATTGAACTTCTTAGTTCCATTTAGACTCCTCCTCCCTCCTACTTCCCCCCGACTGAAGCAGGCTGCAATTGATTTGAGCTCCCACTAGTCGTTCGAGAGCAATTATTCCGACGTTTAGTCGGTTATGTTTTATTTTTTTTTGATCTGATTTTTTTCTAGAAATGGTTTTCTCAATTCATTCATAGTCCATTCTAGGTCTAGTTTATTTGTTTATTTAATTAAAAATCATTGAATTGTACGTCAGGACTTGTCCTGCTATGTTTTTGTTTCGTTGTCTGACGCTCTTTTTCGTTTTACATTTGTTCACACAACAAAGCTGAAAAAGTCAAATTTTTTGAATGACTTCTTCCTCTCACTAATGGTGTTTGCGCGCGTGATGTCTTTTCTCATTCTTTCTCTAGCATAAGTTTTAAGATCATTTGCGTGATTAGATTTTGATCATACGTGGCTTACCTCACTCAATAATATGACTTTTGCACTTCAAAACTTAAGTTCAATTTGAATTATTTTGGGGTCAAAGGAACTTATATGTACACTAAAGGTCCCATTTAAAAAGCTTCTGCTGAAAAAATTTTAACAAGCTTTAATAATTTATTGCTGAATGTTTTTTACCTAGCTTTTTGAGAGGTGTCGATTTTTTTTCAGTTTAGATCTGTACCTGTTTCTGTCTCTATTATACCGTACGCAAGTCTCTTCTTTTGCAGCTATTCTGGAAATCTGTCAGCTTTGTTTTTTTTTCAGTTTTACGGTTCTCGTTGTTGTTTTTTAATCATTCTTTTTCTTGAGAGCAGTTCTAAACTCGGGTCACTTTTAAACAAATTTCCAATTTTTTTCAGTTTTTTTTCTCTAAATTGTGGTTTAAAAATTTTGTCCAAAGTATTGGGCGGAGGGCTGAACTGTGAGAAGTCTCAATTTGATGTTCTAAGGTTATTGTTTGGGAGTTGCATTTTCTCGTTTTTTATAGACTTTTGCATTTTATTGAGAATGTTTTTTACTTTGTCCTCTCTCGTCAACTTTACCTTTACTCGGTTTTTTCTTTATGAACCCGTTACATTGTCTTTCAATTGGTGGTTTCATGTTCGGACTCGTAAGTTTTGTTTTGGACTACCTGTGTTTCTGTATTGCAAAGTGTCTTCAACCATACTTTTAGAGTCGCAACTTGAAGTTAATTTTTTCAGATGCTTCTTCAGTTTTTAATAGCCGCCGTCAGCCTCAAACGGCTGTTTTTTAGGCGCTCTCCCATTTTTATATTATTATTATTATTATATATATTAAATATATATTATATATAATATATATAATTTTATATATTTTTTTTTTAAATAATTCGTTTTTTTAATAAATTTTTTCTTGAGAGCAATTCTAAAGGCTGGGCACTTTTACACGAATTTCCATTTTTTTCAGGTTTTTTTCTTTGTTTTCTCTATATTGTTGCTAATATTTTCCTCCAAAGTATTGGGTAGAGGTCTGAACTACCAGAAGTCTCAATTTGAAGTTCTACGGATAGTGTTTGGGAGTTGCATTTTATCGTTTTTTTTTTGAATTTTTTTTTGAATTTTAATGAGAATATTTTTTCACTTTGTCGTCTCTCGTCAACTTTCCTTTTACTCGTTTTTTTTTCTTTATGAACCCGTTACATTGTCTGTCAATTGGTGGTTTCATATTCGGACATTCCTAAAGTTATGTTGCGAACTGCCTGTGTTTCTGTATTGCAAAGTGTCCTCAACCATACTTTTAGAGTCGCAACTTGAGGTTAATTTTTTCAGATGCTTCTTCAGTTTTTAATAGCCGCCGTCAGCCTTTTAAACGGCTATTATTTAGGCGCTCTCCTTTTTTAAAAAAAAATTCGCCTTACCTTGAGGTCAAAGGAACTCACTTGTGTAATAAAGGTCCCTAATATGAAGACTTAAAGTCTTCTGCTGAGTCTATTTTTACAAGTCTTAAAAATGTATCTTTTTCCATCAGTATTATACGGCACGCAAGTCTTTCGCAGCTATATCGGCTGTTTTTGTCTGCCGGCTAATTTTTTCGTTTAGTTGCCTGTTCAATCCCGATAAAGGTCGTAGAGGTCAGTCGCGACTGCTTTTTGGCAATCAGATGGCTCCCTTCGATAGTAGGTTTTACTTCTTTATCTTCGCGGCAATTTAATTGATTCACAACCAAAGTGTTGAGCAGAGTTTTGTCTTGTCAGTAAACAATACAAACAATCCTTTAGCTAGTCAATCTAAAGACTATCTTTAACTCATTTCTTTGCGCAGATGAGCCTCGGAAAGTCAGAGCTCTCTTCGAAGACGGCGACATTTAGCCCCAATCTGCTGCTGCAGGACTGCCTTTTGAGCTTATCTATGAAGAGACTTCCTCAACGGCACCCGACTCACTCTCTGAGACTGCGAGTGAAGAGGACAGAGTTGAAACTCAACTACAGGACCATGCCTATTCTCATGGGCAGATTTGTCAATGTGAAGTTCACTTTCTCAGACTACTGGGTTCTGGAATCTGGCAGGTTTGAGTCCGTTAAAACCCTCTTGCGTTAAGGTGTACTCCTGAAATAATGCAAGGATCGCGTGGAAAAGGAAATGTTTCCACCGCAAAAAGCTCTCAGTTTTTTAGTAATTAATCTGATAGTGTTTCTTATGGTGAACTTATTATGAAACGCTAATTTGGCGTGAAATATAGCTTTTCACCGCAGGTCCTTCTTTGCTCGCATGACTTTTTAACGCTTGAATTCTTGAGTTTTGCGTGACTTAAATTGCTTTTATTCAGAAATTAAGCCATTTTCTAAAATAAGGGCGATTGTGAGATAAGAGATCTGTAATTTTTTTGCATTGTCTTTAAAACAGAGAGTCAAATCGGTGAAAACCAGTAAGTGTTTAGGTCTAATTGCTGTAGATAAGAGAAAAGATTGATTTGTTTTTTGTTCATGTCGCTTTTTTAAGAGATAGCAAATAAAGTAGGTATGAAAAATCTTCGCCAACCGAGCAAATTTTTCTCTATCACATGCGCTATTTCCAAAGCAGTTAGTTTAAATTCCATTTTAATTGCTCTCAAACGAAGTTTGTAGCAATTATATTGGTCCTGGTGGTCTTTTTTATGCGATTTTTCGCTTGACCTATTTTTCGTCTGACCCATTTGCCTTTTTGTCCTCGAAAATGGGATGAACAGGTACCGCCCAGCGGGCATTAAGTTCTCTTAGAGCCTTTCAGCTCACTAGTCTTCAAGTATGAGATTCACACAAACTATTTTGGAGACTTATATTTATAGTGTGAAGAGAGGTTTGAAGAGTTTGACCCCCTACCCCTATCATCGTCCCCCGGTGAAACCCCCCCCCCCCGCTGCGCTCGCTAAAGCTAGCCTCACTAAACCGTGGCTAGCTACCGACGAAGCCAACCGGGGCTAGCGACCGTTTGAGAGCAATTCGCCCGACGTTAGTCGGTTATGTTTCTTCAAATAAAAGCGTTTGTCTTCTCATTTATCTATGCTAGTGAAAGTGAGTTTAGAAACAGTTTTGACCATCTGACACATTTTTAATTTCAATTATGAGCTATTTTTCAATTTTTCCATATTGGGCGCTTTTTTAGCAGTTTTGTTTTGTATTGTCCTTCAATTTTTTTTAATAGCCGCCCTCATCTTCTCAACCGGCTATTATAGCGCTCCTATTTTTTTATTTCGTCGAACTTTTTTTCGCTTTACCATTTTGCCGCTTTTTCAGCATTTTGCGTGAAATCTTTTTGACTTCTCTAGGCTAGTTTCTCTCTTCTCTCATTCTGCTAAAAGTGAATTTGAACATCAGTTGCTCAGCAAAGCAATTCAAAATGAACAGAGTCAGAATAAAAAATTGAAGTCAGAAATAGAAACGGGACAAATCCATAAAGCCCAATTTTAGATGCCCGCTATTTGAACGTCGTTCCTATAAGTCTTAGTTACCATCTCTTATGCTTATTGGTATTGATAGTAGCCCATGTAGCCTCTCTCTAAGAAACAGAAGTATGTTCAACTACGAAATGCCATCAAAATAAATCGGACTTAAAAAATGTTTTTGTACAAAAATCTTTTTTCGATATCTTCTATTCTTTCAATCCCAATCATGCTTATTGGAACCTACGGCGGCTATTTTCCGGCAATCTGCCAGGTATGTTTAGCATTTGTAGAGTTATGTGGCTGAAATTAGTTTTTTTTGTAGTTTTGTTTTAGCTGCCCTATAATTTTTTTGATAGCATTTTTGAGTTGTTTTTGTTACACCTAATTGAGTCTTTTTGAGCTACTTTTTAGCCGATTTTCGTTTTTTAATGATTTAAGCTTATTTCTTTCTGTTTCTCACTGAAGTTTTTATTTCAGATATATTCTAAGGATAATGCAACTGAAAGATAGAATTAAAGCTAATCATAAGACAGGGTAGTTTTCTAGGTTTTTTGCCTCTAGAGTTTTTGGAGTCGCGCTTTTTTAAAAAATTTGTATCAAATGCTATATAATTTTTTATTGTCAGATGCTTTTCTAATGTTATTTTTTCTGTTATTGTTTGAAAAGGACTAATACAATTAAGTAGGAGGATGATTAGATAAGCTGTTGTGGTCAATATATTCCTTTGATTCCTTTCCGGACGTCTCCCGTCTATGTTTCTTTGGTCATCAATATTTTTGACGTCACAGTTACTTCAAATCTGCTTTTGGACGATTCTTTTACGCAACTTTGACTGAATTACCCAATTGACATCTTTTTTTACTTTTAGTTTAGCATGTTTTTGCTCCTTCGTTTGATTAAATTTTTGGCTTCGTGGCTCAACTCTCTCTCGAAAAAGACATCCTCACTCTCAACTTGACTTTTTTTACTTTGATTCAAGCAGATAATATCAACTGAGAAGTTTATGTCGCTGTAATTTACGGTTATATGAGAGCAGCTAATAGAAGCTGAAATAATTTATACAGATTTCTAATCGAAATGTAAGATCTCACTTATTAATTGAGTCTGAGTTATTAATTGCTCTCAAACTAAGTTTGTAGCAATTATATTAGTCCTGTGGTCTTCTTTATGCGATTTTTCGCTTGACTGATTTGTCGTCGGACCCATTTGACTTTTTGCCCTCAACATCCGGATATTCAGGTAGTGCTCGGAGAGTATTGAATGGCCAGGGTGCTCTCTGCTCTCTTAGAGTCTTACTAGTCTTTAAGCAAGCGATTCTTCGAAACTGTTTTGATGAGACATTTTCAGGGTGGGAGGGGGCGGTTCTTAGTCTTAAAGGTTTGGACCCCTAAGTAATCACCCCTACCCCTCAGTCACCCACACCCTCCAAGCCCCGTCCACCCTCATTCAACCTGGCGATTTAGAAATCCCTCTCACAATCCCCCCCCCAATGCCATCATCTCTAAACCCCAGCTAGCTACTACCGAAGCCAACACCTTGTCAGTCATTTGAGAGCAGTTCGCGGGACGTTGATCGGTTTTGTTTAACCTCAGTTATTAAAGTGATTGTGTATCACTTTAATTGAAGGATTTTTAAGAGCAGCTAATAGAAGCAGCAATAAATTATTTGTACAGATTCTTAATCAACTTATAAATATAACGTCTCAGCAATCAATAAAAAGAGTAATGAAATTTGTTGTTTGGCCTGTTTTAAGTAGCCACATCAGCTTCTCAGGCGGTTCTTATAGCGCTCCTATTTTTACAATTCAAAGAATTTGAATTGTTTTGGGGCGCTGTCTTTTTTTAAGATCTGTTCGCAAATATTGATGATTTTGAAGTCAAATTGGAGTAGTGATTTTGGTCACGCTGAAACAGGAAGTGGAGCGGAAAAGCGAGTGGTTTTGCGGCGTGAAATGTTTTCGCTCTAAAGTCAAAGTAGAGTGAGAAAACGATGTTTCAACAGAAATTCGCTTTCTCGCTAGTTGTTTTTTTGTTCACATGCGGCAATTTCACTTTGATTTTTAATGTTTTTTCGGTTTTTTGGGATCGGATTTTTGTCTAAATGGTTTTCCCAATTCATTCAAAGTCCATTCTAGGTCTAGTGTTTCTTCAGTCAATGAAAAATTTTTGAATTGTACTTCAGGACTTGTCCTGCTATGTTTCGTTACTTCGTGGAATTAAAATTTTTCGCTTTACCTTAGTTCACAGTTTGTTAAACATTTTCCGTGAAATCTTTCTGAATTCTCTAGGCTAGTTTCACTCTTCTCTCATTCTGCTTAGAGTGTTTTTAGACAGCAGTTGCTCAGCACAGAAATTCAAAATAAACAGAGTCAGTATCAAAAATGAAATCAGAAAGAGAAACGGGATAAAACAATATAGCCCAACTTTAGATGCCCATTACTCGAACTTTGTTCTTAAATACCATCTCTATTGGTTATCGGCATCGATACTAGCCTTTGTGTGGTGTACGTTCGGCTTCAAAATGACATCAAAATAGTTCGCACTCTAAAATTGTTTGTACAAAAATCGTTTTTTCACTAGTTTGTTCTCTTCTTCCAATCCCAATCTTGGTTATGGGAATCAACGGCGGCTATTTTCCGGCAATCTGCCCCATTTGACTTTTTGTCCTCAAAAACTGGATAAATGCTCGGAGGACGTTAAATTCTCTTGAGGCCCTAAGCCTTACTGTACTCCTATAATCGGAATCACGAAATCGTTTCATTGCGTAAAAGGGCGGTTCCTAATCTTGAAAAGTCGACGTCCCCGCCTCTCCCCCTGTCATTCGAGCCCCCACTCAATCCCCCGACTCAGCCCCTAACTTTTCGCAGTCCACCCTCCTCCGCCTGGTGGTTTGGACCCCACCTAATCCAACCCTACCCCGCCCCCGACCAATCGCTAATTATTTAGGCGCTCTCCTTTTTTACAATGCAAAGTATTTGGATTATTGGTGTGCTGGCTTTTTTAAGATCTGTTCACACTTTTTTCAGTCTTTTCATGTCGGGAAAAGTCAAATTATGGTGGTGATTTTAGTCACGTTGAAGTAGTAAAGGGAACAAAAATTAGACTAAATTTGAGACGTCATTTTTTTCAAACTACTTTTAATGGGGAGTCAGAAATTGTTGTTTAAACAATTTTTCTGTTTTGAGATCGATTTTTTTTCACGTTTGTCAATTTGACTTCTGTTTTCAGTGTTTCTTTTCCTTGAGTGTTTTTAATTACATACCTATGTATTCTAATTGCCCCTAGTTGCAATTGCTTGAATTCATCAATGGGCAGCTGACACTTTTTTGAGTCACACTTTTTGTCATAAAATATTAGTGAAAATTTGATTTTGCCTTTTAAATTTTTTTTGTCTTATTACCTAGAAACATCAATGACATATCTAAATGATGAATATTGAGACGCAAAGGGAAAAAATAGCTTACTATTTTTCAAGACTTTGACATTTTGAGTTAATTTTTGAGTTTTTGTTACATTTTGTCATATCGTTTATTCTCATTACGGAGAGGCCTCATAAATTTCTAAAATCAGTTATTTTAGTCGATTTAATTGTTTCTGTTCAAACTTTATAACTTCTTTGACTTTGACACTAATTGATTTTAAGAAATATTGCAGAACTTTTGAGTTCTGCTAGGTTTTGTTGTTAGATTTGTTATCTTATATCTTAGTCTCATTATTGACAGATTTCGTTGGTTTTTAAGCTTTAATTTTTGCAAAAAGTTATTTCATGTCATTGCTATTGCTTTTTGTGAGTTATGTGCTGCCTGTATGTAAAAACTCAATTTGATTTTTTGAGTTTTGCAAGTATTTATTGTACTAATTGCTGTCTTATCACTTAACCTCATTAATGGTAGGTTTCATCGGTTGCTAATAAGAAACAGGTTTATATCAGTAGTGGTTTGAGTTCATGGAAGTCTATTTTTTTCATTTTGACCTTGTCTTTGCAAAACAACTTGATTTTTTAGTCTTGCTGGTTTTTTTGTTCCTGTGGTCTAATTGCTAAATCCCGTTGCGGACAAAACTAATTGTTCTCATCAGACTTTTAACGCGGCGTAATTAATTGTCAGTTCATAGCTAATTTTATTCTTTGGATTGTAATTCAAGGCTTGTCCCGCTATGTTTGTTTAACTCTCCTTACGTTTCGATCAGGTTTTTTGTTTTACTTAAGTCATGAATTTCAAGTTTGACTTCTAGCATACCTTAGTCACTGTTTCAACTGAATGGATTTTAAATTCTTTTACGTATTGAATTACGTAATGTAGTGAATACAGTGAAAGCCAAAAGAGCAAAATCAAAAAGAGCAAGAAACGGGGTAAACATATATAAGCCGGTCATTAAGTCATAATGCATTAGGTTATCAAAGTTCATTAAAGCGATTGCTAACTGGCATTAGTAATATGCTGAATAGCCTTCAGTTTAGGAGCTGAAGTAAGTTTATCTTTAGAATTTAACCGAATATGCAGAATTTACACACCGAATAAGATCACTTAGAAAAATTCTGTTAATTTTTATCTTAATTTTTTTCTTTTTCTGTTTCAATCCCAATGTGCGTCAACTGGGTCAACGGCGGCTATTTTCCGGCAATATGCCGGCTATGCTTACCATTGGTACAGAAAAGATGTTGCATATTTCAGTCCGTTCAAGCTTGACGTGAAGGCACATCTGAACTGGGACACTGCTGAGATGTTGGGTGTCAATAGCACAATTTCTGACCTCATCATAATAAAGAAAAGATTGGTTCATATCTTCAGCTCATATTTCAGCCAGAAGTCAGATAAAGCTAGTTATCAGGTAATAGCAACGCCGAAGCAACTTTAGAACGTTTTAACGGTCAAAATATTTGACTTGTAACAGCCTTAAAGCGATAGCTGGGGCTCTTACTGGCCTTCTCTGGGTTTTTTGGATCTTTTCCGTTTGTACCCCCCTAGTACGTTTTGCTCCCGCCAATTACAGAGCACGTGTCATTACTTAGTAAATCATTAAGTAAAAATATTGCCCGTGCGTCCGGGGGTTGCAAATAATATGCACCCTCTAAGCTGGGGGGGGCACAAAGAAAACATCCGGTTTTTACAACTCAGAGAGGAGTATTGGTTTTCTATCGGTCTTTTTTACAACCCAAAGAACCGGAAGAGGAGTATTGATGGAGCGTCTTTTTTGATTGGTAGTTTTGTTGGCGTGTATTTGAAACAGTAAGTAAGTGAAATGCGTGAAAAAGGAAACCAGAAAGTGTTCAGGTCAAATGGCTTAAGAGCGGCGAGAAGAGAGCGTGATTTTCTGTTCATGTCTTGTTTTTGAGAGTGATGGAGAAAAGTAGGCATGGGAACATTTTCGCTGAGCGAGCTATTGTTCGTTCAAACACTGCTTTTTCGTTCAAACTCCACTTTATTCAGTTAAGTGCATTTGTATTGTTTAATTGCTCTCAAACGAAAAGTGTAGCAATTGTATAAGTACTGTTGGTCTTTTTTATGCTATTTTTCGCTTGACCGATTTTTCGTCTGACCCATTTGACTTTTCGCCTCAAAAAACTGGATAACCAGTTAGCGCCCAGCGGGCATTGAGTTTCATTAGAGGCCCTTAGCCGTGTTTGATAGTCCTTCAAGTTCGTAATGTGCTGAATCTACTGGGAAGACTGTAGTTTAAGGTTAAAAAGCCATTTGTTGCAAATTTTTCGTGTTTTTTGTCATTTTTCAAATTGTTTGTTGTATCAGTCTAAAATTGTGGGTGGATAAAGTTGATAAAGTTTTTATGCAAGAATTAAATACTTTTTGTGACCATTTTAAGAGCTATATGTTTCTGTACTCCAAACAAAACCACGCAAATTTATACTAATTTTTACAATTTTTTCAAGGTTTTTGAAAATGTTTGTCATTTTTTTAGTTTTATCAGCCTTAGGCGTCAAGGAGCCTCCTCTAGTGTTTGATAATAGGTTACTGCATAGTTTCTAGTTGTAATAAAATTAGCGAATTTTGGCGTTTTTTTTTTTACAAAACTTGCAATTGTGTTTCAATTTTTTTTTGACATTTATTGTTATTGTTCAAGTTCTTCCTGGCCCAGGGGCCAGAAAAAATCCTTAAAAAATTGATAATAAGTTAGTGAAAAAATTTTTTGGCCCTGGAATAGTTTCCAACTTTTTGATGTCACAAATATTAGCATTTTTTTTGTAAGTTTTTTTTCGACAGCGATTTCTTTAAGTTTTTTCTGATTTTTTTTATTTTTAGGTTTTCCAGCCTTGAAAAAGCCAAAGAGCTTCCTGTACGGCTTGATAATAGGTGACTACATAGTTTCTTTATGAAATGAAATGTTTTTCATGATCTTAATATCACGAATTTGGGCAATTTTTTAACAAAATGTTTGCAGAGTTTTCAAGTTTTTTGAATATTTTTCAATTTTTTCCGGCAGTAGGGGCCCAGGGACCTCCTCCAATTTTTGATAATACACTGCAGCATAGTGTCTAGATTTATAAATATTTTAATGGCTCAAGGTTTAGCATTTTTTCGATAAAATTTTTTTTCAATTTTTTGAAAATTTATTACCATGTTCCTAGTTTATTGATCTTTATGAGCCAGTGAAACTATTAATGGCTTCAAATGGGAATACTGGCCATTCGCTTGAAACAATGAAATGGTTCTGAAAATTTAATATCACGAATTCTAGCAAGATTTTGTTAAAATTGGAAATTGCTTTTAAAATTCTTATTTTTTTGTTCTTTTCTGAGTTTAACGATCATTACTGGCCACGAAACTTTGAAAACTTTAAGATGCGTTACATGACAAAAATGTAGAGAGAAAATTGGTTTTTCAACATTTTTTAACTGCAAAATCTGGAACTTAATCTTTTAAATTTTGCACTTTTCAGATTTAACCTATATACTTCAATTACTAACAAGACTAGAAAACTAGAAGTTGCAGAGTGGAATCTCATCAAGGAAAATGTTCCAAGCTCTCCCTGTTGATTCGGGTTTATTTCCGTCTCACTCTCGTTCACACTTTATCTCTCTCACTCTCTCTCTCTCTCTCTCTCTCTCTCTCTCTCTCTCTGTATCTCGCTCCTTCTCTCTCTCTCTCTCTCTCTCTCTCTCTTTCCTTAACTCTGGTTGATGCAGCACATCAGCCGCTGTTATGTAGCGTGATATCAACATCTATTTCCCTCATTGACGGCTTATTTATAATAGAAATGCTTTGGTGGTCCCCCCCCCCCCCCCCCCACCACCACCACCAACATCAGCCCCCCCCCCCCAATCTCCATTCCTATTCCTGCACATTGTTCAGGCCGTAAGGGCACCGTGCAACCGAAGATCCCTCTCCCACCGTTACCCCGCCACTGTTGCCCCGACCACCGCTGCTCACCCCTATCAGCCCTCCCCCCTGCTGCGTTGACCTCATGCCCCTTCATTTAAGCTAAAGCTAGCCTCACTAAACCGTGGCTAGCTACTGACAGAGCTACTGACTTGAGGAGTTCTGTTGTTCAAGTTAGTTGTTCTGGTTGATTTGGCTGGTTTTAGATTTAATTGATTAATAGCCTTCCTCGTCGTCTCAGCAGCCCGTTATTGCGCTCCTCTTTTTAGTTTTTTACTTCGTCGAAAAAAATTTGTTTCTCTTTAACTCGTTTTGCCGCTTTTTGGACAGTTTGAGTGAAATCTTTGTGATTTTCTAGGCTAATTTAATTGTTTGCTCATTTTGCTCGAGGTGTTCCTTAGACAGCAGATGGTTGGCAAAGCAATCTAAATAAACAGAATCAGTACGAAAAACAAAATCAAATTTAGAAACCGGATGTACACTTGAAGCGCAATTTTCGGATGCCCGCTACTTGAGCTTTGTTTCTATAAGTATTGGTTAAATTCTCTTATAATTATCGGTATTGATACTAGCCTCTGTATTCTCTCATAAAGCATATTTAGGAGTGCCCCTGACAACAAAATAAAATAAAAATATTTTGCACTTCAAAATTGTTTTTGTTCATCAACCAAATTCTTCCATTTTGTGTTCTTTCTATGCTGATCTGGGTTTTGAGAATAAATGACGGATTGTTTTCAGCAACCGGCCGTGATTGTTTTTTTTTTCGTTTTATTTTTGTTAGATATAAATGAGTAGTTTGAGGCAACTTCCGTTCGGTTTTCGTGTGCTGATTTTTTTTTTCATTTTTCTCCTGATTTTTTTCTTTTCGCTATAAGTTATCCTGTTCAATCTCTAATTTAGGCCGGTTTGTTATATTCTGCTCCTGAAGTTTCCATTGTAGGGTAGACTTGGCGCTTATCAGTGCGATAGTTAATAAAAATCTTTGTTTTTGAGTCAAGGCTTGAGCAGCAAAGTTATCAAATCTTTTTACTATAAATAGTTGTTATGAAGTAGATTTTTAGCTTTTTGTGGATGATTGTGTTAAAGAATTTTTGGAAAACTTTATTTTGTTATTTTTGTGCTTCCTTTTACTTTATATTTTCACGATTTTCTCTTTACGGACTGTTGTACTTGACTTTTCTGTCAATTGCTTGTAATCGAAAGAACGAGAATTAATGGTGTCGCAATGTCTTTTGCTAGTATATATGTAGGATTCGCAATTTTTCGAAGTAATTTTATCATTTATTTCATCAATTTTTGTTGTCAGCAGATGCTTGGCAAAGCAATCTAAATAAACAGAATCAGTACGAAAAACGAAATCAAATTTAGAAACCAGATAAACCCTTGAAGCGCAATTTTTGGATGCCCGCTACTTGACCTTTGTTTCTATAAGTATTGGTTCAATTCTCTTATAATTATCGGTATTGATACTAGCCTCTGTATTCTCTCATCAAGCATATTTAGGAGTGCTCCTGACAACAAAATGAAATAAAAATAGTTTGCACTTCAAAATTGTTTTTGTTCATCAACTAGTTTCTTCCATTTTGTGTTCTTTCTATGCTGATCTGGTTTATGGGAATAAATGACGGCTTTTTTAGCAACTGGCCGGGCTTGTTTTTATTTTCGATTTGTTTTTGTTAGATATAAATGAGTATTTTGAGGCAACTTCCGGTCGGTTTTCGTGTGCTGATTTTTTTTTTCATTTTTCTCCTGATTTTTTTTCTTTTCGCTATAAGTTATCCTGTTCAATCTCTAATTTAGGGCGGTTTGTTATTTTCTGCTCCTGAAGTTTCCATTGTAGGGTAGACTTGGCGCTTATCATTGCGATAATTAATAAAAATTCTTGTCTTTGAGTCAAGGCTTGAGCAGCAAACGTATCAAATCTTTTTACTATAAATAATTGTTATGAAGTAGGTTTTTAGCTTTTTGTGGATGATTGTGTTCAAGAATTTTTTGAAAACTTTATTTTGTTATTTTTGTGCTTCCTTTTACTTTCCCTTTTCACGATTTTCTCTTTACGAACTGTTGTACTTGACTTTTCTGTCAATTGCTTGTGATCGAAAGAATGAGAATTATTGGTGTCGCGATGTCTTTTGCTAGTTTATATGTAGGAGTTACAATTTTCCCAAGAAATTTGTCATATGCTTCATCAATTTTTGTTGTCAGATAAATCTCAAATGTTAATTTTCCTGTTATTATTTTAAAACGATGATTAGTTCTACGCGGGAAGCTGATTTTATTAGTGTTGGCAATTTCATTGCTCGAGTCGTATCCACAATTCTGTGCCGCTTATTTTCATGCGCCGCTTTGATTTGATGATTTTTTAATTTGAATTGTTTTTTCAAAGATTAGTGAAAATAGTAAATAGTAGTTAAAGATTAGTGAATAGTAAAATGATGGTTCGCCAATTGGCCTTTTTTTGTTTCTTTAATTTCTTTTGGATAATATTACTTCCTAATGGATGGCTCGTCAGAACTTTATCTCCAACCAAATAATTCTATACAGGGCGTTTTTAGAAGCCAATGAACCTCTTTGGAGCCAAAATGAGTTTATAATTGTCCTTTTCTACTTTTGTTTTGTGGACTATTTTCGTCCAACTCCAACTGTACTAAGAGGAGAGGGTTTTAATATATTTTTTGTGGACTTTTCACGCTTAAAGTAGTCCTAAACCTTAGAAGTTGTAAAATTGCTTGTGATTCAGAGAGATTTTCTCCATTCTTTAGAATTCTTTTAAAGTTTTACCTAAGTTTTTACCTAAGTTTGACCTACCGATCGGACTTAAATTTCCAAGGAACCCAGAAGAGTCGACTGCTATTTTTTTGTTAATTTAAGACTACTGGAGAGCAAAATACAAGAAATTTTTTTGCTGACAAATCGTTTTGAAGTTTGTCGTTATTGCGTGAATTCTGACTTTTTAACTGTTCAATTTACGTCAGTAATTTTTTTCAGTTTATATAGTTAATTTTTGATTCCATTGGGTCATTTTTTAACCAGCTAAAATAATGCAAATCCTAAATATTTATACATCTGTAATTTTACTGTAATATTTACTCGGTAATATTTATTTTAGCATTTGTAATATTTACTCGGTAATTGTGACTTCAGTTTTAAGTATTGCAGTCAAAGTCTCAATAACCGTAGTTGGTAAAAGTATGTTTGGAGCCCTTTTTGACTAAAAGTTTTTTGTCTGTATCTTTTAATTTTATGCTTTTCGCTCTTGCTCTTCTTGTTCATCATTTCATCTGCAGATTTTCTACAGATAGTGTGACCATGAAGTGGCACTTCAAGGGTATACAGGGCAGTTTTTACTACAATACATGATATGCTTTTAATTGCTCTCAAACGAAGTTTGTAGCAATTATATTAGTCCTGTTGGTCTTTTTTTTATGCGATTTTTCGCTTGACCGATTTTTCGTCTGACGCTTTTGACTTTCCGTCCTCAAAAACGGGATAAACAGGTAGCGACCAGCGGGCATTAAGTGCTCTTAGAGCCTTTCAGCTCTGTTTCAGCTCAAACTGTTTTGGAGACTTATACTTATACTTATGGTGTGAAGGGCGGTTCTGAGAGGTTGAGAACCCCCCCCCCCCCGCGCTGTTGCCCCCCCCCCCAATCCAGTGTTGCCCCCGTCACCCCCCCCCCCCCGTGGCTAGCTACTGACGAAGCCAACCGCTCGCCGGTCGTTTGAGAGCAATTCGCCCGACGTTAGTCGGTTATGTTTGTGTTTTTTCCACGGTTTTTGTGGTTTGCACTTTTTTTGGTTGTTTTTCTTTAAAAAATAGATGGGAGTGTTCTGAGAGAGCAACTCTAAAAAGTCACTTATTGAGTTTTCATTTGAAAACAGCGCTTTAGTAAGTTTTGGGATTTTTGTTAAACTTTTTTCATTTATTTGTTTTCCTTGTATTCTCTGATTATGCGGTTTTCTCTGTTCTGATGTTTTTCTATTAATTGTTGTTCAATGAATGAAAAATTAATTGTTTTGCACGTATTTTTGCCAATAGATGTTTCGGAGTCAAAACTTTTGAATAAACTATTTGTATATTTTACAGTTTTGTTATCAGAGAGTGCTTTTCTGATGTTACTATTACTTTGCTTAATTTCAAAACGATTAGTGTCAATTAATAGGAGCTGATTTTTTTATAGATGGCTTGAGCTTAAGTGGCTATCATCTTCGTGTCGTTTCAGGAGTCTAGTGGCTTTGTTTTTTAGGTTTATGCGATTTCGACTCAATTGCGTGCGTGGCGTTATTTTTATTCTTAGTTGATTGAGTTTTTTCGTTTGTGTGACTTACGTGGTTTTGGGCAGATGTGGCTTACGTCACTCTCAAAAGTGACGTTCTCACTCAAATTGGACTTGTCTTTAATTCAAGGGGATAAGTTCAAGTGAGTGTGTGTCACTCTAATTAAAGGTTTTTTGAGAGCAGCTAATAGAAGCATCAATAATGTATTCAGATTCTTCATCAAAATATAACATCTCAGCATTTAATGAAAAGAATTTTCTTTGGTCTGCTTTTGGATCTTTTTGAGACTGCGGATGTACGAAGCTATCGCTACTATTTTCTAAAAAATCTGCCAGCTATGTTTTCAATAGTGACGAAACGCGAGAGCCTATTATTGATTCTCGATTGGTTGTAACGAGCCCTAAAACGAGAGAAATTGGCTGCGGATGTACGAAGCTATCGCTACTATTTTCTAAAAAATCTGCCAGCTATGTTTTCAATAGTGACGAAACGCGAGAGCCTATTATTGATTCTCGATTGGTTGTAACGAGCCCTAAAACGAGAGAAATTTGGTCCCCAATAAATACTTTTCGGTTACTCAGATTTCCCTTCGTCGTCTTTTAGAATTGTTTCAGATTCAGTTTGTTCTGTTTTGGTGGAGGAGCAATTATTGTAGTTTTAATGTGTTAATTTAAAATTTTTACCTGACTGATTTGAGTTTTCAATTGTCTTTTTTGGACTTGACTTCTTCGTTGAGCGTGATCCGAATTGGTATCTCATTTACAATTTTAAGCAGCTGAACACATTTGGCGCGTCGAGACATTCTTGCAATTTGTGTTTATAATGATTTTTACTAATATCAATACCTGGCTGAAGAAAATGGAGCGGAGACCGCTTTATGTTCGAGAGCGACCTGGTTGCCTCACATTATTCGTCTGTGTGCTATTTTAGGGCTCTTCTTCTAACCGTGGAAGTGGAGTGTCCAGTGGTTACCGTGGACTTTCTTTCGGATCGGGTGGACCTCACTACCGCCGTCCTTCCATGGACTCCGGGCATACGGGATCTCATCAAAAACGGGCTGTGGACTGGAAACGCCATTGGCCTCAAGTGGTGTCACACGTACTCTCTGGCACCAATAAGGACATACGCATCATTGCGTCTCATATCACAGGTGTACAAGTTCATATGGGCATGTTTATTAACCAAGCAGTTTTATGTAGTAGTAGTGTAGTAGTGCTGGTCTTTCTTTATCCACCCTTTCTGTACACAAAGGTGGGTTATGTTGAGCATCAAGGAATGTTCATCTTCCGCCTTAGCCAGGCAATTCAAAATACAAATTCTGACACAACAAGACCAGGAATTTCGTCAGATTGGCCGAACCGCATACATCTTGAATAATTGGTTTAAAACGTTGTTAAAAGGATTAAAATCTTCAGCACTAACCGTGCTCTTACTGATATCGTTTCACTGTATAATAGAGTTCAGTATGCTTTACAGCACGTCTGAAATCAGAGGCAAGTTCTCGAATATCTCGCGGATTTGGATGGATTCCATCTTTGCTTAGGTGCTTCACAGCCTTAAATTTCTTTACAAAGGGGACATTCAGTTCTCGAGCAACATCTCTGTAACAATAGTTCACTCGAGCATATGTTTCCGCTTTCTCTCGTCGACTAATTAGCTCAAGAATTGAAAAATGCAAACGGTAGAACTTCAATTTCTGAATCAGATAGAACATTTCATCCGATGTCTCTACGGGGCCCATCAATCGTTTATTTTTCTTGTCAAATAGATTATTCGTTCCTGCCATCACAATAACTTGGCGTACATTTCTTTCAAAAATTTCTGTAAAGACGCTTTCAGAGCACAGTTTTATAATTTCATACCTGAAGTAAAGAACTTGCTATAAGGACTGGTACTACTCGCTTCAATTTGAAAGACAGGCCCATTACCAATATTTGTGGCGGTGTAGATTTGCAAACCTTTGTGGCAAAAAGTGCAAACGATTCTTTTTTGAATTGCCGATATATATACAAACGCAAAAGTAAAAAAAGTTGCTTAGATTTATTAATAGCCGAGTTGGCTATTATTGCGCTCCTATTTATACGATTCGAAGAGTTGTATTGTTGGGGTGTCTTTTTTAAAAACAAGAGGAATGGAATTGATACAATGAAACTCGCGCAAAATGTGCTTTTACAGCTGATGAAGAGCAATGAGAGGAGTGCTTTTTTGTTCATATCGATAGTTTTGAAAAAGCGATAAATTAATGCTGAAAAAATTCTAAGCGAGCACAATTTTTTGATCACGTCCGGCTTTTCCAAGTAGTTTATTTAGGTTTTAAGTACTGTTTTCTGCATTAAGTAAAGTAAAGTAAAGTTTATTTAACCGATTGTTGAAATAACAGCATTTTATGATAACTACAATACAAAAATGTCAACCAAACAATCGGTAGGGACAACGAATGGGCCATCTGGCTCTTCATAGTCGTTGCCCTTAAAGGTTTCAGGGCAACGATTTAAAGGTTTAATAGTCGTTGCATTAAAGGTTTCAATAGGTTATGGAGGTTTTCCAACACGTTTTCAGATTTTCAGTCTGTTTAAGCAATTCTTGGCCTATTATAAACTTTTTAATAGCCGCCCTCATCTTCTCAGCCGGCTATTATTGCGCTCGTATTTTTTTTTACTTCGTCAAACTTTTTTTCGCTTTACCATTTTGCCGCTTTTTCGACATTTTGCGTGAACTCTTTTTGACTTCTCTAGGCTAGTTTCTCTCTTCTCTCAGTCTGCTAAAAGTGAATTTGAACATCAGTTGCTAAGCAGAGCAATTCAAAATGAACAGAGTCGGTATAAAAAATTGAAGTCAGAAATAGAAACGGGATAAACACATAAAGCCCAATTTTAGATGCCTGCTATTTGAACATCGTTCCTATAAGTCTTAGTTTCCACCTCTAATGCTTATTGGTGTTGATAGTAGCCCCTGTAGCCTCTCTCTAAGAAACAGAAGTATGTTCAACTACGAAATGCCATCAAAATAAATCGGACTTAAAAAATATTTTTGTACAAAAATCTTTTTTTTTTCAATATATTCTATTCGTTCAATCCCAATCATGCTTATTGGAATCAACGGCGGCTATTTTCCGGCAATCTGCCGGGTATGTTTTCTATATTCGCATTAAGAAGGAGTGCCTAACTATCAAGTTTGGGCAAAATAATACTTTGATTAGAAGAAAAGTAAAAATCGGAATCAATCGCGACTGTTTTCAGCAATCTGATTTGTATGTTGTTAAATCGTTCTCAAAAAGTGAGATCAAATTGTGAAGGAATCCTCAAAATCAGTTTGGTCACTTGCAATACACTTGAGATAAAAACACCCAATGGGAGTACATGACTGGGCATATTTTGCTGTAAGCTGTTCAGTCTGCTTTATCAGCACGAAGTAAATTACAACCAAAGCACGTTAGTCTTGTGAACCAATCTAATATATTAGCTAATATAATTTTCACGGGCGCAAATTTTGGTTCAGTTTGGTTTCTACGGCCCCTGAGTAATTCAGAGCTATCATGCAATTGCTCGCCTTTTACAGTCAAGGTCTGCTTCTATTTCCATCCTCAAAGATATTCACCATTTGAGCCTCAACTACCAATGGATTGCTGAATTGGAGCTCACACTGAGTATGTGAGCGTACACTAAACCACACTATATGCAATATTTGTACACCCCATAATTTTTGTTCCAGGAGATTCCTCTGGAACCGTAGATGATGTGATTTTGTCTGGGGAAGCCGAGGTGAAGGGACGGAGACTGGCTGTTATTCTGATGGAGACGGACATCAAATCCAGTCTGTGGCTAGTACTCCACTTAACACAACCGCTTGCATCTTTCACAACAGAGTGTCGCAATGATGGTAAGAACCTTGGAATGTTGGAATCCTATGGAATGTAAGTAAGGCAGCTATCAGATATCGCACATCAACATGTAAAGGTGATGTTATTGAACCTCGGCAACAGGCTTTACCAAAGTTTCATCATTTATTGGCTTCCTGAAAATTAAATTGAACTCCTTTCTATTCTTGCAACCAGAAGAACAGTCTTTAGTTTTTAATTGGTCGCCACCAAACCTGGTGGCAATACTGTAGTCGTGTGTCTTTTACCCAAAATTTTTCCTTGACCTTTAAATTTTTTATTGAATTTTATCACGCTTGAATTTTTATTTCTAGGAGATTAAAATTTCTCTCATTCAGAATTGTAAGCGGCTCAACTCTCATTTGACTGCTGGCTGTGTGCTACTAAGAATTGAAGCCCTTATAGGCCGTCATAATTTTTAAAAACAAATAGCCATTAATAGCGAGGAACGACTTCTACTATTTATGCAGGTTTATCTTCGAATGTGCTCTCCGTGGAGCAGGTATTGACAGCAAGACTACTTCACGATATCACTTCTAAAATTGACAAGAATCGAGACAGCATCATGGCTGAGATCAGACTGTGTCACAGAGTGGGTGATAATTCCTGTCCCATAATGGCAGCCAGCTCAGTTACAGAGTGGGTGGCCCACACTCTCCAAGAGGAGACTCACGCCTCCACTGCAATACCCCCTCCCCGCGTACCAGGATACAGACGCAACTCTAACCCGGTATACGGTTAGAAACAGCTAATCAAAACCTACCTAATTAGTGTGATGAGAAAGAACTTGCTGGGTGCGAGTCTGGCACCAAAGCGAACAATGATCGCCTCAAATGGTCGAGACGTTCTGATCAAAGATAATTTCATTCAAGATAGCTTTCATGAAGTTTGATCAGCGGCTAAGTTTTTCTATTACTCATGAATTCGTTGTCATTTGTTTGTTATAGCTGCGAAGATTAGATCAATTTAGATCTGTATCTGTTTCTATCTCTATTATGTGGCACGCAGGTCTATTCTTTCGCAGCTATTCCGGCAATCTGCCGGCTATGTTTTAAAATAATTTTGGAGCAATTATAACTATAGTAGCTGCTTATGTCAATTATCTAAGGAAAGCTGATAAATAGCCTTTTCTGTGAATTTCACGTTAAAGACGCCGTTAATTATTAATTCCAAGACGGATTGTTGTTTAAGAGAGAGCAGCTAGTGTACGAGGGGGCTACAAAATAGAGAATTCTCTGATAGCTTCCCTTCCTCGACTGCAGGCCAAGTTGAGGACAGAACAGGGACAGACAATAGCAGATCCAGTCACCATTTCGTCATTCGACAACAATAGGTCTTCATTCTTGCAGAATAGAAAGTAAGGGTGCTGGTTGATATTTCAATAGCTCACAGCAAATCTCATTGGGGGGGGGGGGTGGTGATAGTGGAAACTTCGGCATCTTTTGATAGCGGCCAAGCTGTAAGCTAAGTGCCAAATTGTTAAATGCAATTGAACGGCAAAGAGGAGCAAAAGTGGTTTTTAATTGCTCTTGAACGCAGTTCATAGCAATTATTGTAAACGTGTGTGTCTTTTTTATGCAAATTTTTCGCTTGACAATTTTGCGCTTTTCTTCTAGAACATTCTTTGACTTCTCAAGTGACTTTTTCGTGTTTTCGTTCATCATTTTTGAGTGATCTCTAGTGCTCCGAAGTAAAGCTTTTTGCTAATATAAATTCGGTTGCAGCATAGGAAAAATACGTGACTCGTAGCGCAGTGGTTAGTGCGGGTGGCCATGGATCGGGAGGTCAGTGGTGCGAATCCCAGTGGGATCAAGGTTTTTTGCGCCCATAAAGAAAACTTGATCTATACTAAAGACCATGAATCAAATTGCCTCGCCTGTCGTTCAAGAGCAATTCTTCAAGATCGCTGTTTTCATTTTGGCAACGATAAGTTCACGAACCCACCAAAAGTATTACTGATTTTTAAAGGTTTTGTTGAAATGTCTTTACAATTTTAGTTTTCTTTTCCATTAGCATGATCATTTTCTAGACGTTATTATTCTGATCATATTCCAAGTTTTGCATGACAGAAAAACAACCAACTATAAATAAGATTTGTTTTTCAAAAATGTCTCAGAATAATTTTTTTCCGTTTTTCTATTCCTACGGAAAGAATAGCAGTATACATTTTTTAATAAGCTGACAATCCAATTCATCTAAATTTTTTTTTAAATTGTAGCAATGATATTAGGCTTGTGGTTGTTCAAATACATTTTTTCGCTTTAACAATTTATCTCCTGACCATTTTAACTTTTTGTCTTCCAAAATGGAATAAACAGGTAAAGTTTAGCTCTCCAATGGCCTTATACATTACCAGTCTCTATTTATGCGATTCACGGAATCCGTTTGAGGAGAAAAATTCATGGTGTGGAGGGCGGTTCTTAATCGTAAATATTAGACCCCCTCAGTAACCCCCTCCCTCCCTCCTCCTCCGCCTCCAAAGAAATTCCCACCGTCCACCTGATCCCAATCTCGTCCAGCCCTCCCAATCCTTGCCTCCTTCAACGCTTGACCCCCCACTCCGTTCATAGCTTCCACTCTAATGCTAGCATCCATAGGCCACCAGACTTTAAATTTTTTTTAAATGGCCATAATCACCAAAAGCACAAGCGATAATTAATTGCTCTCGAATGAGAAGCAATTATTGTAAACGAGTGTGCCTTTTTTGTGCAAGTTTTTCGCTTGATCGTTTCGCGCTTTTCTTCTAGATTAATCTTTGACTTCTCAATTGACTTTTTCACGCACTTCTTTATTTTTGAGTGACTAATAGCCGCTGCAGTTTCTCAGCCAGCTATTTTAGCGCTCCTAATTTTTGACAATTCAAAGAATTTGAATTGTATTGGGGCGCTGTCTTTTTTTTAAAGATGTGTTCACACACTTTTGTGATTTTGGAAGTCAAATTGGAGTAGTGATTTTGGTCACGCCGAAACGGGAAGTAGAGCGAAAAAGCGAGTGGTTTTGCGGCGTGAATTTTTTTTGCTCTAATTTTAAAGTAGAGTGAGAAAACTGTGTTTTTTGTTCACATGCGTTAAATTCACTCTGTTTTTTGCCGTTTTTTCAATTTTTTGGATCGGATTTTCTAAATTGTTTTCCCAATTCATTCATAGTTCTTCTAGGCATATTTAATTGCCTAGAATCAATTTTCCGTTTCTCGCTAGTGTTTATTATTCACATGCGGCATTTTGACATTGAATTTTCTTTTTTAAAAAAGTTTTTTTGTCTGATTTTTAAATGGTTTACCCAATTCACTTATTGTCTGTTCTAGGTCTAGTTTTTTGCTTAGTCAAAAAATTTTTGAGTTGTACGTCAGGACTTGTCCTGCTATATTTTCTACTTCGTTGAATAAAAATTTTTCGCTTTACCTTAGTTCACAGCTTGTTCAACATTTTTTGTAAAAATTTTTTGACCTCTTGAGGCTAGTTCCACTCTTCTCTTTTTCCGCTAAAAGTTTTTTTAGACATTGGTTGCTCAGCACAGCAATTCAAAATGAACAGAGTCGGTATCAAAAAACGAAATCAGAAAGAGAAACGGCATAAACCCATAAAGCCGGATTTTAGATGCCCGTTACTCGAACTGTGTTCGTAGTTACCATCTCTAATGCTTATTGATATTGATACTAGCCCCTGTGTGGTCTCACTACGAAACAGGATTGTGTTCAGCTCCAGAATGACGTCAAAATAACTTGCTTTTTTAAATTATTTGAACAAAAACCATTTCAAATAGTTTATTTTCTTTCAGTCCCAATCTTGGTTATGGGAATCAACGACGGCTATTTTCCGGCAATCTGCCGGGTATGTTTTCAATTGCTCTCACTCTGAAATAATAATTGTTGTTCAAACAAAACCGACTGTTAAAGATTCAAGGACAACGCCCTGATATCGAGGACGATGACAAGGCTTCATATTTATAGCAGCCATCAGAATTTCAAAGTCTATTAGGTCCATTATTCAGTCGCTATCCTTTTTTAATTATTTTTTTACTTTTCGATCACGTTTTTCTTTTTGAAGTCATGATTTTCACGTTTGGTTTCTGCTAGTATTGATATTGAGCTTATTGTCTTCTATTTAGAGACTGAATTCACCATTATTATTAAATGTAATGGAACTGCGAACCAAATTAGAACATTTTTGAAACGTAGAGGAAATTAGGCTGTCGTCAAAATCTTTCCTTTTGACCTTACTGTTTCAATGCCTAAATTGGCCAGAACAGTGAACACTGGCTTTTATTTGGTAATTTAACGTGGTTTTGTCATTATTACAACTGTTTGGCTATGTTTGAAGCGTGACAGCTTTTTCACTATATTCGATTGAGTTGTTTAATCGCTTGAAACAGTTCTTCGTAGCCGGAGATTTGCTTTACGTCACGCAAAGTTTTTGTTGCTCACTTCAATTAAAACAATCAAGCTCAACTAAGGTATCCCATTTTAATTGCAGGAAATTTGAGGGCAGTTTTTGAATATTTTGATAAGACAGAATAAAAAAGGAAATTGAGTTAAGATGTGATATCAATTGATGAAAATTTTCATTAAATAATTTTTTTCTTTGATTTTTGATTTTTGATTTTTTGTCTTCAAAACCGGATAAACAGGTAGCACTCTCAGGAGATTAAGTTTTCTTAAAGCGTTCGGTTTTAATCGACTCTAAGTATGCGATTCACTGAAACTTTTGGAGACATAAATTAATGGTGTGAACAGCTGTTCTTAGAGTTCTTAGAGCTCCGGCAACAAAATTTTTCACACCATACTCCACCCCCGCTCGATCTCCCATCATGTTCCCTCAATTGAGCGAAAGCCAGTCTCGTTAAATCTCAAATTATGCTGATCTCCTTTCAATATCATTTTTTAATGATTTTCATTTGCTCAATGAGAAAGACTTGGGCAGTTTTTTGATAATTATTCCCTTTAGAGGACTTGTTTTTCAGTGTGTTTCTCAGGTCTTGTCTGAAATCAGGACTTTTGTTTTTGATTAAAAAATGAGAATTGTCTGAAAATCAGGGCAAGATAGAAGCTCAAACATTGAAGAAAACTATTTACCTTTGATTTTTCTGATAGGTTTGTTTCCACTCAAGTTTCTTGGTTTGATCTCAATCGATGTTCTAACTTTTTTTATCACGTTGTCCTGTGGCCATTTGCTGGCGTTGATAATAGAAAATAAAGTGACAAGAAAAATCTTTCTGCATTCAACATGAAAGTCGTATTCAACCAAGCTCTTTGTTTACGGGTTCTTTTAGTTATACTGTTCGAATCAAGTGGCTTCTTTATAGCAGTAAAGCAATAGCTCTGGCTATTTTTGGCCTTCTCTTAGTTGTTTTCAACCCAAAGCATTTGGATTGTATTGGTGCGTTGTGTTCTCTTAAGATCTGTTGATACTTTTTCGGTCTTTTTTTCACGTCAGTCAGAAGTCAATTGAGAATAATGATTTAAATAACGCTGGAGTTGTAAAGGGAGCAAAAACGAGTCGAATTGAAGGGTGATTTTTCAATCACCGTTATATTGGAGTGAGAAATTGGTATTTGAAGAGATTTTTTGTTTTTGAAAGCGTTTTTTTTTTCACGTGCGGCAATTGATTGCTGTCTTCAGTTGTCTCGTGATTACTATTAATATGTACATATATGTTCTAATTGCGCCTAATTGGAAATTATTTAATTTACTCAATGGAAAGTTAATGCTTTCTATTGACTGAGACTTTTTTATCATGAGGTATAAGTGAATAATTAATTTTCGCCTATTTTGAATATTTTTGTTGTCCTATCACCTAGTATCATTAGTGAGAGGTCTCATTGTTTGCTTTTGCGAAACAAATGAATCTAAGTAGCAGGTTCAAGATCGTAGCTAATGGTCTTCATGACTGTTTGTTCTTTAGAAATTTATTTATATTTTGTGTTCTGCGAGTGTTTGTTAAGTTTTTTGTAATATCTAGTTGTCTCAGAAATGACAGTTATCATTTGTTGGCAAGGATGCTTTAATTGATCAAATTGACCATCTCACTTCATAGCGTTTGCTTTCAATGACTTATACGCTGCTCATGTTCAAATAAAATTTTTGAGTTTTTCTATTATTTGTTTGCGTATTGCTGTCTTAGCAGTTTATCTCATTAATGGCAGTTCTCATCGTTTGCAATTGAGGTTTATGTTAATTGAAATATTTCAGTGAGTTCACTGATTTTCCGTTCTGGGACTTTTGCAATAGCTTGCAATAGCTTTTTACAGTGTTCTATTGCTTAGTCTCAAAAACAACAGTTCTAATTGGCAACCTAGTGTTGCGTAATTTTGGTCTATCTTTTGCTCCAATTTTCAGTTGAATTTTTCTGTGAGTGAATTTTTCTTCGTATCGAAATATAAAACTTATAGTCATAGTAGTTATGTCGTCCTTTTTGTAGGCGTTAGAACTGCTGAAAGACTTTTTTGACTTCTAAAGTTTTATGATTTGCTGTGATCATAAAAGATATTTTGATTTTTGCCAATTTCATTTGTTTTTCTGCCTCTTTTTTTTGCTTTGGCTGTCATTGAATCCCTCGAAGTTGTTTTTTGCGTACTTATTTCAAAAATGCATGGAGTCAATACTTTGCTCAAAGCATGGAGTCAATACTTTGCTCAAAAATGCATGGAGTCATTACTTAAATTGTTGTCTTTAGCGATTCTCATGCTCTAAGTATTTAGAAAAGAAATGTTCTCTATTTTTTCTTAGTTTTTTCCCATTTTGCGCATATAATGCTATGGGCATGAATGACTGTTCGAGGTTGGCATTGCTGTAAAAGTCTTATATGTCAGATCATTAGTTAATTCAGTTCTTCGGATTGCAATTCAGGACTTGTCCTGCTATGATTTTTTCATCGTCAAGATTTTGCTCCGACCATATGACGTCAGCATCACTTCACATGTGCTAGGTTTGAGTCATCATTTCTCTGTTTATTTGTGCAATTTTTATGTTGAGTTTTGTGCGTGACTTCAGTTTTCAATCTGATTAAAGTGTCTTTTATTCATGCTGGTGGAAAAATTTTTGGTCACACATGACTGACCTCACTCTTCAAATTGACTTCCCTTACACTCAAATTGACTTTCCCCACTCTCAAATTGCCTTTAATTTTGAGGATTTACGGTCAAATGAGGATTCCTCAATCTAATTGAGGTTTATTTGAGGACAACTTCTAAAATCAAGACTTACGTCTAAATCTAATTGAAGAATCACAGTTTGCTTCAATGTTTTTCTGTCCTATTTTTCTGATTGGTATTTTGCGACTACAGGTCTACAAAGATATCGCAGCAGTTTCCGATAATGTGCCAGCTAAATTAGGTATATGTTTTGTCTTTTGCGCTTTTTAGGTGTTTCTCCAAAGATAATATTAGTTGCATTCTAGGTGACTTCGTCACAGTTTTTCTGCTGACATGGTTTGTTCTTTGTTCTGATTCCTAGCTGCTGCTAGACGTGATATTCAATTCTGGCTTCTTTAGCCAGTTGCAATAATCTAACTTGCATAAGTCTTAGCGCTTGAGCTTCAATTTTTAAGCGGCTGAATGAAAAGTTTTTTCCAATCACCTCATTATGGACTAATTTTGGAGCATTTTAAAACAGAGATGTCACGCGAGATCATTTTTGAGCTTGGGTAGGTGTTTACAACCAATTTTAGTTTCCGAGCATGGTCTTTACTGTAATTTACAGGCCATCACAGGCGGCCTTCTCTCCACCTGGTGGACATCAGAAACCCAGAGTGGACTGCCACTTCACAACTCAGTTCTCGATGCCCCTTCAGGTGTCTTTGGATCCACAGTATCTGGAGATGTTCAAGAAACTCATCAAGGACTGCGGAGACCGAATCAGAATCGCAACTGCAGACCAAAAAGGTTCGGGAAAAATTTCTTTTCATACAACTGTGAGTTCTAATTGTTGAGATTTTTGGAATGGTTGCCGCAGAACAGTATTTTGAAGCCACTTTTAAACCGTCACCTTTAAACCAATATGAATGGAGGCATCATTTTAATTGAACAGTCTTGGAATTATTTTGACTTCTGTGGGATAGTTTTGTTCTTGGCTCATTCTGCACAAAGTGCTTTTAAACAGCAGTTGCCCAGTGAAGCAATCTAAAATCAACAAAATCATTTAAAAAACGGAATGCAAATGGGAAACGAGATAAACCCATAGAGCCCAATTTTGATGCCCGCTACCACAACTTTGATATTATAAGTCTTAGTTAACATCTCTGATGCTTTTTGGCATTAGCACCAGCCCCTGTGTCCTCTCATTAAGAAACATGAGCATGTCTAACTACAAATTCCAATGAAAACAGTTTGCTCTTTAAAAACGTTTCTGTGGAACAATCAAATTTTTTCATTGTTTTTCTGTTCCTTCAATCCCAACCAGTTTTATGGGAATCAAGGGCGATTATTTTCCGGCAAGCTGACGGGTATGTTTACTGTTCGTGCTTTTGTTTATTTATGTCGATAGTAAAAGCGGAAATAGTTAATAAATTAGGGGCTTTGCTGCATTTTACACAATCAAGCTTGTTTAGTCTCTAGGAAAAATTTGTTTGATCAAAGAGATTCTGTTTTTTGTTTCAACGAGAGGCATAATAATATTTTATAAAGCTGATTTTTCAATTAATTTCAGAACCAAGTGAGGGTAGAATTTCTCCATGTAATTTTTTTTCATTAATATACTCAGTTCAGTTGTCGATCTTTTGCTGAGTTTCGGCTGTCATTAATTAGTTTTACAACTACAAATTTCTAAAGTGGTTGAAGATTTTGTACATTTTTTGCAAAACACGTAATTTGTCGTTTCTTTAATTTAAAATGGCTGTGAACCTGAGTTTTTTTTTAATTTTTCCTTTTTGACTTAGCACAACCAACTTTGCACAGATCAACGGACGGCTACACTATCTCCAATAAAACGTAGTATTGATTTTATTGCATGTTCTATAGCTTTTTCTGCAACGGCAAAAACTTATTCTCAATTTTGACAGTTTTTTTATATGCTCTCTATCACCTGACGCTTAACCGTGAAAAAAATGCATACTCTGGCTATAAACTAAACTACACTAAACATTTGAGCAAAAATTACTAACACTAATTAATAGCCGCCTCATCTCAGCTGGCTATTATAGCGCTCCTATTTTTTTTTACAATCCAAGAATTGGATTGTATTGGTGCTCTGTCTTTTTTATTATTTTTGTAAGATGTTTTCACACCTTTTCTTGACTTTGAGCTTTCAAAACGGGATAAACAGGTAAAGCGCAGCGGGCATCAAGTTTCATTAGAGGCCCTTAACCGCGTTTAAAAGTCCCTCAAGTGCTTAGAGTGGTGAAGCTACTGGGAAGGCCGTAATTCAAGGTTAAAAGGTCATTTTTAGGCGTTTTTGAGCCTCAAAATGTTGCAAATTTTTGCATTTTTCGTCATTTTCCCAATTTTTTTGTTGGACCAGTCTGAAATTGAGCTTTGATAATGGAGTTTGTCATCAGTTAATTCTTTTTTTATGGCCATTTTAAGAGCTAGATGTTTTGATACTCCAAACATAAACACGCAAATTTGTACAAATTTTTAACAAATTTTTCAAGGTTTTTGAAAATTTTTGTCATTTTGTGAGGTTTTTCAGCCCCTGTTGTCAAGAAGCCTCATCTTAGGTTTAATAATAGGTTTTTGCATAATTTCTAGTGGTAATAGAATGGTTTTCAACATTTTAACATCACAAATTTTTGCAATTTTTTTTATAGAACTTACATTTTTTTCAAGTTTTTGAAAATTTTTGTCAATTTTTAGGTTTCTCTAACCTCAATAGCCAAAGAATCTCCTCTAGGCTTTGATAATAGTTTACTGCATAGTTTTATTGGTAATGTGGAATGTGTTTCAAGATTTAAGTATTTCGAAATTAACGATTTTTCAAAAGAGAAATTACAATTTTTTTAAATTTCTGTAAATTTAGTTTTTTTCCTCACTGGCCAGGGAAAAGGTTTTTCCTCACTATAAGGTTTGAAAATATGTTAATGCTTAATTTCTAGTAGCAACAAAATTGTTGTCATTTTATGATATCACAAATTTTTGCAGGCTTTTTAAATATAACTTGCAATTTTTTTGAGTTTTTTTGAAAATGTTTCCGAAATTTATGAGTTTTTCCTGCACCAGGGGCCCAGGAACCTCCTCCAGCGTTTGATAATAAGGCACTGCACAGTTGCTACAGGTAATGGAATTGTAATCAATACATTATAACTCAAAGTTGAGTAATATCTTGATAAAATTTAAAAAAAAAAGTAAATTTTTATTATCATGTTACAAGTTTGTGCATCTTTACGTGCCAGTGAAACTGTTCAAGGCTTGATAAGGATAATGGATAGTCTCTCGAGACAATGAAAGTGTTCTGAAGTTAATAATATAACGATTGTAGCAAGTTGTTGTTAAAAAAGTTGTTATTGTTTTTAAATGTTTTGAATTCTTTTTGTCATTTTCCCAATTTTTTTGTTGGACCAGTCTGAAATTGAGCTTTGATAATGGAGTTTGTCATCAGTTAATTCTTTTTTTATGGCCATTTTAAGAGCTAGATGTTTTGATACTCCAAACATAAACACGCAAATTTGTACAAATTTTTAACAAATTTTTCAAGGTTTTTGAAAATTTTTGTCATTTTGTGAGGTTTTTCAGCCCCTGTTGTCAAGAAGCCTCATCTTAGGTTTAATAATAGGTTTTTGCATAATTTCTAGTGGTAATAGAATGGTTTTCAACATTTTAACATCACAAATTTTTGCAATTTTTTTTATAGAACTTACATTTTTTTCAAGTTTTTGAAAATTTTTGTCAATTTTTAGGTTTCTCTAACCTCAATAGCCAAAGAATCTCCTCTAGGCTTTGATAATAGTTTACTGCATAGTTTTATTGGTAATGTGGAATGTGTTTCAAGATTTAAGTATTTCGAAATTAACGATTTTTCAAAAGAGAAATTACAATTTTTTTAAATTTCTGTAAATTTAGTTTTTTTCCTCACTGGCCAGGGAAAAGGTTTTTCCTCACTATAAGGTTTGAAAATATGTTAATGCTTAATTTCTAGTAGCAACAAAATTGTTGTCATTTTATGATATCACAAATTTTTGCAGGCTTTTTAAATATAACTTGCAATTTTTTTGAGTTTTTTTGAAAATGTTTCCGAAATTTATGAGTTTTTCCTGCACCAGGGGCCCAGGAACCTCCTCCAGCGTTTGATAATAAGGCACTGCACAGTTGCTACAGGTAATGGAATTGTAATCAATACATTATAACTCAAAGTTGAGTAATATCTTGATAAAATTTAAAAAAAAAGTAAATTTTTATTATCATGTTACAAGTTTGTGCATCTTTACGTGCCAGTGAAACTGTTCAAGGCTTGATAAGGATAATGGATAGTCTCTCGAGACAATGAAAGTGTTCTGAAGTTAATAATATAACGATTGTAGCAAGTTGTTGTTAAAAAAGTTGTTATTGTTTTTAAATGTTTTGAATTCTTTTTGTCATTTTTTGAGTTTAACGACCTTTACGAATTCAAAATAATTGGGCAAAATATTTCAAAGCTTGCGCGTGAACTAATGATCTTTTTGAATTGTGTCATTTATGGCCTTCAGGTTAAAAGCTTCAAGAGTTTTAGCAATGATTTTTGTCTTGTTTGTTTGATTGTTTTAGGTTCTCACCATTTGAGATTTTGTCTTTTTGGCTGGCATTGTTCAATTGATCTGCTGGTCAGGTGTATTAGGTCTGTTTTATTCAATTCTTTGGATTGTATTTCAGGACTTGTCCTGCTATGTTTTTTTACTTCGTCGAATAAAAAAATTTTTCGCTTTACCTCATTTTGCCGCTTTTTCAACATTTTGCGTGATATCTTTTTGACTTCTCTAGACTAGTTTCTCTCTTCTCTCATTCTGCTAAAAGTGATTTTGAACATCAGTTGCTCAGCAAAGCAATTCAAAATGAACAGAGTCAGTATAAAAAATTGAAGTCAGAAGTAGAAACGGGATAAACCCATAAAGCCCAATTTTAGATGCCCGCTATTTGAACGTCGTTACTATAAGTCTTAGTTACCATCTCTAATGCTTATTGGTATTGATAGTAGCCCCTGTAGCCTCTCTCTAAGAAACAGAAGTACGTTATCTTCAACTACGAAATGCCATCAAAATAAATCGGACTTAAAAAATGTTTTTGTACAAAAATCTTTTTTTTTTCAATATCTTCTATTCTTTCAATCCCAATCGTGCTTATTGGAATCAACGGCGGCTATTTTCCGGCAATCTGCCGGGTATGTTTCTTTTCTCTGCCCAATAAGTTACTATGCTCTGGGTGATTTTTTCATTATGTAATGAATCACTTTTTTTTTGTTTAATTGCTCTCAAACAAAGCTTGCAGCAAATATCTCAGTCGTGTGATATTTTTTTTTGCAATTTTTTTGCTGAACCATTTTTTTTCGTCTGAACTTTCTGCCTTATCGTCCTCAAAAACGGGATAAACATGTAATGCCCGGAGGGCATTAAGTTCCCTTAGAGCATTACGCCCTACTAGATAGACTCTAACTATTCACTGAAACTGTTCTGGAGACGTAGTTTCATGGTGCGAACGGTGGTTCCTGGAAATTGACCCCCCCTCCGCACATTCATTCTCTTATTAAGCTAAATCACGGCGCACAGTTCCTAGAGTTTGTTCACGGGATACAGTTCCTAATTAAATAACAACCAGACGTAATCTGCTCCTCCAGTTACAGAGCACATGCCATTACATATTAAATTATTAAAAAGGTAGCACGTGCGTCTGGGGGTGCAAATAATATGCACCCACTGAGCTGGGGAGTGCACAAACGGAAAAGATTTGAAATTTGATTACAAGGTACTGTAACATCGCGTCAAAAACAAAGGTTAAATATTTAATTCGAAAAATTATAGGGTTCTAACTTATTTTTGACATTCAGTATAATTTAGACTCAAGTTTTTGAATTTAATATTAGTCATTATTGCTCCATGGTAAATTGCTTGTATTATACAGGAATGCCAAGCTCCTTGCGGAAGATGCCAAAACCGGGGGATCCAAGAGAGTACAGTGTGGTCGAGTGGATATTCGACCCATCTCTCAAGTCAGTAATAAACCCACGTTTTACGATGACTTTTTCGACCTCTCTCGCCACTGATCTTTTTTTAACTGCTCTCAAACTATGCTTGTTGCAAATATTGTAACGCGTCTTTTCTGCGAATTTTGGCTGTTTTCTGTAAATTTAACATGTGGGCAGTTTAACTCAATTTGCGGCTCTTCACTAATAGAAGTCAAACCAAAACTGGGGTCATTTTTTCCCACGATAAATCCTAATAGTGGTCTAAAGTAAATGCAATAACGTCATTTGACGTCACTAATTGCACCATTACCCTCCATTGACTGAAGCACTGTGTATTGGAATCGGACCACCACCTGTCGTTCAGGATCAATTCGTTCGACGTTAGTTGGTTATGTTTTAAAGAGGTCTTTTCCATCAAGGGTTGGAACTTGACACTAGCTCTGTAGTTTTCCTTTCATTGAGTGATTCGGTTTTGAAATGGTTCCATTTCGTTGTAAATGTAAAATTAAGTCTCATAGCAGCAATCGTAGAGTTTACTGAGCTCTGAATGTTCTGTTCAGCGTAATTGTTGAGTAACGCGTGAGCAGGCAGATACTCATGGTTTGAAGTGCGTTTTTTGATATTCCAAATTTAACCCCCAATCTCTCTTATGCTCCCGCTCGCTCTGGGGCTAGCCTCCCTATGCCCAAGCTAGCTACAGCCGAAGATTGCTTTTTGCCTGCTGTTCAGGAGCAGTTCTTCTGATGATAGCTGGTTGTGTTATTTTTTTGAAGATTTATTTGGTTTTTGGTAATTCCATTGTTTTTTTCGCAATAATATTTAATATGGAAAAACGATTTTTTTCGATGATGCCTCCTTAAAAATTATACACCTGTTAACAAAATTCAATAATAAATTTGCACATTTACATTGTGAACTGCTTTTTCTTGAAGCGTTTATGATCTGTTCAAGCATTTTTCATGTCAATAGGAATTCAATTTGTAGTTGTGATTTAAGTCACTTCAGAGTACAATGTAGTGCAAAATACCGGGCAGTTTAACGCTTGATTTTTTTGCAGGACATTCAAGGGTCAATGGACAGCTAATGGTTTTTAATATTTACGCAATATGCCTTTCTCAAATATTCCAGTATTTGTTTGTGTTTTTGTTGTCTTAGCTTTAAACCTAGTCTCATCGATGATAGGTCTGGTGTGCTTTCTAATGAGGCACAAATAAGCCCACGCAATGTTTCAAAACAAAAACTTATGACCCTTATGGTTTTACCACCATAAAATTTAAGTTTTATTGCTTTTTTGAGTTTTGCTCATTTCTATTGTTCCTTTTGTTGTCTCATCACTTCATCTCATTAAAATTTATTAATTGCTCTCAAACGAAGTTTGTAGCAATTATATTAGTCCTGTCGATCTTTATTATGCGATTTTTCGCTTGACCGATTTTTCGTCTGACGCTTTTGACTTTTCCTCCTCAAAAACGGGATAAACAGGCAGGGCCCAGCGGGCATTAAGTGCTCGTAGAGTCTTTCAGCTCAGCTATGTTTCAGCTCAAACTGTTTTGCAGACTTATACTTACGGTGTGAAGTCGGTTCTTAGAGGTTGAAGACCCCTCCACTGTTAACCCCCCTCCCGCTATTGCCCCCAACCCCCCGCGCACTGTTACCCCCAAACCATTGTTGCCCCTATCAGCCCTCGGCTCAGCCCCCCCCCCCCCCCCGTTCCTAGCCACTGACGAACAACCGCTCGCCAAAATCACGCAAATTTATTTTGAACAATGTTTTTTCAAGCCTTTTGAAAATTTTAAATATTTTTCTGATTTTTATATGCTTTAAGTATCAAGGAACCTCCTCTAGGTTTTCATAATAGGTTACTGCATAGTTTTTAATGGTAATGGAATGGTTTTAATTTTTTAACATCACGGATTTTAGCATTTTTTTGACAAGACGTGCAAAGTTTTAGACATTAATTTTTCCTTATTCAGGTCATTCCAGACCCGGGGGCCAGAAAACCTCCTTAAGGGTTTGATAATACGTTACTGACATTTTTTTTGCCATGGAGTAGTTTTTCAACTTTTCATTGTCACAAATTTTAGCAATTGTTTGATAAAAATGGCTTTTTATCAAATTTTTTTTTTGAAAATTTGTGTTTTTTTTCTTTAGTTTTTTTCATGCTCAAGAGCCAAGGAACCTTCACTAGGGTTTGAAAATCTTTTACTGTATAGTTTCTAGATGTAACGGAATGTTTTTCAAGATTTTGATATCTCGAATTCAAGAAATTTTTTGAAATATTTGTAATTTTTTATTTTTTGATTTTTCACCAGGGACACTGGTACCTCATTCAAAGTTTGATTAAGAAAGCTGCTGCATAGTCTCTAGAGGTAATGGAATGGTGATAAACTTTTTTTATGACTCCAGTTTTAGTAATTGTTCGATAAACTTTAATTTTTTTTTCAAATTTCGGAAAATTTTTATGTTCCAAGTGTATGGACCTTTATGAGCCAGTGGTACTATCTCATGCTTGAAACAGGGATACTGGATAGTCTCTTGAAACAATGGAATGGTTCTTAAATTATTATTATCTTGTAGTTTATGAAAATTTTTGTAAAATTTGTTTTCCAAAATTTTTCAATATTTGTCGTTTTCTGAGTTTAACGACCATTACTGGCCAACAAAACTTTTTTTGTCTTGGAGATGGGTTACTTGACATAATTTTCGGTACAACAATGGTTTTGAACTATTTTTACTGCGAAATTGAAAACTTTTGTTTTTAATTTTGCCGTTTTAACTTTTTTATATGACATTTACTAACAAGACTAGAAAACTAGAAGTCGCAGAGTCGAATCCCATCATGGAAAGTATTCCTATCTCTCTTTCTCTATCCGTCGATTAGGGTTTTTCCTTCTATTTCTCGTTCACTTTCTCTCTCTCTCTCTCTGTGTGTGTGTGTGTGTGTGTCTTTGTTGATGCCGCACTTCAGCTGCTGTTATTTGGAGTAATGTCAGGATCTCTGATCCTCATTAACATTGATTTATTGTGGAAATGTTTTTTATCATAATGACATAACAGGCGCTTCTTTGGAAATCATTGTTAATTGCTCTGAAAAGCAATTTGTGGCAGATATGTCAATCCTGTGTCTCTTTTATGCAATTTTTTGCTTGGCCGATTTTTTGCCTGACCCATTTGACTTTCGTCTTCAAAAACCAGATAAAGAGGTAGCGCCGATTTTGCATGAAGTTCTTTTAGAGACGTTCAGCCCACTAGTCTTAAAGTATGCGAATAACAGAAATTGTTTTGGGACTTATACTTATGGTGTGAAAGGCTGTTCTTAAAAATTGACCCCAACCCCCCCCCCACCCACTGCCCCGACATCAGCCCACCCCAATCCACTTTTGCACCCCCGCTGCGGTGCACCCTACGCTCATTCAATTAATCTAAAGCTAGCCTCACTAAACCGTGGCTAGCTACTGACGAAGCCAACCGCTCGTGGGTCGTTTGAGAGCAATTCGCCCGACGTTATTCGCTTATGTTTATATTTCGTTGGTTAGCTTATTTAGTGTTGCCAGTTAATAGCTAATCATTGTTTCTAACTTGGATCATGCGTTTTTTTCAAGTTTTCAATAAATTTTAAGTTTAACCCGCATTTTTTGTTGTTGTTATATCTCTTTTTTTAGCTGCAAAGCTGTAAGCTGAGCGGAGCTATATTGCGGTGCTCTTGGTTTTTTTTTGGTTCGTCGTCTGACGCTCTTCGTTTTACATTTGTTCAGACTGCAAAACTTAAAAACGCAACTTTTCTGAAGGACTTCTTCCTCTAACTAAAGGCGCTTTCGCGCGTGACGACATTTCTCATTCTCTCTCTAGCAAAGGTTTTAAGATCATCTGCCTGATTAGATTTTGGTCATACGTGACTTACCTCACTCCAGAAGATGACTTTTGCACTTTAAAACTTAAGTTTAATTTGAAATAGTTTGAATTGAAAGAAACGTATATGTGCAGTAAAGGTCCCTAATAAAAGGCTTCTGTGGAATGAATGTAGACACGGTTTATTAATTTATCGCCAATTTTTTTGTCCAGCTTTTTGAGCGGCGTCAATTTTTTTTCTATTTAGATCTGTATCTGTTTCTATCTCTGTTATGCGGCACGCAAGTCTATTCTTTCGCAACTATTCTGGCAATCTACTGGCTATGTTCTCAATTTATTTTATTTTTACTTTTTCACGACTTTGGAACTGGTTTTCAGCAATTAATTTTTTTTATAGCTGCGAAGCTGTAAGCTGAGCGAAGCTATATTGCGGTGCTCTTGGTTTTTTTTGTTTCGTCGTCTAACGCTCTTTTTTCGTTTTACATATGTTCACACAGCAAAGCTGAAAAAGTCAAATTTTCTGAATTACTTCTTCCTCTCACTAACGGCATTTGCGCGCGTGACGTCATTTCTCACTCGCTTTAGCCAAAGTTTTTAGGTTAATTGCGTGAATAGATTTTGATCACAAGTGACTTACCTCACTCAATAAAATGACTTTTGCACTTTAAAAGTTAAGTTTAATTTGAATTTGTTTAAGGTCAAAGGAACTCATTTGTGCAGTAAAGGTCCCTAATAAGAGGCTTCTGCGGGATGAATTTTAACAAACTTTATTTATCGCTGAATGTTTTTTTACCTTGTTCTTTGAGCGGCGTTGATTTTTTTTCAATTTAGATCTGTATCTGTTTCTATCTCTATTATATGGCACGCAGGTCTATTCTTTCGCAGCTATTCCGGCAATCTGCCAGCTATGTTTTAATTTTGCCGTTTTTTGTCCGTTTGTTGTGTTGTCCCTTAGTGTCATTCATAACGGATTTCACCAGCCCTATTGTAACAGCATTTGATTCATTTTTTCGTGGGTGTGCAGCTAATCGTTCTTTTGGTGACACATCATGAATAGAATTTAAAAACAGAATCTCTATTTGTCAGCAACCTTCTGGTCTCTGGTCCCCATATTTTTTAACTTCAGGCCTTTATGCTCTATTTCGCGACTGCTTTTTAATAGCCACGAACCGATAGCTAAGTCCTTTTGGGTCTCATTTTGTTTTTTAATTTGTTCCATTCATGGTCCCTTCTAGGTCAGTTTTCCGTTTTGTCTTTGAATTGTACGTCAGGACTTGTCCTGCTATGTTTTTTATTTCGTCGTCAAGATTTTTTTGCGACCATATGACGTCACAACCACTTCAAATCTGCTTTTTGTTTTTTCTTTTATGCAATTTCAACTGATATGCGTGCGTGAAGTCATTTTTCGATCTTAGTGGGCGAGTTTTTTGTTCATTCGCGTGATTAAATTTTTGGTCACACGACTTACCTCACTCTCAAAAAGGACTTCCTCGCTTTGAAATTGACTTTTATTTACTTTAATGCAAAGCAATGAGGTCAAATGGGTGGTTGTCACTCTGAATGAAGTTTATTTGAGAGCAGCTAATAGAGACAGCAAAAACAGCTAATAGAGACATATCAGCTTTCAATAAATAGACGAATTTTTTTGGTCTGTTTTTTTTACTGTTTTTTAGATTGTAGATCTACAAAGCTATTGCGGCTATTTTCTGGCAATCTGCCAGCTATTTTCATCTAATTGTGTTTCTGCTCTAATAATTTTCAAGCCTGTCGGGTCTTCTGCTTTGTTGGCCATCGAAAAATTTTTGCGGTCTGGATTTCAGTTCACGACTAATCCCTTTTCTTTGAGTTTGTTGTCTTCCCTATGTTTTTTTATCCCGTTTTATCACGCATTCAAGGTTTTTGAAGCCTTGTATCAGACACGAGCTGAATTTGAATAAAGATTTTCAGTTCGATCTTGTGAGACATTTTTTGACCAAATATGACCTACCTCACTCCAGACTTCAGGACTCTTATTGAAACAATATCGTTATGGTTCACTCTGGTTGAAATTCATTGGATGCCACACGAAGAAAATAATCAAAACAAAAGAACTTTGTTTGTTGTCGAATTTGGTTTGAGAATAGGAATAGAATTTAAAAACAGAATCTCTATTTGTCAGCAACCTCCTGGTCTCTGGTCCCAATATTTTGTAACTTAAGGCCTTTATGCTCTATTTCGCGACTGCTTTTTAATAGCCACGAACCGATAGCTAAGTCCTTTTGGGTCTCATTTTGTTTTTTAATTTGAACAGAAAATTTTTCAAATTTTGTTTTCTTCAGATCTGAAAGCACATTTTTATGATATATAAAAAATTGAAGTGATAGTCTTGAAGGCGAAAGATCTCCGAAAGAGCTAGTTGTTTTTTGAATTCAAACTTTTCATTAATTGCCCATGTCAGCTTCTCAACGGCTATAATTTTGGCGCTCTCCTTTTTACAATTCAAAGAATTTGAATTGTATCGGGGCGCTGTCTGTTTTTAAGATAAGTTCACACATTTTCATGATTTTTGAAGTCAAATTGGAGTAGTGATTTTGGTCACGCCGAAACAGGAAGTGGAGCCGAAAAAGCTAGGGGTTTTGCGGTGTGACATTTTTTCGCTCTAAAGTCAAAGTAGAGTGAGAAAACGATGTTTCAACAGATATTCGCTTTCTCGCTAGTTGTTTTCACTTTGATTTTTAATGTTTTTTTCGGTTGTTTTGGATCGGCTTTTTTTCTGAATGGTTTTCTCAATTCATTCATAGTCCTTTCTAGGTCTAGTTTTCTGTTTAGTCAATGAAATTTCTTTGAATTGTACGTTAGAACTTGTCCTGCTATGTTTTTTTAATTCGCTTTACCTTTTCATCACGTTTTTCGTTTTAGATAAGTCACGATTTTCATGTTTGACTCGTGACTTACCAAACTCTCTGTTTCAGAAGAATTGATTTTAAATTTTTTAAATTAAATTACGCTATGTAGTTAGCACAGTCAGAGTCAAAAGAGCAATTTCAAAAGAAAGGGGATAAACCGATAAAGCCCGGTCATTAAGTCATATTGCATTAGGTTATCAAATTTATTAGAGCGATTGCTAGCTGATATTAGTATTCAGCTTAATCGCTTTAGGTTTAAGAGGTGACACAAGAAAAATTTCAGAATCTAACTGAAAATGCACACCGAATTAGAAGACTTTACGAAAATTAGGGGGAAAATTCTGTCAATTTCTATATCTTATTTTTTCTCTGTTTCAGTCGCGATGTGCATTTCAAGCTATACCATTATATTTTGGATATTAATTATGCGTTTCAATAGCAAAATGGGCAGATACTTTGTCTTTGAATTGTACGTCAGGACTTGTCCTGCTATGTTTTTTATTTCGTCGTCAAGATTTTTTTGCGACCATATGACGTCACAACCACTTCAAATCTGCTTTTTGTTTTTTCTTTTATGCAATTTCAACTGATATGCGTGCGTGAAGTCATTTTTCGATCTTAGTGGGCGAGTTTTTTGTTCATTCGCGTGATTAAATTTTTGGTCACACGACTTACCTCACTCTCAAAAAGGACTTCCTCGCTTTGAAATTGACTTTTATTTACTTTAATGCAAAGCAATGAGGTCAAATGGGTGGTTGTCACTCTGAATGAAGTTTATTTGAGAGCAGCTAATAGAGACAGCAAAAACAGCTAATAGAGACATATCAGCTTTCAATAAATAGACGAATTTTTTTGGTCTGTTTTTTTTACTGTTTTTTAGATTGTAGATCTACAAAGCTATTGCGGCTATTTTCTGGCAATCTGCCAGCTATTTTCATCTAATTGTGTTTCTGCTCTAATAATTTTCAAGCCTGTCGGGTCTTCTGCTTTGTTGGCCATCGAAAAATTTTTGCGGTCTGGATTTCAGTTCACGACTAATCCCTTTTCTTTGAGTTTGTTGTCTTCCCTATGTTTTTTTATCCCGTTTTATCACGCATTCAAGGTTTTTGAAGCCTTGTATCAGACACGAGCTGAATTTGAATAAAGATTTTCAGTTCGATCTTGTGAGACATTTTTTGACCAAATATGACCTACCTCACTCCAGACTTCAGGACTCTTATTGAAACAATATCGTTATGGTTCACTCTGGTTGAAATTCATTGGATGCCACACGAAGAAAATAATCAAAACAAAAGAACTTTGTTTGTTGTCGAATTTGGTTTGAGAATAGGAATAGAATTTAAAAACAGAATCTCTATTTGTCAGCAACCTCCTGGTCTCTGGCCCCGATATTTTGTAACTTAAGGCCTTTATGCTCTATTTCGGGACTGCTTTTTAATAGCCACGAACCGATAGCTAAGTCCTTTTGGGTCTCATTTTGTTTTTTAATTTGAACAGAAAATTTTTCAAATTTTGTTTTCTTCAGATCTGAAAGCACATTTTTATGATATATAAAAAATTGAAGTGATAGTTTTGAATGCGAAAGATCTCCGAAAGAGCTAGTTGTTTTTTGAATTCAAACTTTTCATTAATTGCCCATGTCAGCTTCTCAACGGCTATAATTTTGGCGCTCTCCTTTTTACAATTCAAAGAATTTGAATTGTATTGGGGCGCTGTCTGTTTTTAAGATAAGTTCACACATTTTCATGATTTTTGAAGTCAAATTGGAGTAGTGATTTTGGTCACGCCGAAACAGGAAGTGGAGCCGAAAAAGCTTTTGTAGTGGTTTTGCGGTGTGACATTTTTTCGCTCTAAAGTCAAAGTAGAGTGGGAAAACGATGTTTCAACAGATATTCGTTTCTCGCTAGTTGTTTTCACTTTGATTTTTAATGTTTTTTTCGGTTGTTTTGGATCGGCTTTTTTTCTGAATGGTTTTCCCAATTAATTCATAGTCCTTTCTAGGTCTAGTTTTCTGTTTAGTCAATGAAATTTCTTTGAATTGTACGTTAGAACTTGTCCTGCTATGTTTTTTTAATTCGCTTTACCTTTTCATCACGTTTTTCGTTTTAGATAAGTCACGATTTTCATTTTGACTCGTGACTTACCATACTCTCTGTTTCAGAAGAATTGATTTTAAATTTTTTAAATTAAATTACGCTATGTAGTTAGTACAGTCAGAGTCAAAAGAGCAATTTCAAAAGAAAGGGGATAAACCGATAAAGCCCGGTCATTAAGTCATATTGCATTAGGTTATCAAATTTATAAGAGCGATTGCTAGCTGATATTAGTATTCAGCTTAATCGCTTTAGGTTTAAGAGGTGACACAAGAAAAATTTCAGAATCTAACTGAAAATGCACACCGAATTAGAAGACTTTACGAAAATTAGGGGGAAAATTCTGTCAATTTCTATATCTTATTTTTTCTCTGTTTCAGTCGCGATGTGCATTTCAAGCTATACCATTATATTTTGGATATTAATTATGCGTTTCAATAGCAAAATGGTCAGATACTTCTGAACTTTTTCGTTAATTTTTAATAGCCGCTGTCAGCCTCTCAACGGCTATAATTTTGGCACTCTCCTTTTTACAATTCAAAGAATTTGAATTGTATTGGGGCGCTGTCTGTTTTTAAGATAAGTTCACACAATTTCTTGATTTTTGAAGTCAAATTGGAGTAGTGATTTTGATCACGTCGAAACAGGAAGTGGAGCGAAAAAGCGAGTGGTTTTGCGGCGTGAAATTTTTTCGCTCTACTTTTAAAGCAGAGTGCCAAAACGGTGTTTGATCAAAAATTCGCTTTCTCGCTAGTGGTTTTTTGTTCACATGCGGCTATTTCACTTTGTTTTTTTTTACTGTTTTTTTATTTTATGGATTGGATTTTTTTCTAAACCATTTTCCCAATTCACTCATAGTCCGTTCTCGGTCTAGTTTTTTTGTTAAGTCATTGAAAATTCTTTGAATTGTAGGTCAGGACCTTTCCTGCTATGTTTTTTAATTCGCTTTACCTTTTGATCTAGTCTTTCGTTTCACTTAAGTCACGTTATTCACACTTGATTTCTGACATACTTCACTCGCTGTTTCAACTGAAAGGATTTTAAGTTCTTTTACGCATTGAATTGCGCAATGTGGTAAAAACTATCAAAGGCAAATGATCAAAATCAAAAGAGACGGGATAAACCGATAAAGCCCGGTTATTAAGTCCTTGAGAATTATCAAAAATCATCAGAGTGTTTGCTAGCTGATATTGGTTTTAATCTTATTAGCTTTCAGTTTAGAAGCTGAATTAAGTATTATTTTAGAATTCAACTGAAACTGCAAGCCAAATTAGAATACTTTGTGACGCTGAAAAAAATCAGTCAATTTATCCCTTCTTTTTTTCTGTTTCAATCCCGATCTGCATCAAGCGCGTCAACAGCGGCTATTTTCCGGCAATCTGCCGGCTCTGTTTATAATGTGTTGCATGCTTGGTAGGTTCCTTTTCTTTCTGTTGTTTCCGTGCGGTTGCCAGTTTTGACTTTTTGGCTGATTTAATCTTGCTCTTTCAGCGCCTTGTACCCCGGATTTCGTAAAAGGCGCCTTCGTTAATTGCCTCGTCATGCTGTTTTTCATTGTCGTCATTTTGTTCAAAGATGTGCCGCTACAATTTCGCAATTTTGTGGGAGTTTCTTTTGTTCGTAATGGGGGTGTGCCTGTGACAAACTTTTAACTATGGCTGACCATTTTGTAAAGTAGCGAGGTGGAGGTGTTAAGCAGTAAAATGAGTGTGAGTGGTTTTCTTACTAATGAAAGCAGCATTGTTGTTACAACTATCCCGAACAAGTGGTTTGAAACCATCTCTCTAAAGCGTACCGGGAGATAGGAATTGAAGCGGAACGGGCGCACAGACGAATCAGAAAAAAATGAGAAGCCGAGACAAATGCTTAAATTTGATTGGCTAAATAATCTGATTGTTTTTAATTTAAATTAGAACAAATATAAAAAATGGCGAGTTAATGGTGCGGTCGTGTTACGCTCTGCTCGGCTTCACCATGGTCGCAGCCCCCTGACAGTGAGAGGCTGCAATTAGGGATATACATTTTTTAATTTTTTTTGGTATTTTGTAAGTCTTCCTTAAAAAAAATAGCCTTTAAAGTGATTATTTTAAGATTGACTAATCAGAGCTCGGAAATGACTAATCAAAAAAATTCGGTTTTAAATCTCATTTTATGGCATTCTTCTCTACCCCGTTCGACTATATCGGCGTCTTCTCGAGTGCCGTTTATTTTAGGTTCATAACAGCTACAACTAGCAGCACTGATCCTCCGGGTATTAACTGGCTGTGGAAAAAGTTGGGAGTGGAGAACTGCAAACATACACTTCCCAAATTTGCCCAAAGATTTCTCATGGACAATTTGGACGCTGCGGTGGCCCTCACTGTCCTCTACGACATACGGAAACTGTCCAAACTTCAGAACCAACTACCCGATGTAGTTCAGAAGTGAACAGCTCATCGCTTCATTTCATCACAAAATCAGGATCAATTTGAAACTATAGGCTTTTGTCCAGACATTAAAAATATCATTGATTTGCTTATTTTGCAACTCAATTTTGACGAAAATTGATTTTTGTCTCAATGAAACAAGATCATAACTCCAATTAACCGTCAAATTAGTAAAGCAAACTTGGGATGAAAAACTTGGTTTGCGCATAAAAATTGACTGACCGTGAAACCAAGATTAAATAGATTTTACATTTACTTCAAAAAACTGAAAGCTGTGATATCTTAATGCTGTTAATTTCTAATGGTTTTCATGGAAATTTTGAATGCCACCAATCAAAACAAACAAAGTGTCTGATAATACAGTATTTGATTGTCTGTTTGAGTTGCCCCAACGAAGTTTCAAGCATTTGTTGTATTATTGTGTGTTCTTATTCAAAAATTGTACGTGGTCCTTTTACTTTTCTGATGACTTTTTGCCCCTGCGTTCCTGAATTTTTCTGAGCTGAGTTTCACTTATTCACAATTTCAAGGGCATTGTGAAACGCAGTGCAGTGCAGTTATTCACATTTATAATTGGTCACAAACGTGTAGCACTCACAAGTTTGTAGCAGTAATAATTGATCTGCCGGTCTTTTTATAGCTGCGAAGCTGTAAGCTGAGCGTAGCTATATTGCGGTGCTCTTGGTTTTTTTTACAATTCAAAGAATTTGAATTGTATTGGGGCGCTGTCTTTTTACGACTCGAAGAGGAGTATTGGAGAAGTCCTTTTTTTAATCAATTTTATTGGAGTGATTTTTGAAGCGGGAAATGAAACACGTGAAAAAATTTGGAGTGATTTTGTTGCTGAAGAGTGGAGCAACAAAATGAAGAGTGGAGCGAAGAGAGAGTGGTTTTTGTTCTTATCGCTGTTTTCTACAGAGCGAGAAATTGAGTTGTGAAAAAAAATTCTGTAAGCGAGTGAAATTTTTTGTTCACGTGCGGCATTTTAAAGCAGTTTTTTCCATTTTTTTTTGGTTAAGAGGTTTGGTAGTGATTTTTTTTAGTTTTAGGCTGGTGTTGGTAGTGGTTTGAAGGTTTCTGGAAATTTATATGAATTTTATGCTAATTCGGAGGTTTTTCATGTATATTGTTGATTTTTGGGATAATTTTTGCGATTTTTTGACTTTTGTTTTGTTTTACTGCCTCAAATGGGTATTGAAAAGAACCCTAATACTTGAGCCATTTTTCGTCAACAAATAGTTGCAAATTTGTGGATAGGAAGCAATTTTTTGTTGAGAAATATGACGAAAAATAGCGAAAATTGGAACTATTTTTCTTAATTTTTTGCAGTTTTTTGTTTTTTTTTCTGTTCTATAGATCAATTTCTGGTCCTATTATGAGTTGCCTATTGTTTTGCGAGCAGCTGGATACCCTATTGGCTGAAAAGAGTTTTTTTTATTTTTGTGATTTTGTAATATTAAAAAATTTATTAATTTTTCCAGTGTTTTAGTCAAAGTTGTTGGTAAGAGCTTATTTTTCATGATTTGGCTTCAAGTATTTTTGAAAATTCTCATAATTGGTTTTATTAGGTACTAGTTGTGTTGATGAACTAATGTTGACAGGGATAGATATTTCGGGGTCTCAATTGATGACAAATTTGGATCAGATTTGTTATCATATTTTAATAGATTTGATTTTTTTAAAGTTTTTCATGGTTTCGCTTCAAGATACTCCTAAAGTAGTGGAGGCACGTTTTGTTTGATGAGTAGTTGGATGGCTTTCAAATGGATTTCTACTTCGAGTCGTTTCCGGAATTCTTCCGGCTGTGTTTTTCTTAAGATCTGTTCACACATTTTCATGATTTTTGAAGTCAAATTGGAGTAGTGATTTTAGTCACGCCGAAACACGGAATGGAGCAAAAAAGCGAGTGAAAAATTCGGTTTCTCGGTGTTGGTTTTTTTTGTTCACATGCGGCAATTTCACTCTGATTTTTACTGTATTTTCGATTTTTTGGATTGGATTTTTTTTAAACCATTTTCCCAATTCTCTCATAGTCCGTTCTCGGTCTAGTTTTTTTGTTTAGTCATTGAAAATTCTTTGAATTGTAGGTCAGGACCTTTCCTGCTATGTTTTTTAATTCGCTTTACCTTTTGATCTAGTCTTTCGTTTCACTTAAGTCACGTTATTCACACTTGATTTCTGACATACTTCACTCGCTGTTTCAACTGAAAGGATTTTAAGTTCTTTTACGCATTGAATTGCGCAATGTGGTAAAAACTATCAAAGGCAAATGATCAAAATCAAAAGAGACGGGATAAACCGATAAAGCCCGGTTATTAAGTCCTTGAGAATTATCAAAAATCATCAGAGTGTTTGCTAGCTGATATTGGTTTTAATCTTATTAGCTTTCAGTTTAGAAGCTGAATTAAGTATTATTTTAGAATTCAACTGAAACTGCAAGCCAAATTAGAATACTTTGTGACGCTGAAAAAAATCAGTCAATTTATCCCTTCTTTTTTTCTGTTTCAATCCCGATCTGCATCAAGCGCGTCAACAGCGGCTATTTTCCGGCAATCTGCCGGCTCTGTTTATAATGTGTTGCATGCTTGGTAGGTTCCTTTTCTTTCTGTTGTTTCCGTGCGGTTGCCAGTTTTGACTTTTTGGCTGATTTAATCTTGCTCTTTCAGCGCCTTGTGCCCCGGATTTCGTAAAAGGCGCCTTCGTTAATTGCCTCGTCATGCTGTTTTTCATTGTCGTCATTTTGTTCAAAGATGTGCCGTTACAATTTCGGAATTTTGTGAGAGTTTCTTTTGTTCGTAATGGGGGTGTGCCTGTGACAAACTTTTAACTATGGCTGACCATTTTGTAAAGTAGCGAGGTGGAGGTGTTAAGCAGTAAAATGAGTGAGTGGTTTTCTTACTAATGAAAGCAGCATTGTTGTTACAACTATCCCGAACAAGTGGTTTGAAACCATTTCTCTAAAGCGTACCGGGAGATAGGAATTGAAGCCGAACGGGCGCACAGACGAATCAGAAAAAAATGAGAAGCCGAGACAAATGCTTAAATTTGATTGGCTAAATAATCTGATTGTTTTTAATTTAAATTAGAACAAATATAAAAAATGGCGAGTTAATGGTGCGGTCGTGTTACGCTCTGCTCGGCTTCACCATGGTCGCAGCCCCCTGACAGTGAGAGGCTGCAATTAAGGATATACATTTTTTAAATTTTTTTGGTATTTTGTAAGTCTTCCTTATAAAAAATTGCCTTTAAAGTGATTATTTTAAGATTGACTAATCAGAGCTCGGAAATGACTAATCAAAAAAATTCGGTTTTAAATCTCATTTTATGGCATTCTTCTCTACCCCGTTGGACTATATCGGCGTCTTCTCGAGTGCCGTTTATTTTAGGTTCATAACAGCTACAACTAGCAGCACTGATCCTCCGGGTATTAACTGGCTGTGGAAAAAGTTGGGAGTGGAGAACTGCAAACATACACTTCCCAAATTTGCCCAAAGATTTCTCATGGACAACTTGGACGCTGCGGTGGCCCTCACTGTCCTCTACGACATACGGAAACTGTCCAAACTGCAGAACCAATTACCCGATGTAGTTCAGAAGTGAACAGCTCATCACTTCATTTCATCACAAAATCAGGATCAATTTGAAATTATAGACTTTCGTCCAGACATTAAAAATATCATTGCTTTGCTTATTTTGCAACTCAATTTTGACGAAAATTGATTTTTGTCTCAATGAAACAAGATCATAACTCCAATTAACCGTCAAATTAGTAAAGCAAACTTGGGATGAAAAACTTGGTTTGCGCATAAAAATTGACTGACCGTGAAACCAAGATTAAATAGATTTTGCATTTACTTCAAAAAACTGAAAGCTGTGTTATCTTAATGCTGTTAATTTCTAATGGTTTTCATGGAAATTTTGAATGCCACCAATCAAAACAAACAAAGCGTCTGATAATACAGTATTTGATTGTCTGTTTGAGTTGCCCGAATGAAGTTTCAAGCATTTGTTGTATTCTTGTGTGTTCTTATTCAAAAATTGTACGTGGTCCTTTTACTTTTCTGATGACTTTTTGCCCCTGCGTTCCTGAATTTCTCTGAGCTAAGTTTCACTTATTCACAATTTCAAGGGCATTGTGAAACGCAGTGCAGTGCAGTTATTCACATTTAAAATTGGTCACAAACGTGTAGCACTCACAAGTTTGTAGCAGTAATAATTGATCTGCCGGTCTTTTTATAGCTGCGAAGCTGTAAGCTGAGCGCAGCTATATTGCGGTGCTCTTGGTTTTTTTTACAATTCAAAGAATTTGAATTGTATTGGGACGCTGTCTTTTTACGACTCGAAGAGGAGTATTGGAGAAGTCCTTTTTTTAATCAATTTTATTGGAGTGATTTTTGAAGCGGGAAATGAAACACGTGAAAAAATTTGGAGTGATTTTGTTGCTGAAGAGTGGAGCAACAAAATGAAGAGTGGAGCGAAGAGAGAGTGGTTTTTGTTCTTATCGCTGTTTTCTACAGAGCGAGAAATTGAGTTGTGAAAAAAATTCTGTAAGCGAGTGAAATTTTTTGTTCACGTGCGGCATTTTAAAGCAGTTTTTTCCAATTTTTTTTGGTTAAGAGGTTTGGTAGTGATTTTTTTTAGTTTTAGGCTGGTGTTGGTAGTGGTTTGAAGGTTTCTGGAAATTTATATGAATTTTATGCTAATTCGGAGGTTTTTCATGTATATTGTTGATTTTTGGGATAATTTTTGCGATTTTTTGACTTTTGTTTTGTTTTACTGCCTCAAATGGGTATTGAAAAGAACCCTAATACTTGAGCCATTTTTCGTCAACAAATAGTTGCAAATTTGTGGATAGGAAGCAATTTTTTGTTCAGAAATATGACGAAAAATAGCGAAAATTGGAACTATTTTTCTTAATTTTTTGCAGTTTTTTGTTTTTTTTTCTGTTCTATAGATCAATTTCTGGTCCTATTATGAGTTGCCTATTGTTTTGCGAGCAGCTGGATACCCTATTGGCTGAAAAGAGTTTTTTTTATTTATGTGATTTTGTAATATTAAAAAATTTATTAATTTTTCCAGTGTTTTAGTCAATGTTGTTGGTAAGAGCTTATTTTTCATGATTTGGCTTCAAGTATTTTTGAAAATTCTCATAATTGGTTTTATTAGGTACTATTTGTGTTGATGAACTAATGTTGACAGGGATAGATATTTCGGGGTCTCAATTGATGACAAATTTGGATCAGATTTGTTATCATATTTTAATAGATTTGATTTTTTTAAAGTTTTTCATGGTTTCGCTTCAAGATACTCCTAAAGTAGTGGAGGCACGTTTTGTTTGATGAGTAGTTGGATGGCTTTCAAATGGATTTCTACTTCGAGTCATTTCCGGAATTCTTCCGGCTGTGTTTTTCTTAAGATCTGTTCGCACATTTTCATGATTTTTGAAGTCAAATTGGAGTAGTGATTTTAGTCACGCCGAAACACGGAATGGAGCAAAAAAGCGAGTGAAAAATTCGGTTTCTCGGTGTTGGTTTTTTTTGTTCACATGCGGCAATTTCACTCTGATTTTTACTTAATTTTCGATTTTTTGGATTGGATTTTTTTTAAACCATTTTACCAATTCTCTCATAGTCCGTTCTCGGTCTAGTTTTTTTGTTTAGTCATTGAAAATTCTTTGAATTGTAGGTCAGGACCTTTCCTGCTATGTTTTTCAATTCGCTTTACCTTTTGATCTAGTCTTTCGTTTCACTTAAGTCACGTTATTCACGCTTGATTTCTGACATACTTCACTCGCTGTTTCAACTGAAAGGATTTTAAGTTCTTTTACGCATTGAATTGCGCAATGTGGTAAAAACTATCCAAGCCAAATGATCAAAATCAAAAGAGACGGGATAAACCGATAAAGCTCGGTTATTAAGTCCTTGATAATTATCAAAAATCATAAGAGTGTTTGCTAGCTGATATTGGTTTTAATCTTTTTAGCTTTCAGTTTAGAAGCTGAATTAAGTATTATTTTAGAATTCAACTGAAACTGCAAGCCAAATTAGAATACTTTGTGATGCTGAAAAAAATCAGTCAATTTATCCCTTCTTTTTTTCTGTTTCAATCCCGATCTGCATCAAGCGCGTCAACAGCGGCTATTTTCCGGCAATCTGCCGGCTCTGTTTATAATGTGTTGCATGCTTGGTAGGTTCCTTTTCTTTCTGTTGTTTCCGTGCGGTTGCCAGTTTTGACTTTTTGGCTGATTTAATCTTGCTCTTTCAGCGCCTTGTGCCCCGGATTTCGTAAAAGGCGCCTTCGTTAATTGCCTCGTCATGCTGTTTTTCATTGTCGTCATTTTGTTCAAAGATGTGCCGTTACAATTTCGGAATTTTGTGAGAGTTTCTTTTGTTCGTAATGGGGGTGTGCCTGTGACAAACTTTTAACTATGGCTGACCATTTTGTAAAGTAGCGAGGTGGAGGTGTTAAGCAGTAAAATGAGTGAGTGGTTTTCTTACTAATGAAAGCAGCATTGTTGTTACAACTATCCCGAACAAGTGGTTTGAAACCATTTCTCTAAAGCGTACCGGGAGATAGGAATTGAAGCCGAACGGGCGCACAGACGAATCAGAAAAAAATGAGAAGCCGAGACAAATGCTTAAATTTGATTGGCTAAATAATCTGATTGTTTTTAATTTAAATTAGAACAAATATAAAAAATGGCGAGTTAATGGTGCGGTCGTGTTACGCTCTGCTCGGCTTCACCATGGTCGCAGCCCCCTGACAGTGAGAGGCTGCAATTAAGGATATACATTTTTTAAATTTTTTTGGTATTTTGTAAGTCTTCCTTATAAAAAATTGCCTTTAAAGTGATTATTTTAAGATTGACTAATCAGAGCTCGGAAATGACTAATCAAAAAAATTCGGTTTTAAATCTCATTTTATGGCATTCTTCTCTACCCCGTTGGACTATATCGGCGTCTTCTCGAGTGCCGTTTATTTTAGGTTCATAACAGCTACAACTAGCAGCACTGATCCTCCGGGTATTAACTGGCTGTGGAAAAAGTTGGGAGTGGAGAACTGCAAACATACACTTCCCAAATTTGCCCAAAGATTTCTCATGGACAACTTGGACGCTGCGGTGGCCCTCACTGTCCTCTACGACATACGGAAACTGTCCAAACTGCAGAACCAATTACCCGATGTAGTTCAGAAGTGAACAGCTCATCACTTCATTTCATCACAAAATCAGGATCAATTTGAAATTATAGACTTTCGTCCAGACATTAAAAATATCATTGCTTTGCTTATTTTGCAACTCAATTTTGACGAAAATTGATTTTTGTCTCAATGAAACAAGATCATTACTCCAATTAACCGTCAAATTAGTAAAGCAAACTTGGGATGAAAAACTTGGTTTGCGCATAAAAATTGACTGACCGTGAAACCAAGATTAAATAGATTTTGCATTTACTTCAAAAAACTGAAAGCTGTGATATCTTAATGCTGTTAATTTCTAATGGTTTTCATGGAAATTTTGAATGCCACCAATCAAAACAAACAAAGCGTCTGATAATACAGTATTTGATTGTCTGTTTGAGTTGCCCGAACGAAGTTTCAAGAATTTGTTGTATTCTTGTGTGTTCTTATTCAAAAATTGTACGTGGTCCTTTTACTTTTCTGATGACTTTTTGCCCCTGCGTTCCTGAATTTCTCTGAGCTAAGTTTCACTTATTCACAATTTCAAGGGCATTGTGAAACGCAGTGCAGTGCAGTTATTCACATTTAAAATTGGTCACAAACGTGTAGCACTCACAAGTTTGTAGCAGTAATAATTGATCTGCCGGTCTTTTTATAGCTGCAAAGCTGTAAGCTGAGCGTAGCTATATTGCGGTGCTCTTGGTTTTTTTTACAATTCAAAGAATTTGAATTGTATTGGGGCGCTGTCTTACGACTCGAAGAGGAGTATTGGAGAAGTCCTTTTTTTAATCAATTTTATTGGAGTGATTTTTGAAGCGGGAAATGAAACACGTGAAAAAATTTGGAGTGATTTTGTTGCTGAAGAGTGGAGCAACAAAATGAAGAGTGGAGCGAAGAGAGAATGGTTTTTTTTCTTATCGCTGTTTTCTACAGAGCGAGAAATTGAGTTGTGAAAAAAAATTCTGTAAGCGAGTGAAATTTTTTGTTCACGTGCGGCATTTTAAAGCAGTTTTTTCCAATTTTTTTTGGTTAAGAGGTTTGGTAGTGATTTTTTTTAGTTTTAGGCTGGTGTTGGTAGTGGTTTGAAGGTTTCTGGAAATTTATATGAATTTTATGCTAATTTGGAGGTTTTTCATGTATATTGTTGATTTTTGGGATAATTTTTGCGATTTTTTGACTTTTGTTTTGTTTTACTGCCTCAAATGGGTATTGAAAAGAACCCTAATACTTGAGCCATTTTTCGTCAACAAATAGTTGCAAGTTTGTGGATAGGAAGCAATTTTTTGTTGAGAAATATGACGAAAAATAGCGAAAATTTGAACTATTTTTCTTAATTTTTTGCAGTTTTTTGTTTTTTTTTCTGTTCTATAGATCAATTTCTGGTCCTATTATGAGTTGCCTATTGTTTTGCGAGCAGCTGGATACCCTATTGGCTGAAAAGAGTTTTTTTTATTTATGTGATTTTGTAATATTAAAAAATTTATTAATTTTTTCCAGTGTTTTAGTCAAAGTTGTTGGTAAGAGCTTATTTTTCATGATTTGGCTTCAAGTATTTTTAAAAATTCTCATAAGTGGTTTTATTAGGTACTAGTTGTGTTGATGAACTAATGTTGACAGGGATAGATATTTCGGGGTCTCAATTGATGACAAATTTGGATCAGATTTGTTATCATATTTTAATAGATTTGATTTTTTAAAAGTTTTTTATGGTTTCGTTTCAAGATACTCCTAAAGTAGTGGAGGCACGTTTTGTTTGATGAATAGTTGGATGGCTTTTAAATGGATTTCTACTTCGAGTCGTTTCCGGATTTCTTCCGGCTGTGTTTTTTTTAAGATCTGTTCACACATTTTCATGATTTTTGAAGTCAAATTGGAGTAGTAATTTTAGTCACGCCGAAACACGGAATGGAGCGAAAAAGCGAGTGGTTTTGTGGCGTGATTTTTTTTGCTTTTTCGCTCTAACTTTAAAGTAGAGTGAGAAAACGGTGTTTGAACAAAAATTCGGTTTCTCGGTAGTGGTTTTTTTTGTTCACATGCGGCAATTTCACTCTGATTTTTACTGTATTTTCGATTTTTTGGATTGGATTTTTTTCTAAATGTTATTACCAATCCATTTACAGCTCATTCTAGGCCTATTTTTTGTTTGAATTAAATTTTCATTTCTCGCTAGTGTCTTTTTTGTTCACATGCGTTTTTGCAATTAAGATTGTGTGCTTTTTTGTCATTTCTTTGTTGCTGGAAAAGTGTTCAAGTCATTAGTTTTTTTAATAGCCGCCCTCATCTTCTCAGCCGGCTATTATAGTGCTCCCATTTTTTTTACTTCGTCGAACTTTTTTTTCGCTTTACCCATTTTGCCGCTTTTTTGACATTTTGCGTGAAATCTTTTTGACTTCTCTAGGCTAGTTTCACTCTTCTTTCATTCTGCTCAAAGTCCTTTTAAACAGCAACTGCTCAGCAAAGCAATTCAAAATGAAGAGATGCAGTATAAGAAATCAAAGTCAGAAATAAAAACGGGATAAACCCATAAAGCCCATTTTTAGATGCCCGGTACTTGAACTTTGTTCTCATAATTTTTAGTTACTATCTATTATGCTTCTTGGTATTGATACTAGATCCTGTAGCCTCTCACCGAGAGACAGGAGTATGTTCAATTACAAAATGACATCAAAATAAATCGCACTTAAAAATGTTTGTACAAAAATCAATTTTTGTTGATATTTTCTTTTCAATATTTTCTTTTCCAGAGTTATGGGAATCAACGCCGGCTATTTTCCGGCAATCTGCCGGGTATGTTATCAATTTTTCGTACTACCAACTTTTCGTCTGATCTTTTTTCGCTTGATCGTTTTTCGTCTGATCATTTTTTCGTCCGACCATTTGACTTTCGGTCATAAAGTTCTCTTGGAGCCTTATGGCTCACTAGTTTCTAAGCATGTGGTTCACCGATACTGTTTAAGAGGCATAAATTAATGGTGTGAAGGGTTTGGCCACTTCATGGTGGATGAGTTTGACTCCCTCCTACTTAACCCCCTACCACACTTGAGATGGACTATCAATGAGCACATGGCTCTTCAAATATTGCGTTTTTGAAGCTCATTAGAGTGTCTGTTTTTGATAGCCTGCGTCATTTGTCGGCGGGCTATTATTGTCGCTAACATCTATTTACAGTTCGAAGAATTTGAATTGTATTTGTCTTTTTCAGATATGTTCAGACATTTTCATGATTTTTGAAGTCAATTTGAAGTCGTGTTTCTGGTCACGCCGAAACAAGAAGTGGAGCAAAGAAGCCAGTGGTTTTGTGGCTTGAATTTTTAAAAATCGACGTGGATTTTAAAAATAAATGAGAAGACTGTGTTTGAACAAAAATTCTTTTTCGTGATTGTGGTTTTTGGTTCACGTGCGGCATTTTTATATCGGTTTTTAATAGCCCCTCACCGATAGCTGGGGCTATTATTGGCCTTCTTTTGGTTTTTTATTTTGTCGTCAAGTTTTTTGTTGCAACCATATGACGCCACAACCATCTCAAATCATTCTTTTTGTTCATTGGTTCATGCAATTTCAACTGAAGCGCGTGCGTGTCGTCATTTCTCACTCAGTGGAGCAAGTTTTTTCATTTGCGTGATTAAGTTTTTGGTCTCACGTGACTTACTCTCAATAATGAAATTGACTTTTCTTTACTTAAATTCAAAGAGATAAGGTCAAGTGAATATGTGTCACTCTGAATGAAAATTATTTGAGAGCATTTAATAGAGGCACCAATAATTTTATTTCTTTATTGATAGCCGCAATGCGATAGCGGCCATTATTGGGGACATGGTGGTTTTTTACAATTCAAAGAATTTGAATTGTATTGGTGCGCTGTGTTTTTTTAGGATGTATTCACACATTTTTCAATGACTTTGATCTTTCAAAACGGGATAAACAAGTAAAGCCCAGCGGACATCAAGTTTCATTAGAGACCCAAAGTGGGCTTTAGTAGTCCTTCAAGTGCTTATAGTGGTGCAGCTGCTGTGATGGCCTTAATTTAAGGTTAAAAGCTCATTTTTAGAAGTTTTTGGGCAAAAACGGTGCAATTTTTCACGTTTTTGCGATTTTTTTGAGTTTTTTTGTTTAATTAGTCTTAGATTGAAGTTTTTAAAAGTTGATGAAGGTTTTTTGCGAGACATAATTGCTTGCTAAGACCATTTTATGAGCTATATGTTTTGGTACTACAAACGCAAGCAAGCAAAATGATACAAGTTTTTGATTTTTTTTCAGGTTTTTTGAAAATTTGTGTCACTTTTTGAGTTTTTTAGCCCTAGGTGTCAAGAACATCCGCTAGGGTTTGTTAAATGATTTGATGATAGATTAATGCTTAGTTTCTAGTGGTAATGGAATGGTTTTCAACTTTTTGCCATCATGAATTTTAGCATTTTTTGACATAACTTTTTTCATTTTTAGCTTTCATTGACAGAATCTAGCCATCATGAATTTTAGCTTTTAGCCATCATGAAATTTAGCATTTTTTGACAGAGCAATTTTTTTCATATTTTTTGACATTTATTGTCATTATTCAAGTTTTTTGAGTCCCAGGGACAAGAGAACCTCATCAGGGGCTAGATAATAAGTTACTGAAAAATTTTTAGTTGCCTTTAGTTTCAACTTTTCAATATCGCATTTTTTAGCAATTTTTTTTGACAAAATTAGCATTTTTTTCAGGTTTTTGAAAATTTTCATCATTTTTTCCAGTTTTTCCTGCTTCAAGGACCAGGCAATCTCCTTTGAGGTTTTTAAATGGGCAATGCATAGTTTCTAGTAACAATGGATTGGTTTTTAACATTTTAATGTCTCGAATTTTAACATTTTTTTGATAAAATCTGCAATTTTTTCGAGGTTTCCTAGAGTTTTTGTCAGTTTTTGATATTCTTCCATTCTCAAGTGAGAGAAAACATATTCCACGTTCTGATAATATGTTACTGCATGGTTTTTAGTCTCAATGGATTTGTTTTCAACAAATTAACCTTTCGACTTTTAGAAGTTTTTTGACAAATTTTGCAATTTTTTTCAAGTTTTTTCAAAACATTTGTATTTTATTTATTCTTTCTTTCCTCAGTATCCAGGTAACCTCACCCAGGGTGTGATAGTAATTTATCAAATAGTTGCTAGGGGGCAGTTGAATGGCTTTCAACATTTTAATAGAACGAATTTTTGTTTTTTGAAATTGGAATTTTTTTCTAAAAATTCTATCCTATTGATCTATGAGACAATGAGTTTTTTAAAGCTTGGAATTGGGTTACTGGGTAGCTTCTAGAGACACGGAAATGATTAAGAAGATAGTTATCTCACGATTTTCAGCAACATTTCATTATAATTTGCAATTGATTTTTAAAATTTTTTGGTCATTTTCGAGTTAATCGATCTTCAAGGGCCAATAAAAATTTTTCATGTCTTGCAGATATAATACTGGACCGATTTCATAAACAAAAATTGGTTTTGAACAGATTTTTGAAAAAGGCATGTTTATAGGGAAAAGATTTTGCCTTAGGTTTTAAAGCTTCAAGAGTTTTAACAATGAGTATTTTTTTGTTTAGTTTTGATTCTTTTAGTTTCTGAATATTTGAGATGATTTTGTTTGTGTTCTCGCTGGCATTGTTCAATTGATCTGCTGGTCAGGTAGAGTACGTTTGAGTTTTTCATTCAAATCTTTGAATTGTATTTCAGGACTTGTCCTGCTCTGTTTTTTTAATTCGTCGTCTTATTCGATGATTCATACGACCTGATTTCTTGGAATTGACTTTTTCAATGAGTTCAGTGACGTCTACTGCTTTGCAGTTTAAGTTGGTGTGCGTGACTTAATATCTGCTTTTAGGTCAATCGCATGACGCCTCACCCAAAAAAATGACTTCAGAACTCACCTATGAAACTTTTTATGAAAAATTTTATGAACATTTGCTAGTTTAATAGTGTGCAGCAAGATCAATAGTGTGCATCTAAGTAGTGCCAAATTTATATGCCCTAGTTATTGGCTATTATCTTAAGTTTTTGATTTCGAATATCAGTTTTTAAAAAGCTCTTTTAGGGAGTTTTCCTTAAAGACCGTAGGTGTCATAAAATTGACAGTCCGGATCTGACCCAAAAAGTCTAGTGGTCTTTTAAAGGACTGGTGGTCGATCTGCCTATCTTATTTTTTTAGTTGGTTCTATTAATGGAAGGCTACAAGCGTCTATCGCGGCTATTTTCCGGCAATCTGACGGTTATGTTTAAAATATAACATCTTATCCTTTAATGAAATGTGTAATTTTGGGCTTGTATTGTGCTGTATTTATTGAGACTGCAGATCTACGAAGCTATTGCAGCTCTATTCTGGCAATCTGCCTGTTGTTGTTTTTTCAGGATTTTGGTCACATGTGTTCTGAATGCTTTTCCGAAGCAATTTTAAGTCATTATTAATTGCTCTTGAACGATGTTCATAGCAATTATTGTCAACGTATGTGTCTTTATGCAAAATTTTTGCTTGACGGTTCTGACTTTTCGAGTGACTTTTACGCCCTTGACTTTTTGCGTTTCGCGTGATCTAAAATTCTCTCTCAATCACAATTTCAAGCGGCTGAACTCAATTGGCGGCAATTTAATACTAAAAGGTCAAATGAAAAATGCGCCAAAACTTTAAATCTTAATAGTGGTATATGTTAACCTCTAATGTGGTTTTTTGAAGCCCACTATTGCACTTCTTAGTCCCATTTAGGCTCCCCCTCCCCCCTTGACTGAAGCAGGCTGCAATTGATTAGAGCTCCCACTTGTCGTTCGAGAGCAATTCATCCGACGTTTAGTCGGTTATGTTTACTTCTAGTTTCTTGTTTAGTCAGCTAGGGTACTGTACCACATTTTATTACCACATAAAATTCAACCGAAAGAAAAGTAATAAAAGAAATTTGCTTTCCTCGTTAAATCCAAAAGTCACTTGCACAAAATCTTTGGACCACATTTTGCGCGGTTTTGATTTTTCATGGAAATAAATGGGAACTCTAACTAATACGGCGAAACTATGTGTTGATTTTAACAGGATGAAATCGTGTTGTTTCACAGCATTTTAGAATGCGAGAGCCTGTCTCTCTAGCCTAAATTGTAGTGTTTCTGAAACTGTTTTAGTTAGCTTGATCAAATGTCAGCGAATAGTCGTACTAAAATTGAAAACTTTCATGAATACTTCAATGAAAATTGTCATTTTTGGTGCGAGAAATTCAGAACAGCATTTTTTTGCGCCAAAGTGTTGTAAATTTGACAAGATTCTAAACTCCAACGCTTCTTACCATGATGTGGCAATGCCTCAAGTTCTACCACAGTCGAACATGCTACTTATTTTTAAGTTCCAAGTTCCAACAAGAACTTATTTAAGTTCCAAGTTCCAAAATTATTTTCGGCTGATCTTGATTTCTGAGCACTTATATTTTTGCATCCTATCTTAAAGCATGAAACTTTTGATGACTGTGTTAAGCGATACGTCAATCAGAAAACAGTATTACCTTTCTCAACTCTTTTGGACCAGCCATAAAATTTCTTTTGTTGGGTACGTCCCCAACTATGACTATCACTAGCGCCGAATAAAATAGAACTTGAAGTGTAAATTAATCATTCGTTCCATTCATTTTCCATAAAAAGAACTCGTTCATCATTTTGATTCACAACCAAATAAATTTCGTTTTCATCAAAGGAAAAAGATCAATCGATGCAGTGCAGCCATGAGGAGGTTTAATTTAGCACTTGCATTACCAGGAAAGGAAAATACCAAAAGGTTTAATTTTGAAACAGGTTGGGGGGGGGCTTTAATTAAATCAAGCTGATACTAATCTATAGCATAGTCTACAGAATTTTAGCGTACAAGAAAGGATGATTTCATTCGGAGGGTTTAATTTTTTAAAAAATAAGTTCCATTCGCTCTACAAAAATATTTCTTTAAGATTTATCTTAATCACTTTTCTTCTGTAAACTTCACAGAGTCAGTTAGTCATCATCCGCAGTGTTGTCAACCTCTTGTTTTCGTAACAGATAACAAGCTCCAACTTTTGTAGCGAGTACTCCCAGGGGAACTGTGAGGAACACCGCCACCCCTGACACCTTCAGAACTGAACTGATGATGTCACCATAGATGGGCTCTTTCTCGTCCATTGCCCTGAAATATTTGCTAAGAATTAACGCAGAGAAACGTTTTTGGAAATTTACTGAACATCAAAAGTATAAGTTATCACCCTACACTTTCACGAAAGAAATTCAATGTTTGACCCGCAAATTTTTGGCAAGTGTTTGGACAAACTTAGTGCCACTGCTCTCCTATCCTTGTAACCTCAGCAATGTGTGGTTTTGACATAAAGTGACATAGCTTCACATCGAATGTTCATGGAACAACTATGGGGTAATATCATAATTAATGAATTTGAAAAGCAACACAAGCAACAAAAACTCCCGCGAGTGCTTGGACTTTGAGTATTGTTTGAGAATTGGAAAGACGCTGATTTTAGCAAAAAGAAAACTTTAGAATGCTGCAAAAAGATATGATTTATCTCAGTCAGCAAATAGAAAGCAAATAGCTTTCAACAAATATTGTCTTTTTCCTCATTTTAACCTTTTTACTACGTATTTAAATTAATTTTAATCCAACTTCGTGCTAACCACAACACCCAGAACGGGAAAGTGAGGGTAGCTGTTTTGGGTATCCCTGAGATAGCCAAGAACAATCTCTCCTTCCACTGCATGCCAGAGCAGTGAGTGACCATAAATGACGTCACAAGACGAGCTGCCAGTCCAGCTGCAACAATTGCCAGAGCTCCCCAACAGCTGACGAGACCAGCCGCATCTGAAAAGTTCATACGACAGAGCCGCCTCAATGGAATTGCGACTGGCTACAGCCTGGGTCGAGGTGTAACCTCTAAAAAACGCTGAAATTTAGCGTTGATCAAACATGAATTCAACGCTTCCACGGCAAAATATTGCAAAACAGCTGAATTTTATAGCTCGTCAAATAACTTTGCAAAAATACCTCGGCTCGGGAATTAATAGCTCATTCTAGGCGATGTGATCAACCCCTGGAAAGCAACCCCTTGTCAACCATTTGAAAGTCATTCGTCCAATGTTAAATGGCTGTTTTTCAAAATCTAAAGTTTACTTCGTTGAAATATTTGGGGTTCAATGACCAAATTCATGGTTTTTGAAAAAAAAAATGGTTAAACTTGCGAGGGAGACGTTACTTTAGGTGTTCTCAAACAAACCTTATTAGGTGCTCTCATGTAAAATTTGTAGCAATTATGTACGTTCTGCAGGTCTTTTATTGCGGCTTTTCGTACCCTCAAGTTTTTGTCCGGTAGTTTTCTTTTCATCTGGACAATAAGTTTCATGACTTTTCGTCTTGAGAAAACAATAAAGTGGGTATACTCGAGGGTATTAAATTTCTCAGCAGTTCTCTTACAGCCTTTCAAGTATGCTAATCGTCAAAATTAAGGAGACACAGAATTATGGTGAAAAGAGTGGTTCTTAGTGTTTGCCCCCTTAACGTGTGGTTCCTTCGGTTTGATACCTTGCCCCCATGTATGCGTACATTAGCTGTGCCGAGAAAAACTTTTGGTAGTGTGGACACCTCGTCCCCCTTATTGCTCTTACCCTTCTTTACTTCTCTGAAACCGCTGTCTTGTCCCCTAGTAAAGATAAGCTCTCTAAGGTTAAGCTGTCGGCTTCGAAAATCTTTGCCTTTTCAGTAGATTGAGAGAAATTCGTTTGACCTTCGTCGGTCATGACTTTGGTCGGTCATCGTGCCATTCAAATTGCAAAATTTGTTTTTTTAATGATGTATTTCAGTAAAAGTAATAGCTTGCTTTGCTCTTCTATCAATTGTTCTCCAACAAAATTTGTAACTATAATAGTAGTCCAGAAGTAATTTTGTATGCAACTTCTGCTTGACCAACTTTTTGTCTGACCCTGTTATTTTTTGATCACAAAAAACGGGATATACAGGTAAAACGGGAGGGCATTAAATTGCTCAGCAGCTCCCTTAGAGCCTTACCTCCCTACCAGTTTGTAAGTGGATTCGCCGAAACTGTTTTGAGGAGACAGTTTCATGATGTCAAGGATAATTTTTAATCTTAAGACTTTGACCCTGTCAGTAAGCCCCACCAACTCACCTCTCCCCCCCCCCCAACCAATCCCTCATTTCCGCTTTCCTTTCCGAACACTCCCCTGTACAACCTACTCTACCTGGCGATTTGGACCCGTTTGTATTCCAGTCCTCCCGACTCTTACACCCCAAAATGCTTTCACCAAACCCCCCCCCATCACTCCCCATACCCCCATAACGCTAGCATCCCTCAGCCCGAGCTGGCTGCTACCGAAGTAAACGGCTCGCCAGTCGTTTGAGAGCAAGTCGCCTTACGATATTCGGTTATATTTAATGTTTTTGGTCCAACATCTAACGCAGTGCGTGGGTAAATATATTTAGCTAACCTGCATGTTTTGCTTAACGATGATGAAGCGCTCAATAGAACTGATGTGCCATTGAACTTTGCAATTTAAGACATATAAGTAGTAAGTAAATACTGTCTCAAGAGAGGGGGGGTTATCCTACGATACTTAAACATGGGATAATAGGGGGTTATCCTAGACGGAAAGGGATTAACTTTCATTCTTTACCAGATGTGACTATTTCCAAGGCGGCAAACTTGTTTTCGGTCAAACAGCCAACTTTGTTCTAAATGTCGTTCCGATAAGAGCTGCAAGTGAACAATTTATTGAAACGTATTTTAGCACTCATAAACACAAAATTTACACGGTTAGGAATTCAAAAGGCGCAATTTACGTAGTTAAGTACAATAAGTTTTTTGTCTGCGTGCAACTTTAACTGCTGGTTCTTCTTCATAATCGCTACTACTACTTTCACTGCACTCATTAGCTTCATAATTAATGAATGGGTTAGGGGAGGAAGAGCTGGAGCTGGTGGTAGCATCGAAATCTACGATATCATCGCTATCAATCTCGTCCTCGTTAATAATACTTGTCATTGCAAATCCCGGGTCAGGTGTTTCCCATTCTTCCGGGCTTTCACTTATTGTTGTATCCGGTACAACAAAACTATTATTATGGTCCCAGTTTGGACTCGAATCTAGGAAAAGGTGAGCATAATTTTCTACATTTTCGTAGTCCCACTCTACTTCATCGCTATCCCAAGAAAAATCTTCGGCTCGGCAATGATCAATTTTATAGTGGCCGAATGGTAGTGTTTTAATTCCCTCGTTCACAATGTGGCGTTTATTATCAAAAGCAGAGAGACATATTTTATTCGTTGAAACCGTTTGTAGAACATGCTTTTCCGAAACAATCCTTGTGTTTTCAGCGCGCAGTGTACTACCAGTCACAAGTGTATTATTGTAGTCTGCAGTTCGAAGCAAATTTTGGGCTGCTCTTGTTATTCCTTTGGCGGACATTTTTCGGTTACCTATGAACAGAAAAAAGCAGTCAAATTATGACAATCATACAAGGTTAGTTGGTACTTTGTTAGTTTTTTCTTGAATCATTAAACGTAAAATACTCACTAGTGAAAGTAATGCTGTACAGCTTTGGCTTCAGGCATATAAACTCTTTTATATAATCCCCAGCAAATTCGTCTTTGAATTTTAAGACGACGCGCTTATTTTCTTCGCTGTACAGTTCGTGATATTCTGGGTAATTTGAGAAGTCGAATTGATCAAGAACATTGCTCTCCTTCAGTTCACGGTAGAGATCTTCACAATTGATCCGGTATAGCAAGCTATCAGTATCACTATAAAGTAATCGACAGTCAAATGAAGATCGCATTGTTCCATAGTGAAACTGATACATGTAGTATTTCGCTAGATCAAGTATTGTGGCCCCTACTATAGTTGGTGTATCCCAATAGATCTTTCTTGGGCGAGAGGAGAGAGCTGCCATGTTCTCGCCAAACACTTTGAATTTTTCAAACTCAAACTTGCTTACTATGGTTAGGGTTCGTCTTGCGTCTCTCGTAAGCTCGATTTTCATCCGTCGACGTTTCGATTCGCAGTTTTTCCCATAAACGGCGTTGTTCATTAGTTTATAGAAACTCTCTTCAAATTTATTCGAAGCCGCTTGTCTCTTCTCACTGTTCAGGGTTATATAGGGTGTTAACCAATTGTTTTGAGTAAACTGTAGCACAAGATGCATTTTCCTCACGACTAATCCCAAGTTAACATACAGTTTCAACAGCTTGTAATGCAGCACATAATGTTCTTTGTCGAAGAAAGTCTGCAACAGTTTTGGAACTTTTGATGGGGGTAAGTTATGACTCTCTCGCAAATTCACTTGGTAGTCACTGAGCCAGTCATCCTCAACAATATTTTTCGATGGTGCGAGGGGAAGTCCTGATGGTAATCGTGTAGACTTGCTGGATAATGCAAGTCGACTTCCACGAAGTAACCGACAGGGTTATCATCAGGACAGTTTAGTATCTCAGCCAGTGTAATATCAGAGTTCAGTGTAAAATCTGACTGAGGGAGTTTTTCATTTTGCATGACGCCACCGTATAGGTTATTGGCGTCCACGCAGAAGCCAAATGTTGAGGGTTGTGAAGAGTCGTAATCTGGTAAATATTTATTATTTGCTGTAAACTTTCTCATCCCGTAGACTGAACATACTCCCCACGTACTGCTCCTTCTATCATATCGAGAAGCTCGCGTTCTGTAAGCAATTCGACCTCCGCCTTGCATATTCTCATAGATGCTTCCTTAGCCATATTTGGCAGTGTGTAAAAGTGCATGCAATCGAGTTTGTAGGTGGAGAAACTGAGCTCTCTGTGGAATTCACAAACGCATGCGAGAAGAGCGCAATCGGTTTTCAGGTATGCATCGTGGTAGTCTTGTAGAGTTTGGCAATTCAGAGTGTTCCACATCGTCTTGGCGCGGTTCAAGTTTTCTTGAGTTATTGTTACTGCGTTTCCTTCTAAAGTGTTACGCCATTCATTAAGAGGCGGTAAGGATTTTTCGCTGAACTTTTCTCGACCGCTAACATATGAATAGGGGTAATATCCTTTTTGCTGCAGGAGCTTCAATTCTGTTGAGGATAGGTTAGGAAAAACAGAAGCAAGTATTCCAAAACGATCTCTTGGTAAAATGTCAACCAACTTTTCGAGAGACGAGTTCATCATTTTGAATGAATCAATGAACCTCATATTTTCATACTTTTTGATCACTTTTCCATCATCTAGGGTTATGGTCTCCACGAGTACTCCAAAAATCATGAAAATGTATTTTTCATCAGTAGATGGAATTACACTTACAGTGGTCGTTGGCTCACAAGATTGGAGGGCTAAACAAATGTGATGAAGGTCATAATTTTGTATATTATGACCCACCACAGGGGTAAAGTTGACGTTCCTTCGTGCTCGATTGCATTTTTCATGAGCCCAGCCAAGAAATTGTCCGCTGTAGTGGCAGTGATCCAGATCAATTGATGATTGTTCATCATTATCGTCAAAGGCTTCGTTACATATCCAACATTCGCTAGCTGCACTTTTCGGATACTGGCTACGGTCACCTCTGAAGAAAGGAAAAGCTCGTTTGCGCTTGTATATATCCTTGGCTAGTGTGTGTAACATGTTTACAAATTTAGTAATGCAATCTTCAGAGATGTCCACGTGGAAGAAGATGGGTTTTGTTGAGTAGTGATCAATTACCGCAAGTGAAAACCCACAGGGCTCGTGTTTTTCATTAACTCTGGTGTATGAGTTGTTCCCGTGGGGCGTGCATCCTGCTACTGGACACAAGAAGGATTCGAAATCAAAGTAAATGACTAATGGAACAAACCAGGTAGCGGCCAAGTTTTTGAATTTATAAAAAATTTTTCCCGGAGCTGGTAATCGAACAACAGCCGGCGCATTTTCACAGCAGGTTTCCATATGTGCGGTAAGCTTTGCAAGACCTTCTTCACACAACCAGAAACAATTCCGTTAAATATGAAACGCAAAGCGAAATTTGGTATTTCGGAGTTGACAGACTACCTTAACCAAGTTGGTAATCAACACATAATGATAACAGTCTGCTTCGTATAAAAGCAATAGATCCATTGTGAAGTTTGAGACAAACTTTGACACTCTGAGTGGAAATAAGTCTCTACCATCATAACCAAAAACGTTGATTCGAATTTCATTTAGATTTTCGAACTGATTGATGTCTTCTAGCCCCATGGGCATATCGAAGTGTCCAGTTGGTTGATGAAGATTGGCTTGCTTGTAAGTTTCGGGTGAAGTTTTGTCTGTGTTGTAGTTCCTTCCTGGTCGATCTAAGCTAATATTGTTGTGCATATGATATGCAGCAATATAGCAGTAAAGGAAGCAATTTGCGTCCTCATGGTTACGCGGCAATTTTGTAATTTTGATGGTAATGCAATGTAAGACGAGCCAGTTATAGGTCGGTAACGGGCAAAGTTCACAATTATTTTGATAACTTTCTCAAGCACCCAACCACTACCATTAGAGGCAAATGTCGTTAGCACTATCATCATCTTCTCGACCATAGTCCAGAAGGTCTCACTGCTAAGTCCCTGACTATACACCGGTGTCATGAGCGAATTTGCATAAATTTCAATAAGCTCATCTTCCTGATCTTCGTTTTGGCTCGGCTTTCGGAGTTGAAGATGAGCACTAAATTGAACTTTTTGTGATCCTTGTGAGAGTTTTTGTTCTATAAGCGAATCGATTTGTGGTTTATGCTGGAGCATGAACTGAGCAAGGTCTGTGTTGGCTTGGGTTGGTGATGGCGGCAGATGATAGCTCTGAAGGGTACCACTAAAGGCAGTTTCGGCCGGCGCTTGAGTTGGTTGGAATTGATCGCCAAAGACAGGTAAAGAATGCAAAGAACTCATATGCTGAGCAAATAATCTGGTGTCGTTAAAGCACATATAGCAGGACCGACAACAATTTGTAAATTTTTGATGACAAGTCCTCATGTGTTGTTCCAGTTCAGAAAGTTTTCTACAAGTGAATGTACAAATACAACTGGTAAAGACTGGTAAACCTACTTCGTCGGGATGGTAGCGATGCGATGCTCATGGCGAGATTGGTTTCCTCTTTGCAAAAGTTGCCGAACAATATTTGCAATTGAAAACCATAGTTGAAAAATTCAAGATTCAAAAGTTAACAGAGATAATGACAACTTTCGTAAACATGTAACTCAACTTCAAATGGCGAATTTATTTCTATTCCACACGAGGTTCATATAAGACGCGCGCAATTCAAACTTTCAAAATTTTCGAATTTGATTGGATAATAAGAGCGCGTCCCCGCTTTAGTCAACTACTATGAAGAAATCAAGTTGCGTTGAACGTAAAGTAGCGCTTGACTTTACGTTTCTCACTGAACAACACTGACATGATAAAACTTGTTTGTTATTTTCGAATTATTAGTACAATATATAAAAAGATTTTTTTAAAACCAGGGGTAGTTCCTTTTAGTTATTAGTTATATGTGATGTAAGAAAGCATATCAATTGCAATTTTTTGATTTGCTAACTTTTAGGTTTAGTCAAAGTAAACTTTTATGAATTTTTAATGATCTTTCAATCAAATATTTTAATCTTTTTTGTCATTTTCATAGATAATATGCTCCAATGACAAAAGGATAGAGGAAACATTTGTGTTTGAACCCGTTAGATGTAATATTACACTCCAGTAGCCTACATAAAAAGAAAGTTTTGATTTGATTTCCATAGAATTTTTGAATAATATTGCAAAAACATCGCTTTTTTGTACACTTTGTTAAAATTTAAGTACAAGGGTTGCTTTGGACGGTTATCATGCACAGTTTTATTACTGTCACGGTGTTTGAACAGCTAAAAAATCTACTAAAAGCAAATGAAATGTTCAATTTTTTCCCTTAATGTTGCAAAAAAAAGCGATTTTTGTAGTTTTTTTACTGTAGATGCCGATGGGTGCGTCTGACGATGTTGGTCATCATAACCAAAGATGCTCCCCGGGCACTAAAACACAGGAACCGACAAGAAAAATCCCTCATCTTTATCAGGAAAAAAGTTAGATTTTCTGTCAATCATGATCAATCAATGTCATCACATGACAGCCAATGACAAGCCCCCTGTTGCAAGCATTTTTCAATGACAGCTGTTATGAGATGATTTTGTCTCCAGCCCCCAAAAAATCGGTTTTTAGAAAAAACCTGGTGTATCATTATTATTTCGGGTACTTCAATTGCTAATTAATGCCAGATGTTAATGAGACGTTAATGTCCAGATGTTTTGAAAATCGGTGAAGGAGCCGTTTTTCGACCCTGACCCTTATGACCAAAAGTGACAAGCATGTACCACTGATTACAAATCCGTTTAAAAAAATGGGATTTTTTTCGTTAATTACTAATTAGACTAATTAGTTGCTAATTATCTGTTAATTAATGGTTAATTATCTCATGAAGGATTGAGTTTATTTTGACGAGCGTTATGAGCTTTTTTGTAGTACAGTGTCTGATAGTGTCAACCCAATAGTCAGTTTCATCCCAACTATCTGTTGGAGCCGACTTTTTTGGGGTCAAAGGTCACCATGAAAAACAAAAAAGAATTTTTTTTTCGTTTTTTTTTCAACTTTTTTAGAAGAAATGTGGTCAATTTTTTTATTCATATCGAATCAATGAACCTCAGATTTTCATACTTTTTGATCACTTTTCCATCATCTAGGGTTATGGTCTCCACGAGTACTCCAAAATTCATGGAAATGTATGTTTCATCAGTAGATGGAATTACACTTACAGTGGTCGTTGGCTCACAAGATTGGAGGGCTAAACAAATGTGATGAAGGTCATAATTTTGTATATTATGACCCACCACAGGGGTAAAGTTGACGTTCCTTCGTGCTCGATTGCATTTTTCATGAGCCCAGCCAAGAAATTGTCCGCTGTAGTGGCAGTGATCCAGATCAATTGATGATTGTTCATCATTATCGTCAAAGGCTTCGTTACATATCCAACATTCGCTAGCTGCACTTTTCGGATACTGGCTACGGTCACCTCTGAAGAAAGGAAAAGCTCGTTTGCGCTTGTATATATCCTTGGCTAGTGTGTGTAACATGTTTACAAATTTAGTAATGCAATCTTCAGAGATGTCCACGTGGAAGAAGATGGGTTTTGTTGAGTAGTGATCAATTACCGCAAGTGAAAACCCACAGGGCTCGTGTTTTTCATTAACTCTGGTGTATGAGTTGTTCCCGTGGGGCGTGCATCCTGCTACTGGACACAAGAAGGATTCGAAATCAAAGTAAATGACTAATGGAACAAACCAGGTAGCGGCCAAGTTTTTGAATTTATAAAAATTTTTTCCCGGAGCTGGTAATCGAACAACAGCCGGCGCATTTTCACAGCAGGTTTCCATATGTGCGGTAAGCTTTGCAAGACCTTCTTCACACAACCAGAAACAATTCCGTTAAATATGAAACGCAAAGCGAAATTTGGTATTTCGGAGTTGACAGACTACCTTAACCAAGTTGGTAATTTGCGTCCTCATGGTTACGAACATTAAGTAAACCGCGGCAATTTTGTAATTTTGATGGTAATGCAATGTAAGACAAGCCAGTTATAGGTCGGTAATGGGCAAAGTTCACAATTATTTTGATAACTTTCTCAAGCACCCAACCACTACCATTAGAGGCAAATGTCGTTAGCACTATCATCATCTTCTCGACCATAGTCCAGAAGGTCTCACTGCTAAGTCCCTGACTATACACCGGTGTCATGAGCGAATTTGCATAAATTTCAATAAGCTCATCTTCCTGATCTTCGTTTTGACTCGGCTTTCGGAGTTGAAGATGAGCACTAAATTGAACTTTTTGTGATCCTTGAGAGAGTTTTTGTTCTATAAGCGAATCGATTTGTGGTTTATGCTGGAGCATGAACTGAGCAAGGTCTGTGTTGGCTTGGGTTGGTGATGGAGGCAGATGGTAGCTCTGAAGGGTACCACTAAAGGCAGTTTCGGCCGGCGCTTGAGTTGGTTGGAATTGATCGCCAAAGACAGGTAAAGAATGCAAAGAACTCATATGCTGAGCAAATAATCTGGTGTCGTTAAAGCACATATAGCAGGACCGACAACAATTTGTAAATTTTTGATGACAAGTCCTCATGTGTTGTTCCAGTTCAGAAAGTTTTCTACAAGTGAATGTACAAATACAACTGGTAAAGACTGGTAAACCTACTTCGTCGGGATGGTAGCGATGCGATGCTCATGGCGAGATTGGTTTCCTCTTTGCAAAAGTTGCCGAACAATATTTGCAATTGAAAACCATAGTTGAAAAATTCAAGATTCAAAAGTTAACAGAGATAATGACAACTTTCGTAAACATGTAACTCAACTTCAAATGGCGAATTTATTTCTATTCCACACGAGGTTCATATAAGACGCGCGCAATTCAAACTTTCAAAATTTTCGAATTTGATTGGATAATAAGAGCGCGTCCCCGCTTTAGTCAACTACTATGAACAAATCAAGTTGCGTTGAACGTAAAGTAGCGCTTGACTTTACGTTTCTCACTGAACAACACTGACATGATAAAACTTGTTTGTTATTTTCGAATTATTAGTACAATATATAAAAAGATTTTTTTTAAAACCAGGGGGTAGTTCCTTTTAGTTATTAGTTATATGTGATGTAAGAAAGCATATCAATTGCAATTTTTTGATTTGCTAACTTTTAGGTTTAGTCAAAGTAAACTTTTATGAATTTTTAATGATCTTTCAATCAAATATTTTAATCTTTTTTTGTCATTTTCATAGATAATATGCTCAAATGACAAAAGGATAGAGGAAACATTTGTGTTTGAACCCGTTAGATGTAATATTACACTCCAGTAGCCTACATAAAAAGAAAGTTTTGATTTGATTTCCATAGAATTTTTGAATAATATTGCAAAAACATCGCTTTTTTGTACACTTTGTTAAAATTTAAGTACAAGGGATGCTTTGGACGGTTATCATGCACAGTTTTATTACTGTCACGGTGTTTGAACAGCTAAAAAATCTACTAAAAGCAAATGAAATGTTCAATTTTTTTCGCTTAATGTTGCAAAAAAAAGCGATTTTTGTAGTTTTTTTTACTGTAGATGCCGATGGGTGCGTCTGACGATGTTGGTCATCTTAACCAAAAATGCTCCCCGGGCACTAAAACGCAGGAACCGACAAGAAAAATCCCTCATCTTTATCAGGAAAAAAGTTAGATTTTCTGTCAATCATGATCAATCAATGTCATCACATGACAGCCAATGACAAGCCCCCTGTTGCAAGCATTTTTCAATGACAGCTGTTATGAGATGATTTTGTCTCCAGCCCCCAAAAAATCGGTTTTTTAGAAAAAACCTGGTGTATCATTATTATTTCGGGTACTTCAATTGCTAATTAATGCCAGATGTTAATGAGACGTTAATGTCCAGATGTTTTGAAAATCGGTGAAGGAGCCGTTTTTCGACCCTGACCCTTATGACCAAAAGTGACAAGCATGTACCACTGATTACAAATCCGTTTAAAAAAATGGGATTTTTTTTTTCGTTAATTAATAATTAGACTAATTAGTTGCTAATTAGCTGTTAATTAATGGTTAATTATCTCATGAAGGATTGAGTTTATTTTGACGAGCGTTATGAGCTTTTTTGTAGTACAGTGTCTGATAGTGTCAACCCAATAGTCAGTTTCATCCCAACTATCTGTTGGAGCCGACTTTTTTGGGGTCAAAGGTCACCATGAAAAACAAAAAAAAAATTTTTTGTTTTTTTTTCAACTTTTTTAGAAGAAATGTGGTCAATTTTTTTATTCATATCGGTAGCCCACAAAAAACAGTTGGTGATGGCGTTCAGGTTTTGAGTTTTTGTTCCGGCGAAAAAAATTTATTAAGCAAAAAACCGGAAAAATCTTATTTTTAAAAAAAATCCTTTCTTTTTTTCCTCCTTTTTGCTGAAAAAATGATGTTTTACTAGTTTAACTAACACCTGAAGGTATACCCAACAGAAGCGCTGATATTATATCAGCATACGAACAACGATTTGCTAAATGAAGTTTTTGTTTGATAAGGACTTTATGCATTTTTTGAAGCTTTTTTTCAAACCTAATTTTACATTTCAATAGCTTTCTCAACAAATTTTCTCTCAACCAATCAGAAGCTTGTTTGCTTCCTGCTATATATTCGAACACGTTTGAACATGTCCATTTTGGAAATTTTCTCCCAACTTTGTCTCACTAAACAGTACTGTTTTTGTGAACATGTTTGAACATGTCCTTTTTTGTAAGATTCTGATTCTAAAGTCTGCTAGCTATGTAAAAACATTAAAAGAAGAGTGTCAATTAGCGAGCTAGTCACAAAAGTTAGTAACACAACACACCAAAGTGCAAAGGAAAAACAATTCAATATTAAACAAGTTGTTAGAGGTCAAAAAAGTCCATTAGAGAGTCTTCTTGTTTTCGTTTTTTGGTGCTGCGCACACTACTGAAGTTTCCGAGCAATTGGGTGTCTTGACATCGGCTGAATTTGTTTGGGTTTGTGGTGTCTGAAAGTTTGAACCAGATAAAATGTTGTTATCAAACTGACTTGCAAAATTGTCAGAGATCTTGTTCTTCCTCTGGAAATCCTCAAAGCGTGACGGACTTGGTGTTGGAGTAAAAGTTGGGCTTGGATCCACAGCAGGAGTTGTTGGAACACTGACTGAAACACTCGGTGGCTGACTGTCCGGTGAGGATGGTGATGATTTGACACCCCACATATCACCCAAATTTTCGTAGGCCTGAAATGTACCGAGTTGATTCTCGAATAAGGGCACACAATCGCAGTCGTATCTGTACAAGATACGTCTCACTTCCTTCGGCAAAGTTTCTTCAGTCAAATGCATTTGTGGTATAGTTTTTGGTGGTAAGTGTCCTCCAGAAGTAATGATACTGGATTCAGCCGGCTCCGTTTTTTCCGGTAGGGCAGCAATAGCGTTAATAAATAGCTTCGGTATCAAACAATGCTGGTAGGTGTACCACAAATCGTTTTTTCTTTTCTGTTGTATCAGAACGACAAAATTTTCAAACACGGTTTGGTAAACAAGAGTTCTCTCAAAAGAGATAGCAGACTCCGAAAAAATTTTCACGGACATTGTTTTTTCAAGTTCAAGTTCGATTCAATAGTTAACTGTTAAGTAAGAGCAAAAGAAAGAAATGAACACAAGTACAAAATTCTTTCCCAACATGTGTTTCGCAAGGTTCGCTTTATCTAAGACCAAACAAATGATTGGAGCATAATCACACCTAGTTGCCTAATATATTCTATATAACATGTGGTTAGCCACACTGTTGTTCCTTTACAGAGGAATTTGGGGTCACATCTGTTTTGTATTGGTTTTATGTAAATTGTGTGTGGTCTCTGCACTATACTATCTAGGGTCACATCTGTTCTAAATCCACTTGTATGTAAAATACATGGGTGCCTACACTATTAATGGTGAACTATCTCCCACACAGAAGTGTGGGTTGTGCTGATAAATTTATTGCTTTATATACAAAACACATGTACTTGTTATCTTTGTTCGCAAGTAGGTTCTGGTGGTTTATAGAGGTATGGTCTTTATTAACTATTATCTAAAAATGAACACAAGTACAAAATTCTTTCCCAACATGTGTTTCGCAAGGTTCGCCTTATCTAAGACCAAACAAAAGATTGGACCATGGACACGCCTACTTGCATAATACAGCTCTTTGTTTATAGCATGTGGTTAGCCGCACGGTGGTTACTTTACAGAGGAATTTGGGGTCACATCTGTTTTGTTTTGGTTTTATGTAAATTTTGTGTGGTGTCTACACTATTCTATCTAGGGTCACATCTTTTCTTAATCAACTTGTAAAATACATGGGTCCCTACACTATTAATGTTTAACTCTCTCCAACACAGAAGTGTGGGGTTGTGTTGATAAATTTATTGCTTTATATACAAAACACTTGTACTTGTTATCTCTGTTCGCAAGTAGGTTCTGGTGGTTTATAAAGGTATGGTTTTAATTAACTATTATCTAAGGTCACATACGTATAAAAGTCTAAAATGAACAGTCTCAAGTACGCCGTGGGGCGTACTTGAGATTGTATTTACCAATCACTTGGATTTAATTAAAAATATGACGACACTGGTTTGATCCCAACTTGCCGCGCCTCCTAACTTCGTAGTTATTTAAATTAAGAGCAAGTGATAAAAACAAGTTGCCTACCATGCCTTTTACTTCCTCAAAAGACACTCAGTTTGGAGATTCCTATTTTGACATTTCCCAAACTGAAAAGCGTTTGGTCAGGGCAACTTTAAAAACTTACGAAAGAACCGGAACACATGTGTTTCTAAAGTTGTTCAAGAAAGCGGCCGAGGATTACGAGTTTGAACAGAGAATTTCTCTAACTCTAGAAGAGTTTGGAAATTTAGTCAAAAAAGCAGAAAAAATACGTGAAGCTGCTGCAACGCAAGATTCAAAACCACCCCCAGCAAAGAAGCAGAAATTTGATCAGTGTAGTAGAGATGGTGGAAGCAATGTTTGAGCGCTCTCCCAACTATTTCAAACAATTTCAAAAGCAGTTCAAGTTTTTAATTGCTGATGAAAAGCCAAACTTAACAGCTTCGAATAACTATGCTGTGTGTCCTCAATTTGAGTCTGAATTTTGTCAGTTACCAACTAACCATTTTCACGTTCTGATTGAGAGTGCAATCGATGTTGAGACCATGAAGCCAATCAAAATTTTTGCAGTTCCCTGTCTCTTCACTACCTTCAGACACTTATTTTCAACCTCAACGAGTCTGGAATTTAAAGGAGATACATTTTCAAAATTACAGCTTGCCGTTGACTTTAATAACAAATCTGGAGAGAAAATGGATACAGCAAATGTACGCAAGCGACTTCCACCCTTGGCAACAGCGGCAACCAAACTATCAAAATCTACAGCGGTCACTAGCGGAATCTCGAAAACATTGGCGAGATCTACATCAACTGTACCACAGAAAACAATTCACAATTTTGTATGTTCTACAATTTCTTCGAAAACTCAAATTGATCAATTTAGTAGTGAAACTTTAAAAAGAGTGGAATCAATTTTGAGTGGTCCTCATTCTGGTGTTTTTTGTCAGATTATGGATATATTTATGAGTGGTTTTGGAAAACTAAACATTGATTCTGATTTACTCTTTGTTCGTCTTGTATATGAAGAAAAAATTCAGTTTTAAAAAAAATTTATTTCACAATATTAGTTTCGTTAGAGCATCATGTGAAGAGCAAAGCGAATCAATTGAAAATCACTACAATTTACAATTTGTCTATCATCAAATATTAAATGAGCAATAAAAATACAAAAGAGTCCACACAATTCTGAGTTTTGACCTTGAATTGGTTGGTTTTCAAGTAATTGGTGAAACTGTACATTATTTTTTGCAAGCCGTTGATAAATATTCTTGTAAGAAGACAAGGGTTGTCCAAGGGGATCAGCAAACAAAAAGATGGTCGTTCTTTTTACAAATGAGGAGCCAGTGCGTGCCAGGACTTTGAGATTTTGACGCATTTATTATTAAAAAAGTATTTGATTTCAATTTTGAAGGAAAATTGTCTGCTGCAAATACACCTCGAAATTTGTGCTTTAGTTTTTTACATCTCTGAATTAAACCATTAATATCATCTTCGTCAATCATCAGTTTGTTAGAATATGATTTTTTGACACTCGTCGCGCAGTATCAACAAAAATTGTACTAGCTTTTTCTCCAATAATAAAAATTTCAATGTTGGTCGGTAACGCTGCTGAAAACTTCAAGTCGATAGATATGGAGCAGTTTGTTAGCTCCGGGTGTATAAAATCATGAGAAGCTTGATGGGTGCTAGTCAGATCAAATACCATTATAAAATGGTTGGGATAGTCTGACAGACTTATTCCGTGTCCATTGTCAATATAGGCTAAATCCGATATTGTATTAAAATAAAGGCGTTTGTTATCAGTTGTATATATTGGGCTATCAGCCACTGGTAACCCGTTGCGATAAATATATATCTGTTCCAAGTCAAATTTTTGAAAATGAAATGGATTTTGCATGTTGTTGCCCAAAAAAGCTTCGTTTGTATTGAGACAAATGGCTAATCTTCGGATTGGCTCTCGTGCAAAAATATCCTCTTGCTTCCAACTATGCAGACCAGTTGAAGCCAAAAACCTCTTTGTCAAAGTTTCAAAGTAGGGATAGGCAGCAGGGCTAGTAAGCAACGTTTTTTCAATGGCAGACACGACCTCGTCATTCAATGTCATCTTGCGAACGTACAAATTAGCTTCAACAATTTTCACCTTGTAATGTTTTGCAGCATCATCGGAAACGATAACAAAATCATCAATAGATCTTCTGAATGCAATACGAAGAGTTACACCACTGAGCAGATGTTTATCACATGTGAAAAAATCTACCGCTACTTTACAATAAAAAGTGCATTCTGCTGACACTCTGACCGAGTTTTTTCTTCGAGCAATTTCACCTGCTTTTATTGCAGATGGATCTTCTTCGTAAGAATAGCCTTGACATGCCAACCAAGTGTTCTTTGCGTCTTTGTTATGTGAGAACTCAGTTTCTATAAAACTCTTGTGTGCGTAATTTCCATTTGCGTTAGAGATTTTCAACCCGTTGGCTGACACTGTGCAGTCAGAGAAAAGTGAATGTAGCACATTATTGCAAAAATAAGGAGCATCGGTTCTAGCAGTGTCAGCAGTAGCTGCCCCGTCATATTTGAGATCAGCTCCTGAAGACTGAACAATTTTGCATTTGACTTCCAAAAAAATTTTTTTGTTAATCAATAAAGTTGTTACGGTCACCAGTTACCTCGAACTCAAACATGGGTCCATCAGGACTATAAACAGGTCCCAATTTTTGACAAAACTTCCATCGAAAGTCACCAAGAGCGCCGGCTTCTCAAACAGATCCAAAAAGCTATGGGTTGCTTCGTTTGAAAAGAAATCAGACCGACTTCTTTTTGGAACTCTTTGTTTTGAAATGACCAAATTTTGTTTGGTTAATCTTTTTCTTGGTGATTTTTTTGAGCGACTCCTAATCGTTTTTCTTTGTTGCCGAAATCTTGCTCCCCCTGTTTGTTTTTTAACAGTGTTGCTTATTGTATTTTTGAGTGCTTGTTTGGGTGATTTTTTACTGCTGACAACGTCTAGCAGCTCTGGAACACTTTGCTTTAAAAGTTCTTTTCCAATACGTTTTGCAGTAGGAAGAATGAAACGTCGAGCTAGGGGCAAAGCGACCCGCCCAATTCCCGCAGCTAATGCACCAAAACCACTGCCTCTTTGCCGGTAAAGGCCAGAGAAATGTGGTTAGGATGTTGCTTGGTTAGCGTAATAAGAGTCCATGCTATTTGGAAAATTTTTTGAACTGAAGGGTTAAAATGACTTTACCGGTTCCCGAAAAGGGAACCAATTCTCCCGTTTCTGTGCGAAGCTCAATCGATATTGATTGTATGGTGTTTGATAAGAGTTTTTTGTAATCTAAATTGGAAAAAACAATTCGATGAGTTGGTTCAAGCTCGCAGACACTACCGTTTTTAAGACGTTGTTTTGAATCAATGACTCGAAGCAAGGGGGCTTTTGTATCACCGACGTACTGGTACTCAATAATGTTCGTATATATAAAAATTAAGTGCTTTCCCGAGCAAAGATCAACGGGAAATTCTCCATAGTATGCTACCGTTTCATCACTCTTCATTAGTCTGTTTGATGTTGCGCTTTTCATTTTGTACCCTATGTGTACTCCACTGCCATCTGGAATGCCCGAAAAACCAATAATGCTGGGAATTTGTTTACTGGAAAAAGTATTTCCTTCATTTTTACCCATCAAAATTTCAAACTTTCCAGTTTTCTTGATCTCTCTGAATGAAAAGTTTGGTAGTCCAACAGTTCGTTTGATAGTAGTTAGTATGTCAACAACTGAATTATAAGTTCCTGTCATGATAGACAATTTTTCACCGTTATACGGACGAGAGATCACATTGGCTTCGGTAGCCCTTTTCTGGCTGTCTTCGTACCCTTTTAAGCTATATACTACCATGTCTCCATTTACAATATGCTCAATTTTTGTGGGGAAAATGATCTCACTGAGAGCTACTCTCCAGTCACCAGCGAGTTGAATTTCATCATTGAAAAAGTTTCGAAATGAACTGAGAGTGTTAGAGTCAAAAATTTCCATTGAAACAGATGAAATAACATGCACAGTGAATTCATCGGTGAAACGGTTTTCACTCATTTTTCTCTACACGAACAAGCTGTAACTCTGGTTGATAAAATTTACCTTCAATTTTTTCACCGTTTGCATCAATAAGTGAATACGTTGGCGGATTGAAGGTTGCTAAGCTCTCTACTTCAAAAACTTCGTCGGTGAAAGATTGTTTATACCCTTTCCTAAAGGCTTCGTCCTTTTTGACAATTCTAACAAAATCTCCAACGTAAAATTTGGGTCTCTGAAACTTGATTGTTTGAGCGCTCAACGAGACAAGTCGTGGAACATCCTTTTTAGTGACTTTATTTGGAGCAAGTTTGGTAACTCGGTTGACTCGTGAATTAATTGTTTTCACAAATTGATCCAGTTTATCTATGTAGGAGTATGTCCACTTTTCTTCAAGGTACTTGTAGATAATGTTTTTTAGTGACCGAATGTTCCGCTCTGCGAATGCAGACTTTTTTTCACTAAAAGTGCTGTATAAATGAATTCCTCGTTTGTTGCATAAGGTTTTGAAGGCTCCAAGAAACTCTGTACCATCATCAACCCACACTTTTTGTGGTTGCTTGTTTTTTATCATTTTTTTAAAGGCAGAGGCAGTTTCCGTTGCATACTTTGTTTTTAAGGGCTCCACACGAAGGTATCTGGAAAGACAGTCGACCGCAACCAATAAATATTTAACATTTCTGTTGTATTTTGATAGTTTATCCACAAAAGCCAAGTCAACGGACCAAATTTCATTTATGTCTTTTACTATTACTTTAAGTCTGGGAAATCGTAAACGAATTGGGCGATATTTTGTAAACGATGACTTGGTTTCCAAGTACGTCTTAACTTTACCAAATGATAGTTTGCTTTGGGTTTTTAATCGCTTTGGGTTTCCAAACGATGCAGGTCCCTTCAAATACAGTTGGTCCAACGTTTTTTTCTCAGAAGAAGTAAGACCATTTTTGCTGTTTGGTCTCTCCTTCTGCCGTCTTTTTTCTTGTGCCCGTTTTTCTTTGGTTGGTAACTTGATAACCGCTTCCTGATTGTCCTCGTGGGCTTGCAAAAATTTCTTCTTCGCTTTCGGATGCTTCCAAGATCTGTTTGGCATAGGTATTCGAAACTAAATGAGGTGGAAGATCGAGAGCTAATAATGCTCGAGAATATTTTTGAATGTCAATTTTCTTTGTTGACTGCTGTGTGTTATACAAAAAAGTTGACGCTTTCAGGCCAAGTGGTTGGTTATCAATATAAATGATACCACCTGGATCTTCAATGGATGTTGTCGGGGATTCTAGTATCTTGTTGGGAATGATTTCTGCTCTTCCGATTTTATTTTTCTCCATCACTCCCAAATCTCTCATTATTGACTGAAACGTTGTAGTTGTACTTTTTTGACAATAGGTTCAATTTAACTGTCATCACTCATCGGCTCCTCTTTTTCCTCGTGATCTGTTTCAACATTTATGCTGGGTTCTGTCTGGACTGCTCCATCCTCTTTTTCACTTTTTTCCGGATTTTGTAACATGTTTCTTTGAATGAGAGACAATTGCGTGGCTTTCTGTTTGTAGATAGGATTGTCAAAAATTTCACTTTTTGCCGGTTGTGTTGACATGAACATTCTTTTGGGAATTAAGATAAATTCTTCAGTATACATTATCACTTCCTCAGATGAAGGTAACACGAGAGAGCAATACCTTTCAAAAGAACCGTGTTTTTAGCGAAAATCTGCCTTTTATTTTTTAACCTTGTTTGTTTAGGTAAAAGTTTTTTAAATGAATTTTCATGACCTTGTATTAATAATTTCTTGACGGGAACGTTACCGTTGACAACATTAAGCAAACACTCGCAAAGAAAGTTAATAAAACTATTTGGTGCCGACTTGATTAGTTCTTTTGACTTTATGTCCGATGTCTCTAACATTCGCCGCAGCATACAAAGCTCTTTCTCTCTCATTACTCAAATTGGTTATAACAGCTTTAGCTGGGGGAAGGTAAAAAAGGGATGGTCCTGGTGGAACAATATTGGAGCAGTAACGTAAAACGTCCGATGTTTTTGGATCCAGATCGATCAGTAAATGACCAAAGGGTTGTTTGGTTGCTAGCTCGTAGCTATCTTTCGAAAACTGCGTGTTATTAAGCTGTCGACCAATTAAACCAATCTGTTGAATGTCACGGGGTGATTTAAATAAAATGATGTGTGTTGTATTAAGATCAATAGTTCGTGACCATTTTCTTTGTTGAAATAAATTGTGTTTTACGTAAATTACACTAAGGTTTTTGTGACGTCCTGCTGTAGCCAATTTCGAAAACTCTTTGTCATTAGAAATCTCTTCACATGAATCGTCAAACACCAACAGACAGTTTTCGAGCTCCGATATCAAATCGATGCTTGAAAATTTGGTAAACTGTATGTTTAATTTTGCCTCTGGTGACTTAAATTTGGGTTGTTCATGTTGGTTGAAATAAAAAATCGAGAGGAACTTTGGAGAAAAAGTGTTCTCGAGTAACATTCTGAAAATAAGCTCTGTTTTTCCACAACATGACGGACCGCAAACAGCCATAAACAACCGGTCAGTTGTTGAAATAATTTTATTCATAATTTTGGGTTGGGAAGAGCGTATCCAACTGTACAAGAAAAAAGGGAAAGCCAAAATGTAGACTCTTCACATTCAAGCTGGAAAAACACAAGTTTTACCAGAGAAACCATTATGAGAAAAATTATAATAAAAACTTGTGTAAAATAAACAACTTCTGATCGTGGTATCCTTGAGTTACAAAACCTCCATGATCGTCTTTCATGGTGATTATCATCAAACACTAAGTCAGTTATTGCCCCGCCTGTATCTAACTGATCCTCAGCTTTACTCATTTCAAAATAAGTTTTTTAAAAAAAGAGGTAAGTTTGGTTATTTCATTATATAAATTTCATAAGATACAAATTGTGAGTTTTGATTATCAATGATAAAAGTAATGGTGTAGTTCGCATTTACTCTGTCTGTTTTTTCTCTGAAAACAATTGACTGTACGTTGTTCTTTTCAATTCTTCGTCTTATTTCAGCTGGAAGGCTCTTATCCTTCATTGACATCAGAACTGGTTCTGCACGCTTGGGCATAGGTAAAGGGGTTAGTTTCAGCTTTCGCATTTTCTCTTCCAAAGACATGGTACAATTGAAAGTACTCCAAAAGTGAAAGGTATTTCTTGAAGGCTTCTATTTCAGCTCCAGTACAGACAATTTGCTGTTTCCTCAGTACAGTTTGACCACGACTGTCAACTTTTTCCTCTTTGACAAATGTAGCTGTTAATTGATTTTCATCCGCTATACAACTGTAAACCACTAAATTCGGGGACAAGTTCACTTGAAGCAGAGACGATGCTGCTTTCTCGGACCGTCGATTCATTCGTCAGCCACAGGTAAAAAAAAGTGTAGCTTTTTTTCTTGCACAGTGTTGATTTCTTTGCCGCATAGGACAGCTTAAAACATTTAAAGTACAAATTGGTGTCTCGTGAAAAAATTTCAAATTTTCAATTTTTGGACATAATAAAATCTCTAAATTGATAACGTCCTTTTTGAGAAGTTTCTGAATAGTTTCTGTTTTTTCTGTTCCCTTCGCATAAAAAGTTGCCAAGGGAAATCGAAGTGCTATGCTATCAAAAATTTGTTGCAAATGACAATATGGATAATCTCCACTCTCCCAATTCAAACCATAGAGATATTTTGACACCCAACTTTATGATCGTATCTCACTCAAAGACAGTATGTTGAATGAAGTTGGGGGTAAAAATGACACAGTATCGCAATAATTTCTCTGTCGAAACAGCTAGTTCTTTGATAATAAAACCAGACTTTTTATGTCGCAAGCCTTCAAAACCAAGAACAACTGGTCTTGATTTCAACATTCCAGCAAACTGAATAAATTGCTTTTAAAAGTCTTTACATATAGACAGAAGGCAAGTCCTGTCACGTGACCAAGATACTCGTTTGTCACTGGACACGGTAGGACATACGAATAGTCCGGCCCTTTTTCACTATATTCAAAGACAAAACCTGAAGCGTCGTGAAGTTTAGCATGCAACCTCAAAATTTTGTAAGACTTGAAATACTTGTCCAGAGACGAATTATCAATACCAATCAGTCCACCATAGGGTCTCATTTTCATCGCAATATCCAAATCAAGATCAGGATCCAAGTACTGACATGTTGCCAAGAAATAAAGAAACCTTTCACCGTATTGAAAATAATCCTTTTTCAATTCCTTGTAAATTTCGTGAATAGCTTTCAAATCAACCGTCGCTAGAGTTGTCATGGCGGAAAAATGAGTTTCAAGGCCGCCTAATCCCTTTCCGTCTAGGATAACCCTCTATTATCCCATGTTTAAGTATCGTAGGATAACCCCCCCCCCTCTCTTGAGACAGTCTTTACTTACTACTCATATACATTTTAGGATCTATGCAATTTCACAGTTTTAACCCCCCTCCGTCCAACTTATGCACCCACATCCCCCCAGACACGAAGACTTTCTATGCCTATATAGTTCCCTCATCCCGCAAAAAACGCCCCTGAGCTTAATCCGGTGACTTCAGAGTCATTTGTCCGATGTCTGTTGGTTATTTTTTAAAATTTAAAGTTTAATTCGTTGAAATATTTGGAATTCAATTACCAAATTTGCCATATTCCTACAAAAAACATGTTAATCTAGCGAGAGATACGTTGCTTGAGGTGTTCTCAATCGTTTATTAGAAGCTATCACGCAATTTTTGTAGCAATTTTGGGATCTTTTCTGTTTGTGCCCCCAGTACGTTATTTGCCCCCAGTAACAGAACAGACCACGTGCCGTTACATAGTAAATCATTATGTAAAAATAAGGCATATGCGTCTGGGGTGCACCCAAATAATATGCACCCACTAAGCTGGGAGCACAAACGAAGAAGATCCCAATTTTGTTATCCCTGATGGTCTTTTTTAATGCGATTTTTCGTGCTACCAACTTTTCGCCTGATAGTTTTGTCTTCATCTGACCATTAAATTTCATCATTTTTTGTCTCTGAGAGCCTTATGCCTTAGTATTCTCTAAGTATGCGAATAGCCAAAGTTGGTGAGACCTAAATTCATAGTATGAATTACGAGGGTTTAAACTATCCACTACCAAAGCCTTCACTTCTTCTGTCGTTGGAGAGAAACTCGTGCGACGTGGGTCGGTTATGTTTAGAATTTGTATCATTGAAGTTGCCATTGTTACTTTTTGAGTGAAGTATTTCATATCAAATACTTCACTCAAAAAGCAATAATGGCATAATCAAAAAAGCTAATCACGCATATGAACTGAAAGCAAAAACTCAACAATTTAACAAATGGAATCAAACATGCAATAGATTTCTCAGTGAGAGAGTGAAATCGGTGTCCGGAGTTTGGCAAGCCTGATCAGTTGATCCAAAATTTTGATGTAGACAAGTGAACGAGCCAAAAATACCAAGGAAATTCAATGCAGGTCTCAGTTATTACATAGCTCCTATAAATGAGAACGAACAACCAAGGACGAGCAACGAAATATACAAACAACCAAGGTAAAATTTTGGATTATCCATCTCAAAGCGTGTTTTGGCGATTTTTCTCTATGAAAAAAAACGATCTCATTTGGGCAAAGATTACATTATATCAACAACATGCAGCGTTCAATTGTCATTTTTGTATCTTTGCTCCATTTTAAGGTGTAAGTGCTTCATGTTGGCTATCAAACTAACCCTCTTCAATGTCATCGTACTCGCCGGTCGAGTGATTGTAAATTGTGCCTTTCTTTCCCTCTCTGTAAACGTGCATTGTGATGTAGCCAGTCAGTCCAAACATGGGGTACTTGGCCCAACACCACGCCATCTCAGCCCACTCTCTCAGTTGTAGATCCACTTGGCGGTTGTTGCGACCCAGGACAGCCGCGAATACCACGGCAGCCAGGAGTCCACTTATGCCGACTGAATAATAATCATACTTTGTTAACTACTCGTCTGGAATGCAACAGATGCATGCTACCCAAAACAGCAATTGGTTAAACGGTCTGGCTCAGGGTAGTCAATATCTGTTCGGTCTGGTTCAGAAGTGAAAATTTTGAAGCTAAACGTTTTTAAACTGTATTCCGTCTGGGACATCAACCTGGGATTGTAAACATTACTAATAAAATTCATGAAATAACAAGAACAGACAAGGAGGGTCGGTAATGTGTGTTTGGTCATAATGTTTCAACCCGGCTTAACCCCAATTTTGGCTTAATTGTCTACCAAATGAGAAAGAGATAGAGAACTTTCAAAAAATACCATAGTGATTTAAAAATTTGGTTTATGAATAAAATTGATTCGAACTCAAACGACTTAGAAAGGTAAATAATGCCACATTAGTCGGCCGATGAGACTTGTCATTATTGAGACTACGACAAAAAACAAAGAATAAAGATCAAATAACAGCAACAAACATTTACATCCAAAAGTCATTGTCTAAGAAAAATTACACCAAAAATTCGGCAACAGAGTCAAATATAACCCAAACTAAACAAATATTTTATACTTCACTAGAAAAAACATGGGACCAGTCCATAAAGAGTATCGGTAGCAAGTAGTCAAAAAAGAACACAAACGGCAAAGCAGAAAAAGCGTCTATATCTTTTGAAAACTTTAAATTTCGAAAACAAAATCTTCAAATAGGTTTAATTTCAAATTTTTTTCATCAATACGAAGACATTGAGACCTATCGTTATCCAGGATGTCATACGTCTGCAGAAACAAACTACAAATTGAGACGAAAAACAAAAATTTCACAAATTTTTACAAGTACATAGTGTTGAAGCAGTTAGAAGCACAATCTATTCCATCAAAAATAAGATATAATGAATTGCGCGTTCCTTGAGCACCAATAATGATACATGCAACCTTTGATAAATGAGACTAGGTAACAAGTATTAAAAAGTACAAAAAAGGAAAAGTTAAACTACTTTGATTTTTCGAAACAGTTTTAAAGGACTTAAAAACTATTTCCATCTATAGAAATCTTAAAATTGTCTCCTTTATTTCTCAAAATAAAGTTATTGAGATGTGTCGTCATTCAGAATATGTCATACCTCTAAAAAATAAGGTTAAATAGACAAAAATCAAAAAATAGCATAATTTGTTTTTTTTTCGAAAAACCAGTATTGAGCCCGTAAAAACAATAAGCAATGCACTAAATGCCTTTGATATGCTCGATTGTGTTTTTCTTCAAGACTGATAGTTTGAGATGCGGCCTTTGAAAAATGAGACTAGGATACAACTAGATTAAAAGAAACAGCAAAATGCAATTTAAAAAAACAAATACACTTTTTTAAAAAACTTTGATTCCACAGTCACTAAAAACATCAGCTATAAACTGAAAGAAGTAGCTAGACTTCCATTTATCCAGAAATTGCCATACGACTACAAAAAACGACAAATAATTACAAAACTAAAAAAATCCAATAATTTCTGCTAGAAGACAGTGTCGAAACAGTTAAAATCAAAAATCAGAATGTATTCACTACATAACCGATGTGTTCAATTGTGAATTCTTCTTAAATGCCACTATGGTGATATATGGCCCGTCAATATCGTGACAAGACAAAAATGGAAACTCAAAGACGGGAAAAGTCGAAAAATCTTAGTTTTTTTATATGAAAATCCGTGGTATGAAATTAGAAAAACCATCACTCATAACATAAAACCGCAACAAACATTAAATTTTCACCCATTAGAAGGATGAAACAACCCTTTTTGCTAACTTTAAGCTACAAAGTGACCAAGAAAGACAGAAGAGAAGGTCGCGAAGCTCAATAATCCATTGTTTATTTTGAAAAAATATGTTTTTAAATGTCAAAGAGGCCATAACATTTCGAATAAAAAACTAGATAGGCTTCCTTGAAACTAAATAGGAAGCCGATTTATAGTTGCCATAACTTGTCATTTTTAAAATTTTTTATGTAAAAAATCTAAAAATACAAAAAAAATCAGAAAAAATATTGACTTAGTACTATTGTGGGCTTTGTAAAGTAACCATTGGACAAAAAGCAGCCTCGCTCTTGCTGTTCCTCCATCAAGAATGTGTAACTATTCCAAATACTACTGATCTGAATAATTTGTCAAAAAAAGTTCAATATACCCAAATATAAATTATGCATTTTGAAAACCCGGCAAAATTTATATTTTAATTCATCAACTCTTTCAATTTAAGCAGAAGTTAAACTAGTCTTCTTTGGAGTTAATAAAGATTATGTTTTTAATTTTTAGGAAGGTTAATCCAGCGAATAAAGCAAAGGACTGGAAAAGTTTTTTTGTGTCATTTTTGATAAGAGGCTGAATTTTGAAAAATGTAGCTGAAGTTTTAACCAAAAATTGGATCAAACTTATCAGCAACATTGTCTTCTTTTTAAAAGTAAAACGAACAACACACTTGTTATAATTTTTAATATTTTTTAAAACCAAAATTAGCAACAATTGCGAAAAAAAATACGAAAAATGTGAACAATAACAACAAAAACCAGTCAAATGTTCTGAAAACTTAAAACCGCGGAATCTCCGTTGATAAAATCAAATTGAAAAAATCTTTTTTTTATTTGTTCTACGCTGGACGGGTTTTCTAATGATACAACTCACAACCCTCTGCGATGAAAATATTGATTGGCCATGATTGACTGAACTAAAAAGACAAGTTTGAGTATATAGTTCCTCCCCCACTAAAGTGGGTTTGCATTAATGAAGTTGCAATGAATTTGCATGGAGTTTGCAACAATGAATTGCACATTTTTCAGTGCTACCAGAATGCAAGAACAGGAAAAATTTATCCGACTATGAAAAGTAATTCGGAATTGCTCGATAAATCATTGATGCTGCAAGCCATGAAATTGTACAATGAACAAAGACAAAAACTCGAGAAGGTAAATAACATCGAAGGTTTTCTGAAAGAATTCTTTTTCAAAAAGTATCTGAAGGACCCAAATGCATTAGAATACAGAGGTTTGTTGAGGGACCTTTTCTAATTGTTTTAGTTTCTTAGTATCCAATATATTTTTATAATATTCTAAACGTTGTAAAGTATTTTTTTTATTGTTTTATGTATTTTAGAATTTTTACATTGCCATTCTGTTAACTTTTTATGGTGTGTAAGTTTTTGGAATTCAAAGTTTTCTCTTTTCAATTATTTTCATTAATAAAAGATCAGCATAAGTTAAACTATCATTTTCAAAGTTAAAGAATTTTAATGGTAGTTGTCAATAGGTAGACTCCCCGACAGATTTTCAATTTTAATTTGACTATTATATCATCTAATCATCAAAATGAAAACAATACCAATTTTTATGTTTATCGCACGCTTGGTGGTAATAATTTCGCGCTATGGCTTCCACCCTTCATTAACATTAAAAACTAATTGAGTTTATCAAACGCGCAATATAATAGCATTTTATAACCAGGGCAAATGTAATTATCAGACATGAACAGACTATTGGTGGGCCAATATTGGATATGAAAAGGCCGTTGGCCGATTTATGAAAAGACTTTAGGTCGAATATCACTAAGGAAGTCGACCGTGTATTTAAGGTAGGGAAATTACCCCCCATGTCGACCTTATAAGTCTTTTCATAAAGTCGACCTCTCAACTGGGGAATGGCATGATCAAACTCTCTATCCACCACCTCCATTGTTGTTTCAAAAGAGGTGTGAACGTACCTGGAATTCCGTTTGCTTCCTTCATGAACTTGGCCTCTCCCATCACCAGCATGGCGCTCACCATCATAACAAGGGCAAACAGTTTTGACTTGGAGATGTTGACCTTTCTCGAACATGAGTTGACGTCAAATGGGGGCAAGTAATACAAAAGGAAGCCAATACCAACAGCTGAAGAGATTGAGATGATTGGTAGGAATGGCCAATAGGGTGCATACATGTGATTGGGTTGAATGCTGAACGAGGACTCTGAAATCGAAAAAAATTAAGGATTTTGTCATATGAAGAGTTGAGCTTTTATCTTTTATCTCCTTTAGAAAAAGTTGACAGGGCATCCGTTGACTTTCAGCAAAGAATTTTGTGCATGCGGAGGAAGCAGTAAAACCAAAATTCAGAACACAGCATTGTTTAGCAACGAGTTTTCATATGTTCACCGTATTGAAAAAATGACAAGTTTTTATGTTAAATTTTCATGCTATTTAGCTGGGTTTTTGTAAACCCAGACTATTATTATGACCCCAACATAAAACTCAATGCAGATGCCAATGTTTGCACCGACTTCTACATCAATAAAATGAAAATTTGAGAAATTGTGGCGTCCTGTTATTAGAATATGATCACCTATACCTTATAATCACAGCTCCCATTCTTATTGTTTCAACCTTTCAAATTTATTTGTGGGCTAGGAAGTCCCACTTTTATACCAGTCCCACTTTTTTGTGGACATATATAAATGTGAATACTAATAAGCCCCTAAAACTGAATCAATTTTAATCTTCTGATTTCTTCTTTTAGATATTAATACTAAGGTTTAAAGATCTGAATTTTGTTTAAGTATTCTTTCAAATTCGAATTAAAGTAAACACTTCCGAATTCTAGAAAAAAATATTTGCAATATCGTAATATATACAACAAGAATTCTTAACCAACGGCTCAAGCCGAATTAAACAGATTCGTTTATTTTTGCAACGCTGCATGTGGCTTAGAAACCATACCAATTGGACTATTGTTCAGCCAATTTAGCTGCTCGATATCGTTTGCGTTTGCAGAGACAAAAAATTCCTCAAAACTTTTATTACACTCGCGTTTTCGCTCTTTGCTCACATAACACTCAAATAATAAATCATTTCGATTTAAATGCACTACAATTAATTCGGTTTAAAAATTGGCCACTAATCAAGAAAAATGTTCGACCCAGTGAATTTTCTAAGGTTGAAGCATTAATATATAAATACATAAATAAATAATATAACACTAAAAAGTGTTCATTGAATTTCTTGTTCTTAAGCTCAACAGAAGATATGAGCTGATGCAATGTCCTCATTTCGCGCTTATAAAATTTTTTATAATATTTAGATGACTGCCAAATGTTCAGTTGATATAATGCATATGTTTTTTTTATAGCCGCGGAGTTTTAAGATGAGCATAGCTTAGGTGTTCCTGGTTTCCTACAATTCAAAGAAATTGAATTTCTGTATTCGGGTGCTGTCATTTTTTACGTCCCGTAGCGGAGTATTGCTGGAGCGTCTTTTTTGTCGATAATTGTTGGAGTGTATTAACAGGAGTGTAAAAGTTAATGCCGCATGTGAAATTAAAGTGAGAAAAGAGTTGCTTTGATCACCAACGAATTTGAGAGGGAAAGGGAGAAAAGCAAGTGTGAAAAAAATTATCTGAATGCGCGAGTTTTATTGCTCACGTGCTGAGAGGTGGTTCTTCGTTTCTACCTAATGGTAACTGCATTTTGGTCAAAATTTGTGATCACGTCAAAAATACACGGCTTTTAAATGCAAAGTTGAGAGCTTTTTGTGATTTTCCCTAATTAGACGCTTTTTTGTGGTTGTAGTATTCTTTTTTCAATTATTTGCTCTTGGATGATGTTCTCGGTTGAATTTAGTTTTATATTGGTCAATTGATTTCAATTAAATTTTATTTTAATCCGAGAATAATAACTAATTTTTTTTAAAACTTATTTTCCGATGTTTTTTGACTAATTCATATTTCAAAAGCTTTTCTATTCAGTTGTTTATTTCAGTTTTTTGTAATTTCACTAAGTGCGAAAAATTAAGGTTTTGGTAGGCCAAATTTCAGTACAAAAATTGAACCAATTTTGCAGTTCAATAAAAATTGCAATTAATGATTCAACAGAGAGCGTATCTTCTAGAGTGTTGAGAAAAATTGCCTTTTCAAGAGAAATTGTAAAATCCCAACCAATTTTTAGATTTGTTTCATTATGTTTCTTTTCTTATAGGTTATGGGCCCAGCTTAAAGCTCTAACCAGAAGTTGAAAATGATTAGATATGAAGCACAACTTAAGGGGGTGTGTTAGAGTAGGCACTCTAGTAAATAAGTTTTCATCATAAAGATGGAGCTTGAAATGATAGCTCAATATAAGAGAGCATAGTGAAATTCTCGCATTGTGGAACCATGGGCTCAGTGGAGAGCACAAGATTGCAATTAATTGATCCAAAAAATATGTAATGATGTCATTTTCTTAATTTTATTTTGTAGTAAATTATATACATTATAACGTTATTTAACTGTTTTTTGAGTCGATTCCGAAGACTTCCTGCTATAGTTTTTAAGATCTGTTCCCACATTCTCATCGTTTTTGAAATTAAATCGGAGAAGTGATTTTGGGTTAAGCCGAAACAGGAAAGGAAATTGAGCAAAAAAGAGTGATTTTGCAGCCTGTTTTCTTTTTACCCGACTGTTTAATTTGAATTTATTAAACCAAAAATTCTTTGATGAGATTGGTTGTAGAAAGGTTTTTCAATCATTTCAAAGTCGATCATAGTTCAAATTTCCTGTTTAGTCAATGAAATTTTGTGACAATTGTTTGTCAGGACTTGCTCTGCTGTTTTTTTGTTTCGTCGTCTCATGCTTTTTTAAACAAAACAACGCAGAATAATTAAAAAGGTTGGAAATACTTTATGTTCCCACTGACGACGTCTGCACGCTCAACCTCAATTCTCACTCTCTTTCCAAGGACAGTTTTCGTTCAAGTGATTTCAATCATAAGTTTTTTTACCTCACTCAATAAAAAGGCTCGTGCACTTCAACTTCTGAAGTTTAGTTTTAATTAGTTGAAGGACATAGGAACTCATATGTGTAATAAAAGTCTTAAAAAAGCTTCTGAGGAGTGAATTTTAACAAGCCTTATTAATTTACGGTTGAGGGTTTTTTGCTTAGTTTTCCGAGCGGCATCGATAACTTTTCCAACGTATATCTGCATTTTTTTTATCTTCATTATATGGCCGTCACTGAGGTCTATTTCTAAGCTATTACGGAAATGTCTGATTTTTTTTCAAAAATTGGTTTTTAAGTTAAATCAAAAACAACACTAATTCTTCATGCATTTGAGAAAAGAAACCATTTGGATTTGATTATTATTTGAGGAAAAAATTTAAGTCGAAGCAACAAAATATTTTTTGCTCAAAACAGCTTTTTAAACGCTTTCACAACACTATTTCGATACTTTTTTATCTTCAATTTATTTGGCCTGGATTTTAAAGCTTAATTTAAAGCTTTGTCCCTTAATTTTTGTTTCTGATGTTTTTTTTGCATTATTCTTCCCTTTTTTCTGCCTTTCAGAATACATTTTTTCTGATTGATTTTTTAAATTTGAGTTGTTGACAGAGTTAGGGTTACTAAGTGAAAACGAGTAAAGCTTCGACAGCAAATATTTTGACAAATTAAATTAATCAGTTCTGCAGTTTTTGTGAAATTTAGTTCTTGCTCATGTTTGATTTGCTTTACAGTGCGTCGAAGTGTCTCGTAGATGCTCAATGAATTAGCAGAAACTGGTTCATAAAGCGAGTTGAAACAGTTATAGGGCCCTTGCAATTTTTACAGATTATAGTAAAACTTAACAGACTTTTTTTCGGGTTCTGTTCTACTATTTCTTTTTTTTTCGCTCGTTTTTCTCCTTTTTTGAGATGTATTTTTTGTTTTATTTTTCCCATCGTATGATATTTTGATCGTCACTTATTGAACTAAATTAATTTATGTCAGACAATCTATCATATACAGTGCTTCTGGAGTCGCATCCCAAAATATTTTAATAATTTGCTTTTCCCTGATACTTTGTTTACTCCGGTTGTTGTTTCAAATTGAATGATATAATGAAGATAATAGTTTTAACAGTTAGTGGTTGGCTATCGTAACGTAATTTTAAATTCGAGTCGATTCTGGAGTCTTCCTGCTATGTTTTATAATTCGAGAACCTTTTTTTAGATTGATATAAGTTCAAAAATGCCGGTTTTTGCCCCGCATAACTCGAGGCCGGTAATTTTGGTTCCAGTCAGAAGTGAATACAAATAAAGTGGAATCGAGTTCTATTCATACCGAACTTTGGTCGAGGACGGTCTTTCCTTGCCTAATATCTGTTGAGTACTGTCTTCTTTTATATTGAGGCATCAAATTGGATCTACGTGCCGCGGAAATTAAATTATTTTAAAAAGTAGAAGCAGCGGCTGCTGTGATCGCATTTTTGTTCAGAAGACGGATCTATTCTGTTTTGCCCCCACCCTCCGGATTAGTGAGCTTATAATTTTTACGCCCCCCAGCCGCACGTGCTATTTTTTACAATTCAAAGAATTTGAATTGTATTGGGGCGCTGTGTTTTTTTTAAGATGTGTTCACACATTTTTCTATGACTTTGATCTTTCAAAACGGGATAACAGGTAAAGCCCAGCGGGCATTAAGTTTCATTAGAGGCCCAAAGTGGGTTTTAGTAGTCCTTCAAGTGCTTATAGTGGTGCAGCTGCTGGGATGGCCCTAATTTAAGGTTAAAAGTTCATTTTTAGGAGTTTTTCGGCTCAAAATGTTTCAATTTTTCTTGCTTTTTTTGTGATTTTTTAAGTTTTTTGTTTGATTAGTCTTAGGTGGAAGCTTTTAAAAGTTGATGAAGGCCTTTTGCGAGAAAAAAAATTACTCGTTATGACCATTTTATGAGCTATATGGTTTCGTACTACAAACACAAACACCCAAAATGATATTACATTTTGCAATTTTTTCAAATTTTTTTTTTGAAAAATTTGTCATTTTTTGAGATTTTCCAGCATCAGGGGCCAGGGAATCTGCTTTAGGGTTTGATAATAGGTTACTGTATAGTTTCTAGAACAATGTAGCAATTTTTTTGATAAAATCTGCATTTTTTTAAGGTTTCCTGAAATTTTCGTCAATTTTTGATGTTTGTCCATTCTCGAGTGCCAGGAAATCTATTCCACGGTCTGAAACAAGTTACTGAATGGATTTCAGTTTCAATCGATTTGTTTGCAACAATTTAATCTTTTGAATTTTGAAAATTTCTGATAAAATTAGCAATTTTTTTTTCAAAACATCTGTCTTTTATTCAGTTTTTCTTGCCTAATTAACCAGATAACCTCACACAGGGTTTAATATTATGTTATTAAATAGTTGCTAGGGGCAATTGAATGGTTTTCAACATTTTAGTAGAACGAATTTCTGTTTTTTGAAATTTTGTATTTTTTCTAAAAATTTTTGCCTATCGATCTTTGAGCCAATGAATTTTTTAAGGCCTGAAATGGGGTTAGTGGATAGCTTCTAGACACTCAGAATTGATTTTGAAGACAATAATATTACGATTTTCAGCAACATTCCATTAAAATTTGCAATTGATTTTAGAAAAATTTTTCCGGTCTTTTTCGAGTTATCGATTTTCAAGAGCCAATGAAATTTTTCAGGCCTTTCAGATATTATACTGCAAAAATTTTGCAACCAAAAACTGGGTTTGAACATATTTTTGACTTACGTATATTTAAAGGGATCAAATTTTGCCTTAGGGGTAAAAGCTTCAAATTTTTAGCAATGATTATATTTTTGTTTAGTTTGTTTGATTGTTTGTTTCTCATTTTTTTTGTGATTATTTTGTTTGTGTTTTGGCTGGCATTGTTCAATTGATCTGTTGGTCAGGTATAGTACTTCTAAGTTTTTCTTTCAATTCTTTGAATTGTATTTCAGGACTTGTCCTGCTATGTTTTTTTTAAGATGTGTTCATACATTTTTCAATGAATTTAATCTTTCAAAACGTGTAAAGCCCATTGGGGATTAAGTTTCATTAGAGGCCCACGGTGAGCTTTAGTAGTCCTTCAAGTGCTTATAAGGGTGCAGCTGCTGGGATGGCCTTAATTTAAGGTTAAAAGGTCATTTTTAGCAGCTTTTAGGCTCAAAATGGTGCAGTTTTTCACGTTTTTTTTGTGATCTTTTTGAGAATTTTGTTTGATTAGTATCAGGTTGAAGTTTTTAAAAGTTGATGAAGGGCTTTTGTGAGAAGCAATTGCTTGTTATGACTTGTTCGAGCTATATGTTTTGGTACTACAAACACAAACACGCAAATTGATACTAATTTTTGCAATTTTTTCAGGTTTTTAAAATTTTTTGTCATTTTTTGAGTTTTTTCAGCCCAAGGTGTCAAGAAACCTCTTGTAGGCTTTGATACTAGATTATTGCATAGTTTCTAGTGTTAATGGAATGGTATTAAACTGTTTGCCATCACGAATTTTAGAATTTTTTTTGACAAAACTTGCATTTTTTTCATATTTTTTGACATTTAACGTCATTATTCAAATTGTTTGAGTCCCAGAGGCCAGAAAACCTCATTAGGGGTTAAACTATAAGTTACTGAAAATTTTTCAAGGGGCCATGGAATACGTTTCAACTTTTGAATATCACAAATTTTAGCAATTTTTTGACAAAACTTGCGTTTTTTTCAGGTTCTTTTGAAAAATTTCGTCATTTTTCGAGTTTTTGCAGCTTCAAGGACGAGGCAATCTTGTTTATGGTTTGGTCATAGGGCACTGCATATTTTCTATGAACAATGGATTGCTTTTTAACATTTTAATGTCTCGAATTTTATCATTTTTTTGATAAAATTTGCAATTTTTTCAAGTTTTCCTAAAGTTTTTGTCAGTTTTTGATATTTTTCCATTCTCAATTGCGAGAAAAGTTATTCCACGATCTGAAAAAACTTACTGCATAGTTGTTTATTTCATTGAATTTGTTTTCAAATATTTAATCTTTCGACTTTATGAGAAGTTTTTTGATATAATTTGCAATTTTTTTCAAGTTTTTTCAAAACGTTTGTTTTTTATGTAGTTATTCTTGCCTCAGTAGCCAGATTAAATCATCCAGGGTTTGATAGTGTGTTATTAAACTGTTGCTAGGGGACAATTGAATGGCTTTCAACAATTTAACTGAACGCATTTCTTTTTGGAGTTTAAAATTTTTTCTAAAAATTTTTGCCTATCGACCTCTGAGCCTATGATTTTTTTAGTGCTTGGAAAAGGGTTACTGGATAGCCTCTAGAGACACAGAAATTTGTCTGAAGATTGTAATATCACCATTTTCAGCAACACTTCATTATAATTTGCAATTGATTTCTTAATTTTTTTGGTCATTTTCGAGTTAATCGATCTTCAAGGGCCAATGAATTTTATTTCAGGTCTTGCAGATATAATACTGGACCGATGTCGGAAACAAAAATTTGGTTTTTGAAATAGTTAAAAGGAAAAAATTTTGCCTTAGGTTTAAAAGCTTCAAGAGTTCTAGCAATGAGTATATTTTTGCTTAGCTTGTTCGATTGTTTTAATTTCTCAACTTTTTGTGGTGATTTTGCTTGTGTTTTGGCTAGCATTGTTCAATTGATCTGCTGGTCAGGTAGAGTAATTCTTGAGTTTTTCATTCAATTCTTTGAACTGTTTTTCAGGACTTGTCCTGCTATGTTTTACATAGTAATGAGCTATATAAAAAAGGGAGGCGTAAAAAACACGGGGGTGGGGGGGATTTTTTCTTAGTACAAAGTCAGTTTTTCGTACAAACTATAATAACTGCTCTGCAATTTGTTTAATTTGATAGTCTTTTGGGTTGCGATATGGTGATTAATTTATGAAACGTTATGAAAAAATTATTATGTCGTTAATACTGAATGGAGCTTCTAAAAGTATATAACACAAGAATTTTTTGAACAAAAAAACATCAATTTCTGGTGCTGCAAACCTCAAGTTACTCTGAACATGATTTTACAAACTGATAGATATTTCAGGAGTTTGGCAAAGTTTTACATGACCACAAATTTTTCGGGTCGATTTTTTAGCTTATAAGTATTAAGAACATCCTGCAAAACGAGAAAATTTGAAAAAAAACCCGGGCCGAGGAGTTTGGCCAAAATTATGTAAGATCAGCGGCAACTAGCGTTGACAAGTCGGAAAATTCACCGCAATTTTCTTACATAATTTTGCGTTGAATGCATTGAATTTAAAGACAAAAATTCAACGCATTCAGCGCAAAATTATGTAAGAAATGGCGGTGAATTTTCCAACTTGTCAACGCTAGTTGCCGCTGGTCTTACATATTTAGCGTTGAATTTAGCGTAGATCTTACATATTTAGCGTTGAATTTAGCGTAGATCTTACATATTTAGCGTTGAATTTAGCGTAGATCTTACATATTTTTGCGTTGAATTTAGCGTTGATCTTACAAAAAATCAACGCGTAGAACTCTGGGTATGGGACTCGAACCACTGACCTCCTGTTTACTTGGCGCCTCTTCCACCATTGCGCCACCGTACCTTGGTTTCCCTAAGAGCCGCAATCTTTATAAAGCGTAGATCTTACATATTTTGCGTTGAATTTAGCGTAGATCTTACATATTTTGGATTGATTTTAGCGTAGACCTTACATAATTTGCATTTGAATTTAGCGTAGTACTTGCATATATTTCGTTGAATTTAGGCTAGATATTACATATTTTTCGTTGAATTTAGCCGAGATCCTACATAATTTCAACGTATTCAACGCATTTATCATGTGAGAAGTACTGGGAAAAATTTAGAACTTTTTTAAATTTTGAAAAAAATTTGAATTCTTAAAATGGTCTGAAATGGTTTTTACACCATAAGAGAGCAAATGGTTATTTTTTGCTGACTTCATTTTTCTCTGACTTCACGTTTCTCACCTTTGCATCATAGGGGTCGGAACAGTGAAATTGATTTTTCGAAAAGAAAACTTGGAAAAGTTTTGAAATCGTAAAATGGTCTCAAATGGATTTTGCACTATAAAAGAGCACTAAAAAGGGGTTTTTTTGCTGACTTCGCTTTTCTCATCTGTGAAGTATCGGTGTCGAAACAGTGAAAAAATTGACTTTTTGAAAAAAAACTTGAAAAAGTTTTGAAATCATAAAGTGGTCTGAATTGGAATTCAAAAAATTCGAAAATGGAATTCCAAATGGAATTCAAAAAATTTTTAAGATCTCAGCCAAAATTCTACGCAATATATGTAAGATTTGTGTTGAAAGCGTTGATTTTATGTAAGATCTACGCTAAATTCAACGCTAAAAATGTAAGATCTACACTACAATTCAACGCTAAATATGTAAGATCTACGCCAAATTTCAACGCAAAATATGTAAGATTGGCGTTGAATGCGTTGAATTTATGTAAGATCTACGCTAAATTCAACGCTAAATATGTAAGATCTACGCCAAAATTCAACGCAAAATTATGTAAGATTGGCGTTGAATGCGTTGAATTTATGTAAGATCTACGCTAAATTCAACGCTAAATATGTAAGATCTACGCTAAAATTGAACGCTAAATATGTAAGATCTACGCCAAAATTCAACGCAAAATTATGTAAGATTGGCGTTGAATGCGTTGAATTTATGTAAGATCTACGCTAAATTCAACGCTAAATATGTAAGATCAACACTAAAATTCAACGCTAAATATGTAAGATCTACGCCAAAATTCAACGCAAAATTATGTAAGATTGGCGTTGAATGCGTTGAATTTATGTAAGATCTACGCTCAAGCGTAGATCTTACATAAATTCAACGCATTCAACGCCAATCTTACATAATTTTGCGTTTTTTAGCGTTGACACCTCGGCCCGGGAATCGTGAACATAGTGTTTGCCTGCACAATAGTGGTTGTTGGATTATTGAACTTAATTGAAATGCATTGAATTGAATTGAATTGAATTGAATTAACCAGCAGCAGTAAATTATGATACATACCCAATATGGGGATTATAGCTCCGATGGTGACAAGAGCCTCAGCTGGGAGTGATGACGCAATCACAGTGGACACTGTCTTAGCAGAAACCTTCACTTGATTGCAACAATTTTTCTTCAAGTCTAATATCGAGTGACAGACGAATATTGAAGAAGAGGAGGCCAGGATGAACCCGAGAAGAAATCCAAACTTGTAAGGGAACCCTGAAACCATACAGTTTTGTGGCAATTTTTTGTATATAGAGACGCATAATGCCGTGGTCTCAAATGTCATATCCAGTGTCTCAAAATGCACTAAAAATGAGAGTGGCAAGTTTGTTCCCGATGCATTTTCCTATAAAAAAGTCGGGAATATAAATCAGACACTGATCAGACTTCACACAGACCGAAACAAGGCGGCTCAGCAATGTGCGATGGCACATAAGGTTCCGACCCCGCCCATCCACAATTTTGGCATAATTGTCTACCAAATGAGGAACAGATAGAAAACCCAAAAATTAGTTTTTGGGAATACCAAAAAACCCAAAAAAAGCCCAAGTGTTTTTCAAAAAAACTGTATGAACGATAAGATAGCCTCCAAAGCAAATAACTCAGTGGAGTAAAAATTGAAGCATTAAATTGCTGTGATATGCCAATATTAAGCGAGTCAAGCGAACAGCAAAATCAAACAACAACAACAAACATTAATTACATCAAAAACTTTTTGTCCGTTTTAAAAAACAAAATTTAATAACAAAGTCAACATACAGTCAGATGAACCTAAAACAGAAAAATAACTTATAAATCACCAGAAAAGATATGGACCAGTCCATAAAAAGGTTTTGCAACAATTAGACAAAAAAGAAAAAAAACAGTAAAGTTAAAAAATTCGCTTATTTTTTTAAAACAATTAACTTCAAAGTAATTAAAACCATTAGAAATCAAGTAAAATATACCAAAGGTTCACGATTACCAATACTTCTATAGAAGGGCATTAGGACCTGTCCTTATTCATTTCTTTAAGCGGCTAAAAAGAACAACAAAAAACAACCAGCAAAAATTCAATTGAAACTTGCCAGAAAACGCTGTGAAAACCGTGAAGCCATATTTCGGCCCTCGAAATATATTCGTTTGCGACTTCTTCAGAAACAGATAATGTAGTATTTGGCCATTTATTAGTGAGACTAGGTATCAAGTAGACAAAAAAGAGAAAAGGGCAAAAGTATATAATAATTTTGATTTTTTTCGAAACAAAATTATATCCAAAGTCATGAAAAACATCAATTACAAAATTAAATATTTCAATAGGGTCGTTTATTCATCCAAAATAACTCTTGAGTCTACAAAAAGAACGTCAAACATGACAAAAGTCAAATTAAATTACTTTTGTCAAAGACCGGTGTCGAAGTCGGTCAGGTCATAACGCATTCTTTTAAAAAAATAGATTTTGGGACATCAATCCCTTGTGACGCCTTCCCTTCACAGCCATAATGTCATTTTTGACCTGTAATTAACGGAATTAGGTACCAAAAAAAATAAAAAGAACAACCTTGCGAAAATAAAAAGTTTTTTATTTTCAGTTTTGGAAAACGATTGTTTTCAAATTCATGAAAGCCAACAGCTATCTACTAATATCAGAATATCGGCTCGTCTATTCTTCTATAAAAAACCAGTGAAACCTATCACTATACAGGAAATTTCATACAACTGAAATGACAAAGTAAAAATGACAGTTAAAGACAAAATTTAAAAAATTCAATTAATTTCTTGAAGAGAGAAGTGTCGAGGGCGTTCAGACGATAATCGATATTTTTAAGGATTTTAATATGTTCAATTGTGTTAAGTTTTGAACGCTAAGAATGTGATATGAGAACTGTCAGTAATGTGACAATGTGACTAGAAAACGTGAAAAACTAGCAATCTTCTAAAAACAAAAAATATCTAAAATCTAGTAGTATCAAAGCCAGAAAACGATAACTTCAGGCTTAAAAACGCAATCGGGAATGAATTTCAAATCAGTAGAATGAAGAAGCATTCTTTCTTTGCTGACACTAAGCTGCAAGTTGACCAAATTAAGAAAAAAAGGAGGAAAAGTTCCTTAAGCCATTATTTATTTAAAAATCAATTATTTTTAAAAGTCGAAACGATTATAAACTTTCAAGTAAAAAACTAAATGCATTAGCTTGGAGCTGCTTAGGAAGTCAATTGGACCTATCACTCCTGAGCTTTCATTTGATATGTTATGTTCTTTATTATTAAAAAAGGTCTTTTTTCAATAAAAAAGACCGACTAAATGCATTAGCTTGGAGCTGCTTAGGAAGTCAATTGGACCTATCACTCCTGAGCTTTCATTTGATATGTTATGTTCTTTATTATTAAAAAAGGTCTTTTTTCAATAAAAAAAGACCGACTGATTGCAATCCGAATTCTTTTTGGATTGTAACAGTCCAAGATTGGCCCAAAACAAGCCCTGCTAATGCTTGTTGTCCGTTAGGAACTATCAATTTTTCAAATATTGTAGATATAGATAATTTTTTATTTGAAAACTCAAAAAAAAATCTGCATTTTTGATAATAAACTAGTAAAGCTAGCAAAAAACGTCAACGTTTTAATTACAGAGCACTCTCAGCGGCGGAAATTGAGGTAAGAATAGCCCCCTTCTGAGTCTCCAAAAATTTTATTAGTGTTGTTCGGGGGTGTAGCGCCGGCAAATTTTATCAAAGTGGACTAAAGTACGTTATTTTGTGCTGTTTTTGATGAAAAATGCTGAATTTTGAAATATTTATCGAGAGTTTTTGACCAAAAAAATTAAATCAGAAAAATCAACAAGGCTTGTTTGTCCTTAAAAATAAAATCAACGACACTATTTTTAAAAATTTCAACAAATGTTAGCAAAATTGACGAAAAATTAGGCAAAAATTTCGAAAAATGTGAATAAAACAACATGAATTCACTCTACTTTTTTGAGAAGTTTAAACCTCGATAACTCCCTGTAGAAAACAAAAATTAAAAAAATCTTTTTAATTCCATATTCTACGCTGGACGAGCTTTGTAATGATACCAGTCTCAACTCTCTACGATGAATATATCGATCGGCGAAAATTGACTGAACAAAAAAAACCCATTTGAGTATATAGTTCCTCCCCCCTCAAGAGGGGTCGGAACAATAACCTCTATTCGGATTAGACTGTTCAGACGGACTTGACATCTGATCAGACATCAATCAGCTCAGTGTTCAGACTGAAGTTCTCTCTAGCCTCAGCCAGGACTCGTAGGTTTCATCTGCGTAGGTCCAAGCGTGCGCTCGAATTGGGTCTGATCAGTTGAAAATTTTTAGACAGGCGTCGGGTTGAGACTATCATGTTGATCCTTGAATCGGACCATATTACACGATATCAATAGTTTGCTAGTGGTACAGACTCTAGATTAGCTCAGCGAGTTCTGATTTTTACTACAGAAAAAATATGCTCAGAGATTGCCATTTTTGATTAACTTAACTGGCAAAGGTGAAATTGTTTGATATCATTAATTCTTATTAGTTAAAGCAATTATATTTTTGTTCAGTTGAGCAGAAAAAACTTAGTAAATTTACCCTGGTTGTAGAATCAAAGTGCATAGTTGATTTCTAACCAATGATAGCATAGGAAACACCAGCAACCACGCATGCTTCCACAAGACACCCTGGCAAGACAGAGAGGGCCCCAACTGTCCACTTCTTACTCCAAACATGTTTGAGATCCACACTCAAGCCAGCCCTGAACATGAGGACTGCCATGGACACCTGCAGCAGACCCCACACCAACTTCTCCACCAGTTTGAACTCCCACTCTGATCTGTAGTGATCTCTGTCAAGGAGCTTGTCGAATGGCTTCATTGTGGCCACCACAACACCTGAAGCAATATTCTTTACATGGATTTACACAATAAAAGGACAGACGCATTTAGCTTGACTCCAGAAGAGACATTCAAATAAGGAGACGTCCTTTTTTGGAGCTCGACCAATGAAAAGACAGTCCTAAAGCGCGTGCGCGTTTTAGGTATTATCAAATTTGGCTGGGCTATTACAGATCACACAATACGGGATCTCTTTATGTATGCCAGTCAAACTTGACAAAAGATATAACAAATCGAAGGCAAAGATATATGCCTAAGACCTGTCTGTGCTATAAGTCTCAATTTAAAATAGTTGGGGGGCTGAAAAGTTCAATTAATTAAATAGATAGTTTAAATGAACAAGCTTACTAATTACCAGTTGTGTAGTGGTGAAATGGAGGTGAGCTGCTGGGCGATCGTTCACTTGGGTGTTCTTCAGTTATGTTATTTGTCGAAAAGGAAAGTTATAAAATCAAATCAGGAATTATTTGTCTAAGTTATTAAACAATTTTGTTCGACTATTTTATTGTTAAAGTGA